>NC_056728.1:107566128-107583628 GCF_019279795.1 Protopterus annectens | reverse complement strand
GAGCTTTCATATGACGCTGAGCAGTTGTGTCTGTGCTACTAGGCTGATGACATATTTAGACAAACATCACAAATATAACAGTATAAATAAATAGTATATGAACAGCAATAAACATCACTTTATCTGCGCTAGACAGAAGTCAGATATCAATGCAGCTATGTTTGCCATTGTGTAAGCTTTAATGTGGAATGTTTTATTACTTTGTATGTGTATTGATTTTGGAATTAGTAATGAGAATATGAGTCAGCAATATTTGATGCCTAAAAGTGTCTGTAAGATGTAACTGCAGAAACACCTGCAGGTGTCATTAGGGTGTAATAAGTTAATGAGGGAGAAAATGGAGGAGAGATTTAAAGGAACGCCCTGGAACTGATTTAGGTAGAAGGGAGGCTGTATAGTAGGCATTGGTAGGCCAAGTGGAAATAAAAATTAAATTCCTAGTATGGAAATTGAAACAACAAGAGGAAGGCTGGACTGAGGGAATTGAAAAGAGATAAGTAAAGTAAAGGTAAAACAAAGATTTGAAGACATTCTTATTAGATGCCCTATACATGCCAACTGCATTCTCAAGGGGTCTTTACAACATGGAATCTTATGAAGGGAAGGGGAAATCTAAGGTAGCAATTAAATACATAAAAAGAGGAAACACCAGAGGAATCCATTTTTGATTTTCATTAAGTCAAAGGATTGCAGGTAGGACTGATAATAGCAAATGATTTTAATGTGATTATGGATACTGAGCAGATGACTAACTCCATGAATGAGGCAGTAATGATAATGTTTCCAAAAGGGAAAGAGGATCCTTTGGCCCTGGCAATTGTCCAGCTAAAATTCATCTGAAATGGCAATGCCAAGCTGCTTATAAAGGTATGTAAGGCTTGATTGGAGAGTAAACCAAGATCAAGTAAGTTCTCTGAAGAGGTACTGCAATGCATATCACAGCAGATTATTACTTAATGTTGTGGCATGGGCAGAGTGGGAAGGGAACAGGGAAACAGAATTTGGTCTAAATGTACACAAAAACATTAAATGTGATGAAAAGGGAATTTATGTTGCTTTTGATGGAATATTTATTAGGTAGAGAACATTTTGGGAAGCAAGTGGCAGCTCTTTTTCAAGAAATTTTCAGTGAGAATAATACTATGTGGTGAGAATCAGATCAGTGGGGCTGCATGGAGTGAGTATGTCCTCTGTCCCCGGAGCTTTTTATTCTGGTCAAGACATTGTTAGCATGGAGAACTAGACATTTGAAATGTGAAGCAAGGATAAAAGGAGCAGTTTCAGCTTATTCAGTTATGACTGAATGCTTCATTGATAGGCTGTTTCTGAGATGTTACCAGGAAATGTGGGGATTTTTATGTAGTTTGTTCAGGATCCAGGATTTTGCTACCATACCAACATGTCACTAGTCATACTGACAGGGAATGTAAGAGGGTTATGGAAAGAGCTAGACCTCCTGACATTGAGGATGGGGAGGTGGAGAAAACTATCTAAATATCAGGGTATGTACACAGTTAATGAAGTACAAGACAAAGTTGGGGTTTGATGTAATGGTTAAGGTGTTTACCTCACAGACACAAGGTAAATAGTCTGATTCTCACCTTTCAATGGCAAAATGACCTGGCTTAAAATCGCTCAGAAGGGCAACTAGCCTAGTACTTAACTATGAACCTAGAAATTATAGCAAATGTCCCAATATAACAAATTCTAACACATCCCATTGTACAAAATAAATGCAGAGGTTGGGGGCTGGTATGTTGGCTATGGTGTTTACCTCACAGACAAATAGTACAAGGTTTGATTCTCAACTTTGAAAAAATTGGCTAGGCTTAAAATAGCCTGCAAAGGCAGCTAGTACTTTCCTATGAACAAAAAATGGACTACTCTAAAGGAGACAATAGGTGGTATATTACAAGGACGGACTAACAAATCAATTCTATTAAAGGGTAGGTTACAATAATAAGAGTATTGCACTCGTCATAGGTACTGTATTTCCTATATCATGTCATGTGATGTCCACTAGATAAAAGGATAGAGCAGGTGCAGAAAATTTGCAATAGATCTATCAGAAAGGACAGGAAAAGTGATATCAGAAAGGGAAGGTTATGAACAAATAAAGAATGGAGGGCTGAGGTGGTATCACATTTAGAAGATATGCAACATCAGTCAACATGGCATAGAGAAATGTTAAGAAGGAAACTGAGCTGGTGTTCCTGGAAAGAACAAAGAGAAGTGGGTGGTACAGATCACTTTAGGAAATTAGTGATATCTTCAGAGAATTAAGTCTATAAGAGGACCAGAAAAAAATGAAGGCCTATCATAACCAACAAAAGACTGAGCAATGTGCTGATGGGTAAGGCTTATAAAACATTTTAAGACAAGTTAGAAGTATGGGAATCTCAGGGATTATTATACATCGAGGATTTGCCCATATCACCTTGGGGGATCCTGATTAGTTTCCCAGAGGCTTGCAAGAAATGTGTGTTAAAAATAGGAGATTGGCTTACATACTTGTCTGTCCAAACTATATGGCCTGTTCAAACTACCTGGTCTAAGACCTTTATAATTCAAGGGGAGGTCTTCCAAAGATTGAGAAAGATAGACAGTATTTGAAAGCGTAGTGTCTAAAAACTAGAGAATGAATGAATAGTAAATAAAATAAATGCCCATTTATTACCCAGGTAGGTCCACTGGGCACACTGTCCCTTTTCAGGGTGACCTGGGAGCAATGTCTAGTTAAGTGATTTGCTCAAGGTCACACAGTAAGCAAATGAGGGCTGAGGAAGTCAAATTCAGTACTACAAGAGCTACAGCTCACAGTATTACCCTATGTGTCAAACAGCAAGATATGGAAGAGCTATAAAGGGCAGTATAAGGAAGATCTAGAAAGATCCGGAGGAGTGAGAAGTGAAAGAGGTCTCCAGAGGTCTTAGAATAATTGAAGGAAAGTTGATATATAACAAAAAAGTAGAAGAAGGCAGGATCTGTCTTTGACCTCCATATGAGGCTACTGCACAGATGGGATAAAAGGATGGGAAATGATGGCTAGCTTTTGGAGTTGAGGGAGAGAGAAGCAAATAACAAACATATGCAACTGGACAATACCTGTGTTTCAAGGCTATGCAAGACCCAGAAAGAACAATGGGCATTAATCTGTGGAAGACAAATAGAGAATCATCGGCTATTGTAACTGCCTATTTATTATATATGACAATAATAAATAACAGAAGAGGGTGACAGTGTTGAAAATGCAGTTGGTGGGTGGTTTGTTTAAAGAAATTAAAATGTGCAGCATTGGAAATAAGTAGATTTACAGCTCAGCAGGTATGCATTGTGAATATGTTAAGAAAGAATAACTCATGGTGTGAAGAAAGATGCAAGGAAAGATCTTAGGGAAGAGATAGGGAGTGTGGATGGAGATTGAAGAGGTGTCAACTGAGGTATCAAATGACAAACAAAATACAAGATTACAAGTACTTCAATAAATGACAACTGACAATTAATGCTGACAGATGACTCTAGCCTTTGTCCCTAGGGGATCCTCCTCAGAGACATTTTAAAGAAAGAGTGTCAGGGAGGTTGACCATAGGTGCAATATAATCAATGTGAAGAGCCCCTCTGCAAATGAGAAGGAATAATTAACCCTTTCAATGAAGGCAGATTTTACCGTTCACTTGTGATAGGCATTAGCTGACAGAAAACTTAAATTTTGCCATGATTTCTTTATTTTTTCTACCATACAAACCTCAGAACTAGACCTTTCCTAATCTCCATGGTCCCTGTGGAACACAGAACCATTACATATATCATATTTGTGATTTATGGGAAAGGAATAGTTACTTCATCTATTTAGTGTAAGACATCTCACCTCATTAATATTTATGATAAATGAAGCAGAATGGTTTTGTTTCATGGCTAAGTAGCACAACTCTCAAATCTATTACAAATCCACTAGCATTATCAGTGCTGAAAGATGAAGTTGGAGTTCCTTCTGCAATTCTGTAGTGCTGTTACCAATCTGTCAATTTCACTAGCAATTATCTCATTTAGAAAAGCAATCTGTATTTTGGATACTTTGACTACAAAAAGAGTGCTACGGGACAAATGTGTTACTTGCACATATATGCAACCCAACAAAAATATTATGATTATTTATCTATATTTGTTTATTTTGGTATATCATTTTTACTTGGATTCTTTTGCCTTCCCACTATCCCATTTGTAGTAAATTAATAGTAGATTCTTAAGGATCCTGGAAGGCAAATTATCTAGTCCTTGGTCCATATTATGTAGGGCAGCCAGTTCTTCCTCCACCCTCTCTCCCTTTATCTTGGTGTCTATCTACTGCTTCTTCTACATTGCCCTGCCATCCTTCTAGCATTGCTTCCCTAGTTCTTCAATATATCTAAAAAACGTTTTCTGTGGTACAGAGTTTGATTCCTTCAGTTGTCAGTTGCCTGCTGTGTCGCCTTCAGCAATTAATTTAACCAGACAGTGCTTAGGGGTAACTGAGAATTTAGGCTAGGCTTTTCAATGGTCTCTTGGACTGCAAGCCTAGTCACTACCTATGAGCCCATGATCCCACTTCATCACTCCTTCTTCAAGTTCTGTTTTGACTTTTACTTTGCTGTCCACATCTCTTTTGCTGCCATTTGTGCATACTTTGCACTATTGGAACTAATAGAGCTATGCTGCATGAGAAAAATAGAAAGTGTCATAGCTTTTGAGGATTCAGATAGTCGAAGAATATTTCAGTTGCTTAATGATCAGATGACAGCAGTATATTTTGGGGATATGAATTTTGAAATAGTTATGTTTTGATATGTTAATTCTTTCATTCGTGTCCAAAACTGATTTGGGTTTTCTAGAAATGACTTTCAGGAAACACAAATTGCAAACTTCACTTCAGGTCTGCAGTTTTTAGCTAGCTCCATGGAGTATTGATTATATTCTGTATGACCTTGGTTCAATAACCAGCATATATAATGGAGGACATGGTCACGAAGGAATGGAAATTAGCAGATACTGATGCCCTATAATACTCTAGGCAAGGAAGGTGGTATTGGTGGAGCCCTACTTTAGCAGTTCCTCCTGGTGGAAGTCAGACTGGTGAAGCTGCAGCAATATGATGCTGTGGTTATGTGAGCTCACCATGAATCATAGATATCCTCTAACTGGGTACTGTGATTGTGCAGAAACATCTACTCATGCCTGATCCAGGATAGTGGGAATTACTCTTCACTTTATAGACAAAAGGGAGAAGTATTAGGAGCACACAAAACTTCAACTCCCACTGGATGATAACCATGATTCCCGGCTCATGCATCCCTGTTATGATATTCTACCACACTGTGAGCTGGGAAGAATGGAAGGAGTAATAAGGATACAGACTAAATGATTATTAGAGAGGTCAGAAGGAATGCTCAAAAGGTTTCCGCACTCTTCACTTACTTGAAGACAAACATTGTCCAGTTTGAGATCTCTAAGTTCTTTCCTCTTACAGCAAGTCTTGTTTCAGTGCTTCAACTAAATTTACACTTGGTTTGCTAGCTATTTGCCTCCAACGCCCTTTAGCCATTTTGTTGTAAGTAGAAGTGTTTTGTTCTATTTTATGTTACAAGATTATTAAAAAGGCTTGTTCTATTGTCATTGTCGTATAAGAAAATCATAAGAATCCAGTCAATTTACTAATTTTTCATTAGCGAGGTTAGTTTTTTTGTGCTGAAAAATTCTTCTTGAGGATGTTGTGGGAGGAATGGACAGTACTCTATATGACCAAACAATGATGTAAAGGTAATGGCTACATACATTGTCTGGAAGGATCGTTATGCATTGATAGAATAGGTGGTTTGTCGTTGATAACCAATTAATGTGACCATGTCTGTCAAACTGCATATCTTGAAGGTTCTTGAATTAATGGAGATAATTTGTGATTATAATACTTTCCTGAGGTTTTAATTTACTGTCATAGTTCTTGTTGATATCTCTAACCAGAGGATAGTTAAATGTTGTTGGGAACATATTTATTTCAAAACGAAATGTGTTTAAAAGTGAGACTAGTGATGGAGGGCAAAGAATACTGACACGAGAAGGAACACGGCCACCTGTTATTATTTCTAAAAGAAGCCACTTTGCATACTTAATCATTACCGAAAGTAGTCAGACAGATATCGCAAAGGACTGAGGCTGTGAGCTATTTATGAGCTGAGTCCTGTAGCCCTGGTTTGATTCTTTCATTCTCCATTTGCCTATTGTGTAACTCTGTCTAAGTTACTTAAGGCAAATGGGCTAGCTTCCTCATTGCTCTCCTGTACTGCATGCATAGTAACTACCTATGAAACTAGACGTGGACTAGCCATTTTTACTTCTGTGAGAAGCCTCTCTAGTGCTTGGTCATTTTCTTCTGAATGGCAAGAAGATTTGTTCTAACAGAATTGATTGGCCTATATTTCATTTTAGCCATGCTTAGAAACTCCTGTAATATTTAGGCAGTGTTGCAGTATGCAGGACTCAAAAATACGATTTGACTGGGTATACTTCGTATGTTTAATGGAGATGCTTTCAGCATTTGCTTGAGTGAGCTGGCATGTATTGCAGTATGGCCTTTGTTGTTACGACTGCTATGAGTTGAGCCAAGGCTGAGAATGTTATTGCCTAAGAGCTAATTTACAGGTTCTCGCAGCACTGGTGAATGAGTGGTTTCAGTTCAAAAATATAATATTGTGGTTTGTTTCACTACAATTTGTTGTACTGTGCAAGCTGAAGGAGTGTTTTTCAGGGATTTTTCCAATTTGCTCCATGCGGTGTGACTGTGGAGCTGGTGTATATAATTTGTTGGGGGGGGGGTTATGTTTTTAGGGGTTTCAACTCACTGGCTTTTGATATTCATCTTAAGTCAAAAGACAATGCCAAGATAGCTCACAGGTAAATCACTGCTTAAGCTTGTTGAAGTAGACATTTTAGTATCTATTGTAGGTTTCTGCAATTTATGTAATTATAGTGTTATATGAATGCATTCCTATCAGCTAGATATAGGTGGAGTTTCTGCCACCAAGTTAATTGGATATTTTAAGAATTTAGGTAGATGATAAAGTTGGTTGGTTGGTTCAATGTCTACTTCTTTGTCAGGATAATTGCTAAGGATCAGTGTGACTAAATCCCAGAATAATATTAGTGCTTCAGAAAGCAATGTTGCACAAATCAATAGAAACATTAATTTGGGATTATCTGAAAAGACCATTTTTCACAATGTAGATTTAATTTAGCTTATAGTAAAAGTGCATGTTTTGTAAGAGGAGAAGTAGTCAGAGACTTGTATTGCATTTTTAAACCAGTCATAAGCGATACATTTGCCGTCTTTATTATTTATGCTATTTACAGTCAGAGAGACAACTGTAAAATTACCCATTATCCATTTTTAGATCTTCTTTTCCCTTTAATATCTCATTCTTTTTCTTGTATTCAACCCTATCTCAAATGTCCTTTTCCTCAATTCCCCTTTCCCCTGTAAACATGTGTAGCAACTCTTTGTACTTACTGCATGTGTAGCAGTTTTATTTTGCTCAATGTTTTCATTATCACTTGACATTCTGACTTGTATCAGTAACTTCATCCTCCTCACTTCCTGTTATCGGTTTATTAGTATCATTATCTTGTTACCTCCATCTGTCGCTTGCACCTCCAGAATGTCATCCTTATTGTCATTTTTCAGTACTATACAAATCAAAAGGTCATGTTGCGGTATCAACCTGGAATAATTGTGACAGCTCCAGCATACAATCCAGAAAAAGTCAAGCGTTTTTGTCCCCTTTTATCTGGGACTCCATCAGAACCACTAAAATAACCCATTCCTCAACATTTATAGAAATGAAAACAGTCAGATGGCCCCCTCTTCAGCTGCTGTTGATGCTAATTAATTAAACAATCAGCATTTTAACTACTTCAAACAATTCTCCAGTGTTTCAGTACTAACATTAACATCCTCATCCTTCCCTTCTTCCTCACAATCAGACTATAACTACCCCTCCATACCATATTTAGAACATATCAGTTTGCAACGGATTGCATGATGCCCCCTTTTTGCACACTGAGTACATCTTCTTTTGTCATAGTCATTAATTAAATGTTTGCTAGAACCCTAAAGGAAACATGTCTTTGGCTTCTAAAAATATTTGGCACTGCCTCTTTTACTATTTATATTAATCACATATGGAATGTGCACTTTTTTTTATCTTGCATTTTTAGAGCAACTTCCAGTTCCCTAATCCCAGAACATACATTACATTCATTAATTTGTCTTTTAACAAAATGTACCACAGCATATAATCCCTGGAGATATTCTCTTATTTAGTCATTGTATTCGTCAGTTTGAAACTGCACCACAGACTTTCTTTCCTGCATGTGACTGCAGGCAAAAAATAACTCATTCCAAAGGGAACAATATCTTTTTTTTTTTTCTTTCTATCCACAGTTTGCATGCATTTTTCAATTAATCAAATGAATTAGGAAATGTACATTAGCTGCTGTTCTTCCAATGGCATAAGCAGTTTGTCTGACACAGCATATCAATCAATAACATTGTCATTATTAATAGTTATTGAAAACACAGTATGTCTTCTCATTCCAAAGTACTTTGCAGTTTTCTTTTACTTGTTCAGCCACCACTTTTGCTTACAGTCTCCCAGCATACCCCTAGGCAGTGACACACATTGCATTGATCTCACCTTCCTCCTGCAGTGCCTGGGTAACACAAGTCTCAGCTTCTGCAACAGGCCAAATCACACCCTTGTAACAGAATATAAAACAGCAAAAGAGGAAAGCATTTACTGACCCCTCCTCTCAAGTACACAAAGTATTTTCCCTGGTTTACAGCACAGAGGTCACACTTCTCTGTGCGCTCTACAAGCATCCACAACTCCTTACCTCCATGGAGAGTTGAGCAGGCCATGACCCTTCACTCCTCTTCCTCCCACTCTGCTTGGCTGTTCCAGTGCTGTGGCCACTAATCAGACCCTAGTCACTTGTCACTTGGGTTGTAGTAAGGGGTCTTTCCCTTTTTGCCACAGATCTAGACAGGTTCGGCATCATTTAGCATCTTACTTGAGATATAACACTGAACCAGCTTTACAACAGTAGTATTACTATAACTTCTACTAAACCAGCAACATTTCCAGTTTCTTCACCTGACTTTTGTGTGTACTGTTCGAATCCAGCAACATATTCAATGAAGTCCCCTACACCATCGTGTGAAAAAATAAATCATCCTCCATTTTGTACAAGAAACAGCATCCCAACAACACCTATCAAGAACATTAGGGGATTTTCCTAGCAGACTGATCACATTTTACCTAGTCAGTATGAAGGTCACCTCTGATATCTGCTGAAAATAGGCCACAGGCTTAGTGGGTCTAAGCTAACCAACAAAATGCAAAATACAAAAGTGCATTGTACTGTAGGCAAGTTTAGAATTAATCAAGATATGACTGGTATAATTTAGAAAATGTACTTCGCAGATTAGTGACTGAAAGTGGTTTATATAATAACCATTTCTGTTCAGCTTGTTGTTATATCTATTCCACAGAATCATGATGCTGAATAGACTGACCAAATGTTGCTACATGGTGCAGTTTTACATAACTGGCAGTGATTAACACATTTCATATGTTTGCAGTATTTAGGAATTAGTAGGGAAGCTGAGATTAATTGTAAGTGCACATGTATCCACACTGCAATTATCAAGTGTTCACTGTATACAGGGAAGAAATGTGTGTTAATCTGGTTCATTGTCCATAACTAGTTGGGTTACACAGGCTCAGCCACTAAGACTCATCTGCTGCTATGATTTTTCTGCAAACATTTCCATAGAAATGCCATGAGAGAGATGGGAAATAGACTTTATGGTACACTTTATTATGGTCATTGTTACACACAGCCTGCTTTTTATAAGTGCAATCTGGGATAGAGCTGCTGCAGGTTTGCCTGTGTCCATAGTTTATATGAGGGAGAGTGAGTCTCAATATATAATTGTGGATGTATAGGACATGGATATGTACTTTCGCACCATGGACATATGTTACACTGCTGAAATGCTACACATTGTTAAGATCTGTATTATTTATTTTGTGTTCACTGGACAGTAGCGCATTGCCTGAAGATAGTGTTAGGTTCATGTGGCTTAGGTACAGGGTTCTCTTCACAATTCAACTGGGATTCAATTTTTCACATTACAATACTTAACTGTAACACTGATGGATGTCATTCCTGTCTTGTCCAACAGACAGCTGACATATCCCATTATGTTGTTCATATGAAGAGACAAGTGAAACCAGTGTCACGATGGTGGATGGGTGTGCAGAATATTTATGCTGAAACTGATGTATGCAAGACTGTTTGCAGTACTTAAATATAGATTAGTAGGTATTGTTTGCCAGCTGTATGGTAATGTTTCATTATCATACATTGTACCTGCCGAGGTGGCCATGTAACTATCTGACCTTGAGAGCTAATAGAGCTAATTCTGAATCCGGTGATGTCCACACAATAAAGGAATGGAGTTGATTCTGGTGAACTGCAGCTGAAGGGGACAGACACAAGACATCAGGTTCCTATTTGGGAGCTCAGCCTAGGTGTTGTACATGTTGTAGGTGTATTCTGTCCTCTTAACGCAAAAGATTAGTTTGTGTAAGCACCAGATGGGACAGTAGGAAAGGGAACATGGCAGCATCCTTATGGTCTACTGAGGTGGATGCTCCACATGTTAAACCCCATGGAACATGACTTATCCGTGTTGTGACTGCATTTGGATAAACATTGGGACACTGGCCATGATGCCACATGTCTTGTTCTGGGAGTTAGTTGGATGATACAGGTACATGTGGCCAGGAAT
The DNA here is from genome assembly GCF_019279795.1 of Protopterus annectens. Classification (NCBI taxonomy): domain Eukaryota; kingdom Metazoa; phylum Chordata; order Ceratodontiformes; family Protopteridae; genus Protopterus; species Protopterus annectens. The sequence goes on along the minus strand of NC_056728.1, from coordinate 107,572,743 downwards.
GGGACAGCCAAAACCATAGGTGACTCAACAACAGCAGCTATTAAACCTAGGCTGTACAGCATCAAGAAGCCTTCTTAACACATCATCCTCCAATATTAGATTACTAATAAGTGTACCTTTGCATACAACACAAAAATATCTTAAGTGACAGCTACTATTCTGTTGTCAGGCCTTGTGCTGGACTGCTGGACTTTGGGTCTGCATACCACTTTTCTGTTTTGTATATGTCACAAAATTAACCTCCCTATGTAGATTGGATTATCCTGAAAATAATGTAACATATATTGAATTCCTTCCTTCCTAATAAGTGATTTAAAGGGAAGGATTTATATCTATGAGTGTACCAGTGTCTTTTAAAATGGTGTCCAGTCTGAGATGTTTTTAATTTTATAATAGTCCACAGGAATTATTTGCTTTTCAAGTGTAATTATGCTGCAGTTATTGCCAATTTAGTGGGTTACATCCAACTCCCACTGAAGTATTGATGTAGTTGTAGGAGACAGAGCAACTGTGCTAAGTTCTCAAATATCAGTAAACGTTGCCATCTGACAGGTACTAGTGTCTGTAGTCTCTTGCTGGTAACTTCTATTAGACCACCTGCCCTGATTACTTGGGTTATTCTTCAGAGCCAGATGACTACCACATACATATTAATTAAGAACTCTCTGAGTTTATCATCCCTGTGTGCGGGATGTTGTCACATGGTGTAAGCAAGACAATGATTTTTTTACATATATATATATATTCCAGTTTTCCTCCCACCCTTCTGTCATTTTACCAGCCCTGCCCTTATGCTCTGTCTGTATGTCTACCAGTCACTCCTTGCTTCCATAGACTTATGGTTGGGGCCGTTTACAGATCTAAAGCAAGGTGGTTCAGCAAATCAGAGCATCTCTCCAGTGGGGGGGGGGGGGGGTAGCAAGACCCTGATATACTGTATTCACTAACAGTCCCTCGGCTAAAGTTGCTGTGATTTCCTAGAAGAAGGTGAACAGAAATAGTAAAATAGTAACTGTGATCTACCCATAAGAAACCCACTCTGGCACATGCCTAGGAGTAGGAAATTACAAATATCATTCTGAATTTCTTTTATAAATATCTTCTCCATTACTTTATGGATGATTCTGGTAAGACTAACAGGCTTGTAGCTTCCTGAACCAGCTGTGAAGCCACCCTTTTGGACAGGAACTATTGCTGCCTGTTGACATGTTTTAGGGATGAAGTCAGCAGTGTGTTTTTGTTTGGGAAGATGTGCACTGAGCATATGAAATTTTGTTTAGTACAGGCAAGAAAGCAGCCAGGGATATTTTCCAGACCAATAGAATTGCTTTTTCTACCTCAGACAGGACAGCCAGATCTTGCTGTTGTGTAATATATGGCAATTCTGATGCACTACGGTCCTCGGAACAAGACTTCCTTTTACAGCTGCAAAAAAAGTTTATGGTTATCTTCCATCCTTATAATGAGTTTGTCTTCATAGGAAGCCTTTGTTTCATAGACTTTCTAACAGAGTCATAATTGGTAGGGGGAGGTGAAGAGGGAGGTCTGCCATAGGCACAAGATGTTAGGGGGTGCGATTCTCAAGTGCCAGTACTGTATAGCTACAGTACCTGCAGTGATTGATGAAGTCTCAAGGATACCGTGGCTTCATAAATGAATGCTGATAAACAAGCTACCTGTTAGATTTATGTCAATCATCTTGTTAGTTTCAGAGCAGAAAAAGAAGAGTTTTTTAATTCTTGTCTTTAACTTTCAGAAAACCTTTATTAATATTATTATGTTTTTTTTTTCATGTCAAGTTTAAGTTGATGGCTCCACAAGTTTAAGGAACTGCACAGGGCATCTGGTGACCTTGCTATGGTTCTAGTTTCTAAAGGTCCATTCAAGGCTAACTTAAGCATATTTTGCTAGTGGACAAGAGCAATGCTTTGTAGCAAAAACTGTAGTTTCTTTTTGTTGCATACTTTGTTTATTTTATGGTTCCAGCACTGTACTCTGAAATTAATTTTTTGTTATAAAATGGAAATGTAACTTGTAGTGTAATTATGCGTACTGTAAAAATTGGGCTTGTAAAACTGTAATTCCAGTTTCTGATGATAAAGTCAGTTTATTTTTTGATAGTAACTACTGGGGAAGTCCTTAAAAACAGATTATTGTTTATAAGGTAGATTTTGATTTGTATGGGTAAAAATGTTATTATAAGGGGGGTAAACTGTATGTATCCATAAACAACCAAAAAAATTACATAAAGGAGTATTTCCAGTAAAGAAAACTACTTGTGCACTCTTGTCGACTTATATTTTCTAACTCTGAGATGCCTACATAAAAAAGAAAAAGACAAAAGTACTTTTAAAGTACATATTTGTATCCTGCTGTTTGTCTGACATACAGTGATCTTGTACAAAACAAAATTATGATGGATAAATCCAGGAAATCAAATTAAAAGAAATGTATACTTGCAAAAACAAAATCTGATAAAAATTATATAACCAAAATAGTTCTAGCATCTTTTGTACAGAGTTCCTGAAGGAAGAAACCTGTGGTTAATATGAGTGTTCCTTGATTAGATTTGACTCAGGAGTGCTAGACATTTGTTGCAGAACAATCAGAGAGCATATCTATGTTACTATGACCTCTAGCAGATAGTTTTCACTATTACAGGGTTTCTATTAATTGCTGCAATCAGTTTGCATTAATAAAGTCAGGGAGACACTGAGCACATTTATTTTTGGTGGTTTAATTATCCCTTTCAGTGGCAGGATAGCATAATCATTGCAACATTCTCTTTACCAGCCTTAGCAGTACACAAGTGTACTGTTAGTTCTGTACACGTCACAAGAAAAATGAACTTTTACTAGTAAACATGCTCCTTGTTAGACTCAAGATGCAGGTATTTATTTAGTGATTTTTTACCTGTTTTGCTAAATTATGTGTGACTTTGATTAGTGTTGTTTGATAAATTCAAGTCAAACAATTTCTTGATTATTTAGTATTTGTTTCAGATATTAAAAATCTGAAAAAAATGTATATATCCTATTTCAAAGGATTTCTTCTTATGGAATAATCTCTCTCTCTCTCTCTCTACATACATACATACACACACACACACACACACACACACACACACACACACACACACACACACAAACATATATATATATATCACATACACATGTATATATACACACACACACACACACATATATACACACACACACACACACACACACACACACACACACACACACAGACACACACACACAAAGTAGCACCATAGCGGTCTTTAAATCCATCCTGGTTGAGTAGATGTGGAGCCATGAATGAACCCCTGGTGCAACTCCTCAAATCCATATAGATAGAGCAAGTAGTGGGACCTTTAGTGACTAGGCTTTTAATGGTGTACATCCTCATAGCCTAGTATACATCAATACATTTGTATAGGTAATGTATTTATGTTATGTGCACTGCCGACACATAGTGATTGTTCTATAACTCCATTGGATACGTGCTATATGATAAGGGTTACTTTCTCTTCCTCTGCCTTATTGTGTCCTTTTTTTATTAATTTTTAATCTTTAATATAAATACAGGATATGGTTAACACAATCATATCTCGTTGCATATACTGTAGTTCTCTGCAGTGTACTACAATTTGTCTTACTTGTTAGGTGAAACATACAATTTGTCTGATTTATGCTATGTACTTACTTTTTTTATATTTAATGTTTTGCATGTTTGAATATTAAGCTGCTTTGCCAACTTCTTGATATAACATAGGATGATGCCATTCAGAAGTCTTATGAAACACACCCAGTAAATTCTATTCAATTGTGAGCACTTGTTTAGGTACTTTTCCACTGCATGAATTGAGGCATAAAACTGGCTACAAAGGCAATCAGCATCTGAAGTAATGCACTAAATGTACTGAGTATGCAAACCATATTTTCCTTAACTACTGGGTTAGTGGTAGTGATAAATTATCTCTGAGTAATTTAAGCAAATGTTTGCATTCAGTAGTTGTAAAGACTTGTGCCTTAGTAATGTCATTCATGGTTCATGTTTAGTTTAGATCTGTTTTGACAACATCATTTCGAAAGAAATGTCTGTACCTAGACATATAGATGGAGTTGGAACATTTTGTCATTGTAATTGCTATGCTGCTTTAGGATAAATAGCTGGGATACAGAGCTTCTGTAAGTAGTGATTTCATCACTATAACTAACCTAGACACTTACGATCAGGATTACATTGCATGAACTCTATGTTCCCCAAGAATGAAAGTACCCATGAAGCATGAAGCAGGTAGACATTTTCTGAAATGTTAACTCCAACTTAAAGCCTGTAATATTGTCTATGTAAGTTAGTATCCTAAAGTGGTGAAATACACCAACATATGCACTCCTTTCCAGACAGACCAGTGAGTTTTATTATAAATATTTACAGGTAACTATGGCAAGAAATGCAAGTAATGTATGTGCAATGACATTCTTTAACTTATTTGCTACCTAAGATGACCCAGCTAATAAGGAGGCAATGTCTGTTTTATTAATATATCTACATATCTTATATCTCTTTCTCTGTCTACACACACACATAAACAGCCACACACACACACACACACACACACACACACACACACACACACACACACACACACACACACACACACACACACACACACACACACACACACACCCAAAGTAGCACCATAGCGGTCTTTAAATCCATCCTGGTTGAGTAGATGTGGAGCCATGAATGAACCCCTGGTGCAACTCCTCAAATCCATATAGATAGAGCAAGTAGTGGGACCTTTAGTTTCTAGGCTCTTAATGGTGTACATCCTCATAGCCTAGTATACATCAATACATTTGTATAGGTAATGTATTTATGTTATGTGCACTGCCGACACATAGTGATTGTTCTATAACTCCATTGGATACGTGCTATATGATAAGGGTTACTTTCTCTTCCTCTGCCTTATTGTGTCCTTTTTTTATTAATTTTTAATCTTAAATATAAATACAGGATATGGTTAACACAATCATATCTCGCTGCATATACTGTAGTTCTCTGCAGTGTACTACAATTTGTCTTACTTGTTAGGTGAAACATACAATTTGTCTGATTTATGCTATGTACTTACTTTTTTTATTTTTAATGTTTTGCATGTTTGAATATTAAGCTGCTTTGCCAACTTCTTGATATAACATAGGATGATGCCATTCAGAAGTCTTATGAAACACACCCAGTAAATTCTATTCAATTGTGAGCACTTGTTTAGGTACTTTTCCACTGCATGAATTGAGGCATAAAACTGGCTACAAAGGCAATCAGCATCTGAAGTAATGCACTAAATGTACTGAGTATGCAAACCATATTTTCCTTAACTACTGGGTTAGTGGTAGTGATAAATTATCTCCGAGTAATTTAAGCAAATGTTTGCATTCAGTAGTTGTAAAGGCTTGTGCCTTAGTAATGTCATTTATGGTTCATGTTTAGTTTAGATCTGTTGTGACAACATCATTTCGAAAGAAATGTCTGTACCTAGACATATAGATGGAGTTGGAACATTTTGTTATTGTAATTGCTATGCTGCTTTAGGATAAATAGCTGGGATACAGAGCTTCGGTAAGTAGTGACTTCATCACTATAACTAACCTAGACACTTACGGTCAGGATTACATTGCATGAACTCTATGTTCCCCAAGAATGAAAGTACCCATGAAGCATGAAGCAGGTAGACATTTTGTGAAATGTTAACTCCAACTTAAAGCCTGTAATATCGTCTATGTAAGTTAGTATCCTAAAGTGGTGAAATACACCAACATATGCACTCCTTTCCAGACAGACCAGTGAGTTTTATTAGATATATATATATATATATATATATATATATATATATATATATATATATATATATATATATATATATAGGTAACTATGGCAAGAAATGCAAGTAATGTATGTGCAATGACATTCTTTAACTTATTTGCTACCTAAGATGACCCAGTTAATAAGGAGGCAACGTCTGTTTTATTAATATATCTACATATGTTATATCTCTTTCTCTGTCTACACACACACATAAACAGCCCCCCACACACACACACACATGCACACACACACACACACACACACACACACACACACACACACACACACACACACACACACACACACAAAACATGGCCAGTTTGCAGTAGTTAGTTCAATTAGCATGTGTTTTGAGAGGTGGTTTAAAATTGGAGTATCTGCAAAAGCAGCACAGACGTGGAGAAAAAACAAAAACCAAGCAAGGTGTAGCTAGAGGTCTGAAATAAGCCTTGAACATAGAAGGTGTGAGGTATGACATAGCTTTTGGCATATATTGCATTTTTTATACCATACATAAAACTTGGCCATATTTTTAGAAGCAATTTTGATCAGAATAGCTGATAACATAAAGTAATGTAAGAAAGAAAGTGCAGGGCATTATTTTGTATGGTATCCTGTATTCATTAGTGCTAAGACTAATTTGGATGGACAAGCAATGGAATGACTCTACCAACTGTACTAAAAATAAGTGTCTGCACCAGAAATGTTCCTACTAACCCCCCTGCCAAGTACTGCACAAAA
>NC_056728.1:107363628-107561128 GCF_019279795.1 Protopterus annectens | reverse complement strand
ATGGATAAGCCAGCATGTATGTATGTCCATTAAGTGCAGGATATATCTTCATTAACCTCACTCCATGTACATTTTTCTGTTCGCAGTGAAACTAAATATCTTACTGTATTTGTGTTGCCACAACAGAAAAATAATTTGATTAATGGCAAACATTTTCTATTAAAGAGGTAAGAGAATGCATTTTCAGAAAGCTACATAATACCCATTAGAGTTTTGTTGGGACCTTTGTAATAAAATAACAGCTAACCATTTTAACTTAATGAATTTATTTATTTGAGTTTGATAACCAGGATATAGCACAGATCCATGCAGACCTTTTCAGACTCAGTCTTAGGGTACTGTATTGTTAGGTGACTTGCTTAGAGTTATGCAGTAGGCAAGTGCAGACTGGTAGAATCGTACCTTGGTCTACAAGAAGCAGCTTGTTAATAGTTCATTGCCAAAATCCTCTGTGCTGATAAATTAACTTCTAGTAACATAATAATGTGGTGTATATAAGATGTTCTTTAGCAGGAATATATTTCTTCAGGTATATACCCTTCTGAGGTGGGGGTTATAAGTGCAAAACCCATAAATGCACATCTTTCAACTTCTCAAAATATAAATTCAGTTTTCAAAAAATACTGCAATACAGTCAAAGCATTTCTGCAGTGGCAAAGCAACCCTTAATGTGGGAGAATGTATCTTCTCACTCCTACTACTTATATATATATATATATTAACTCCAAGATTTCTGAAACTTGGAATAGAGGAACTACTCTGAAATACAACAACATACACAAATACATATATTTATTTCCTCATACTCACACATATATTGTCACTATGCCGAGAATGAAAATTGCAGTACTTAGATTTTCACAATAATCTCCATCTATTTCAGTCTGCACTTAAATTACTATCTCTGCCCATAGACTTTTTTCTTTATAACTTATTTGCACCTCAGTGTATGCCAACTATTAAGCTCATTTCACACCGAGGTGAGATCTTTAATTCATTCCCCTCTAGAGCAAGAGTTACTGGAGCCCATTTATTCTCCTATTGGATGAGAGCTATCTGAGGCACATGTGTCACCTAGACATACATTACAGATTTATCTATACTCCTCTAACACCCTTCCCCATGATGCTGACATGGGCATCCACTTCACTGCAGCAGTCACCTATGACCATCCACGGCAGCATGCAAGCACCCACATATGCATCGAAAGGGGCTGCTATTACCAGCTTTGGTGGCCATGCTTGTGCCCCTCTTTGGCTGGTAACCTTCTTTAGGAAATGGCCTTCTTCCTTCACCCAGACCAACAGGTCTGCTGGCCAACATTCACCAAAGTCTTCCTCCTAGGTGTGCATGCGTATAGGAGGTTGTTAATCTCCTCCCCCTCAGCTTTTCCAGTGTTAAGGTGTCAATCAAACTCAGGTTGTCTTAGTCACAGTCAGGGTGTTATCACTCTGTGCCACAGAGAAGATCCACAGATTGCTTCAACATTAGATTTAAATACCTAACAGCTGATGATGATGATGATGATGATGATGATGATATAGCTGATGTAATAGTACTAGCCTCACTGTTTTTTTGAGGTTTATAGGTAGCGCTAGACATGCAGTGCAGAAGACCATTGAATAACTGAGCCAAATTTTCTTAGAGTTACTGTTTGGTTAAGCGACTCACTCACAGAGCAGGCACATGGAGCCTGAGAGAATTAAAAAAGGGACTAGGGGAAGCAGCTTGTCAACAGATCATAGCCTTAATTATCTGCTCTAACTGACAGACTTTATACCTGCTGCTTCCAAATCTGAAACCAAGATGCTGCGGGCCTTCATCTAACTAAGCTTAGTTGATTAGTGCATCTTACTTAATGCTTCTGCACCTGGGGATTTGCTTTGTGTTTTTGCCAGTGTGGACATATCTATGTTTTGATATCAGGTGTGCTTTTTACTTACCCTACTGGGTATTAATGATGTAGGTTAAATTTTCTTCATTTAATCAGATTGTGAAATGTATGCAAAACAGCTTTTCCTGACATGATGAATGGTTTATTAACCCATACAGCTCAAGAAAAAGCTCAATGCATTTAAATATATGAGAATGCCCCTTCTTACTGTTTTTTAACTGAATAATTTTCTATAATTCAAACAATGTTCATGATTTTAAGTAACCATGGCACTGTAAACTTACCAGTATATAGATACAAGTAAAATACTCTGGAGCAGTCAGGCAACCACAAACCTAAATGACATGACAGTTACTGGTTAACAGATGGTTAGCCAGCAATATAAACAACCTTTTCTCTATGTTTCTTAAGGTTTGAGACTGCTGCATATTAAACAGAAAAGGCTATTAAAATGTAGTGAATTATTTTAGCTTTTATAATGTATCAGAAACTCATTATATATTTATATGACTAAAATATACACGTACTAATGGGTTCCCTTTTTGCTCTCTCTTACTTCTAAAGATCCAGTTGTGGTTGTGAAGAAGGAGTAGCAGTTAGTCACTGCAGCCTGTACTGGCTAACATGCACTGTCATTTAGCAAGGGGACAGAGGTCATCTTGTTGAAGGTACCTAAAGAGCTCAGTTGTGGCCTCTGTGGCTACTACTCATCAGGGAATGGAGACTTCTCTTCTGACACTGGATTGGAGGGGCCCCTTGTAGTATCCTAGCAGTGGTTGCATAGATTGATGTAATCTGAGGAGTGTCACCAGCAGAATACCTGCCTCACCATCATGGAATACCTCCTGGCATGGCTGATTGAGTCACATGACTTTTAGACCCTGATAAATTAGGCCACCACAGACACATGACATCAGTCTTTGAGATGACTGATGTCTCTGTAGCCTGATATCTGGGCCTTTTTGGGATACACCATTTACCCAACTCTGTCCCCATAAATGTGTCCCTGCCTTATGTTTCATTCCCCATACCTTATTTGTTGTCCAAACTCCCTCATTACCAAGTGTCCACGCATTGTCTGTGTCTATCTGCTGTTGTCCTACCATTCTGTGTTGCTACAACCCACAATTCTCTGTGTCTGTGTGTTATATTTGTTTATCTGAACATGCACCCTTCCCTTTTCTCTCTGTCCTCCACACATCCATTCTAACTACATTACCCTGATACTTTTCATTTTAAGAAAAAATGTGAGTCTTTTCACAAAAAAATACTTTTCCCTCCACTTGGCATTCATCATGGTTAGCCTTAGGGGTTTTCCTCTGCATGCTGTTCCCAGTTTTCTAACTGTCCTATCATTCCCATACCTTCCAGTTTATATAATGAACTGGGTTTGCACTTTGCTGTGCTGGCCTTCCTCAAACTTTCTCACTCATGTGTGGCAGAGATATGGCACTTCCTGTTGTATGAGTGTGCACATCTTTCAGGGTGCTTTTTCTATGACACTGGATACTCCAATCAGCATGTGTCCTAAAGTGAACCTGTGCAGTGGTAGCTCCATTTATTTACTATGCACTCTCTTTTTTCAGAATATCAACCTGTACAAGCCCTGATATGTATTTGAGCACTACGAGCAACTTCACACTACAGGATGTCAGATATTTAGGGCTGCACATCTGCAAAGTGCTTTTCTAGAACTCTCAGCCACGGCTTTTTAATTCTCGTGGTAGTGGTCCATCATAACAAGTATGGTCTCTAGCAGTACCAGTCAGTCAGTAAGTCAGTCAGATTTTGTATAGTGCTTTTTGATCACATTTTAGGATTATAGTGAACAAATAATCAAAGTAATTAGCGAACAGTTCAGCATTTTCCCAGTGTTTACAGTTATCATGAAATCTTTGAAGTCTTGAAACATGTTCCTTAATCTATTTATTGAAACAGGCTGCCATCTCTGGACTAGACTGGACTATATTTTGGTTTACTTCTTTAAGTTAACTGATATTTTCACTTTGGTTGTTTTTCATTTTCTCTGCTGACACAGAGGCTTCTCTTTGAATGGGATGTAATACTAAGGTGTAGGACTAATTTATGTCTGCATCTGAGCTTTTGAATGTTTTATACTCTCTGTGGCAAATGGGGGAGTAAAAGTTGCTTCAGACCTCAGTATTTATCTTGAATTTCCTTTACCCAAAGAATTTTTATTTTATTTTATTTTAAATTTGTCCCGGCCTGGGGAGAAAAGCTCCAAGACAGATCCAAACAGACGATAAGTTTTGTCACAAAAAACAAAAGTAGACATAGAAGATATTTCTATGCATTTAACAGTACATTTCATAAAACTATATACAAAGTTTAGAACAAGATATATACATGTGCTAGTGGCTAAAATAGTGTCCAGGTTCTTACTACATGCTTTCCATTGCACTACAGAAGATTAATTTAGTGGAGAGAGTACAGTTAGAAAATATATTAATAGTAGTAATGATAGGTTAGTCAGCGTTGCTACAAGGGCACAGCCACTTGTGTTTTGAGGAAGGTTTTAAGTTTTTGTTTAAAGAGTGGTAAGGAAGGAAGGGAAGTAAGTATATTAGGTAGAAGGTTCCAGTGTTTCCCAGTTGTGTTTGAGAATAGAGAGTCCCCTGCCATGTTGTGAGTCTTGTTGATGTTAACTAGGAGTTTATTTGATGAACGCAAGGCATTATGATTTTTATAGGGGGTTATGAGGTCTGAGAGTATTGGAGTATTGTTTGGCTGGTAAAGGATCTTATGGGCAATCATAAGTTGATTGACTTGAAGCTGATTTTGAAGTTCAAGCCATCCGAGTTGTTTGAGATTATGACAGTGATGGATTCTGAAGGGTTTACCAGTGGCAAATCTGGCAATATTATTATAAGATGTAGCAAGTTTGAGAGGATTCTTTTTGGATAGGTTAGTATATATTGGTAAGGCATAGAGTAGAGTAGAGATCAGATGGGAGTGGACAATGGTTGTTCTTGCTGTTGGTGTAAGGAAGGGTTTGACTCTATACAGGGAGCCCATTTTTCTGTTAACTGATTTCATAGTGTTGTTAATGTGGGTGTCGAAGTTAAGGTTGTTGTCTATTGTAATACCAAGGAGTTTGGTGGTAGAGTCTGGGTATATGATATATATATATATATATATATATATATATATATATATATATATATATATTGTTAGAAATGACTGAAAAATCTATTGGTGAGGACCTACAAGTAGGAGTAAAGAGTAGGAGCTTTGTTTTTTGGGATTCAATAGGAGGCAGCGCTTTAAGAACCATGTTTCAATTATGCTAATTACTTTCTAGATTTGGCATTGCAGTTCAGAAGCAGATTTAGCTGTGCAGATTAATGTAGAGTAATCTGCATATTGTATACAAGTTGCATTGGGAATAGCCAAGTAGAGATCATTAATAAAAACTAAAAATAAGAGAGGACCTAGAATGGAGCCCTGGGGAACTCCCAGTGTGACTGGCAGGTGGGATGATAGATTATTTTCCCAGTGCACTGCTTGTTGCCTATTGCTCAGGTAGGAAGTAAACCACTTTATAGATTGAGTATCCAGGGAAAGTGATTTGAGAATATTTATAAGCAATGTGTGGTTTACCATATCAAAAACCTTTGAAAGATCAATAAATAGTGCTGAAGAGAGTAAATTGTTATTGTGGTTTCTATTAATGGTGTCTGTCAAGGATAGGAGGGCAGTGGTGGTACTATGGAATGGCCTAAAGCCATGTTGGCATTTAGCTAGTAAGTTGTATTGAGTTATATGGCCTATTAGCTGATGGTGAATGCATTTTTCCATTATTTTTGCTAAGGGGGATAGAAGGGCTATGGGTCTATAGTTAAAATATTAATTTGAGTTGTCACCTTTGTGTAGGGGGATAATGTGCAAGATTTTCCAGCTGGTAGGGATGTATCCTTCCTTAAAGGTTCTGTTTATCAGGATGGATACAGGATAAGCTACTGCTTTAGCTGCTTTTTGCAGATATTCAGCTGGGATTTGGTCAGCGAAAGGGGTACAAGGCTTAAGTTTTACTAGGAGTTTGAAAATAAAGTTAGTAGATATGGGTTGTAATAGGAAGGTAGGAAGAGTGCTAGTTGTGTGGGTAGGAATGCTAGAGGTGTCAGGGGATAGCTGACTGGCTAGAGTTTGGATGGCATCTGCGAAGAAGGAGTTAAAGTCATTAGCATTTTGGATGGGAGTCTCAAGGTTAGCTCCTAAAGGGGTTGGTGTACTAGAGTGTCCTGGGTATAGGAGTCTATTGATACTTGCCCAGAATCTTTGAGGATTATTTTTGTATGTTTACTGTATTTTGTAGTAAAAGGTTTTTTTTGTCTAAGAGTATGGCTTTTTTAGTTGCATTTCTTATTTGTCTAAATGTCTGTTGAGTAGATGAGCTTTTGGTAGTTTGTCACCTAGTCCAGGCTTTATTACTAAGTAGGATTTTTTGCCTGGTATCTTTGGTGAGCCATGGGGCCGGTTTTGACCTAATTCTTATATTACGTATAGGTGCATGTTGGTCTAGGATAGTTAGGAATTTAGAGTTAAAGTATTGGACAGCCTCTTCCAATGGGAGGGTTTTTAGGTAAGTCCAATTACAGGCAGTAAGTTTGCTCAGAAATAGCTCTTGGTTAAAATGCTTGTTGGAACGTATAGTCCTATATGATGTTGGGTGGGAGATATCTATTTTTAGACTGATTATATAGGTTAATCAAAGGTCACTTACATCATCAGGGAAGATCCCTACTTTGTAAGTTTGGTGGTGATTATTAATGAGAATCCAATCTAAGGTGCTCTCTTTTTGGTTTGGTTTGTTGATTCTAGTTGGGGAGGTGATGGTCTGAGAGAAGCCATGAAGGTTAATATGAGAAGTAGGATGCTCAGTATTGATGCACTTCCAATCTATATTGACATCATCTAGGATTATAGTTTCTTGTGGGAAGGTTGCTGTCACCCAGCTAAGAATATCCTCTAAGGTGCTAATATTATTTCCAGGAGGTAGATAGATACATAAGATATTTATGGATTTACTAGAATTAAGCTGAATCTTGGAAAATAATTGTCTTTAGAATCAGTGCATAGGCTAAATAACTTTGCTTGTTGGGTAAAATGTAACTCTTTCCTGCAAAGATGAAGTTATGTGTGACTTGCTAAGAGAGTTCTTTTCTTTTCTCATAGTAACTCCGTACATAACACATAGGCTATTCCAATTCAGATTAAGAATTCTGTGCAAATACCTTTTTCCCCAAATGTAAATCAAGACTTCATGGTTTTGGTAAACCAAAATTTGTTTAGCACAGCATTTCTTAAATTGTAAAAGCCCAGCAATGATTCATAATTAACAAATCTTTGAAGTTCAGTACCCTTATAATTTATATTACTCTCTTTGTTGTGAATGCAAGCAATACAAATATACATTATGATGCCTTCTTTTGTTAAATTAACTGTTCAACATATGTCATTGCTTAATAAAATGGTGATAGAAGGGGACTTTCCAAGATGGCTGCACACTGATCAGCAGCTTAACCTCCGCTATCCCAGTGTGAAAAAAGAAGTTGAAAGACAAGGGCCAGGAACTATGTCACTTTTATTAAATTCAGTTACTTGCTATTCAATACAGGCCTGGATGTCAACAAAGTAAAAACTAAGAGATCCTGAAAGGAAATCAACTAGAAAAGTTGAAGAGGAAACCCTGACTGGGAAGAATCCTGCAACTCTTCAGCAAAATCCAGTCCAAGCTCCATCTTTGGTGCAAGACATGGCTTTCAGTAATCTAGAAGAAAATGTGTGATATGTGCTTTGAGTTAATTAAAATAAATAAAACACTGAAGGACTGTATCAGTTCAAATAACAAAGTCTGGGAAAATGGAAGAAGCTTTTAATAGATATTTAGGTGACCTGATAAAATTGGAAAAATCAGAGGTCAAGATGAAACAAAAAGTCTGTCTCAGTGTGAGATTGGTCAAAAAGAGATGTTTCAAAAAGTGGTAGAATTGGACATAACACTTATGGAAAATTTTGAGATTTTCTGCTGTACCACAGAATCTAGAAAGAACAGATAGTATTAATTTTATGAAGCCATGACTAAGCAACTGGACTGGACTATTAACTGAAAGGGTACACTTTGTGTATGCTCCAAACCTAGCCCTGAGAAAGCAGCCAAGACCTGTATTAGTTAAGATGAAAATCTAGCAGCAGAAAGAGTTGATCCTGATAAAACTGTGACAAAAGGAGAAAGTATTAAAAGGTGAAGACAGCAGAGTGTGGGGAATGATTATTCACAATACAACAGGCAGAAGAGAAACAAATTTATTCCAGCAATCAGGGAATATCAAGAGACAGGTGTGAGATTCAAGCTGCTGTAAGCAGCTGTTTTCAGAATATTTTTCTTTTCTGGTAGATCAAAGTAATTTTTTGATGCAGAACAGGCCAAGGAGAAAATACAAACATTTGTCCAACAAAAAGTGAGCCATCAAATAGTAGGGGACTCTGCTTCTCATTCCTCTGATAATAAAGCAGAGGGAAAGATGTTGTCAGTGAAATCTTTTCCATTGTTAAAAAGGAAAATGCTTGAAAGACAGAGGAAAACACAGGAAGAATCGTGAATACCTTGGTATTAAACTGGAGTTGGGAGGTGGAGATGAAAGGAAGAAGACCTGCAGCAAAGAAATTAATGAATAAATGAGACTGCAAAGCATTAATCACATTTTTGATATACAGCTATATAAGAAAAATGTGGAAAAAGTGGACTTTGGTTGAATTTGTTAAAACTTGTGGGGAACTGAAAGGCATTTGCCTCACTTTATGTTAATAATGTTTTGAAGGACACTAAGGGGAGGGAAAGAAGAAGGTAAAAACTAACTAAGTAAAACAATTTCTGTTCTTACCATTAACTCTATGAAACCTTTCATGATATAAATTGCATGTTTTATAGTAAAGCATTTTAAGTTGTTCTTGTATATGATAAACAGGTTTTGTTCTTTCTTTCTCATTTTTTAGTATTAAAAAATGTAGGCATTACAATGCATAAAGAGAAAAAAAGGCTACACAAAAACATGTTTAAGTTAATAGGCTGTAATCCTGAGTTGTTGTGGGGAGTATAAAAGTACACAAATCATAATATATGTAGGGCTACTATGTTTTCTCCTACGTTTGCAGAGATGAATGTCTGGATTAATACCATTGGCTTAATCTAATAACTTTAAGTGGAAACAAGTAAATAAGAGAACACTGAACATAATGAAAAGTTTTATTTTTAGCAATACATGTTTCAGCTTATCTTTAGAAGCCTGTAGCTGAGTACTACATTTTTTTTTCTTTTTCTCTTATGTTTCTATGGAGACAAAGTAATTATACGGCAATAAAAATCCGGAATACTGGTTTCTTCAAAGCAAAAAGTTAATGTTTTCTGAAAACATACAAGTTGTTTTTCACATGGGGGTAAAGATAAACATGAATAGACATCAGTTAGTGTAAGTGGAAGCACAGGCAATAACATGTATCCTAGCATGAATAAACTCAACTTTAGTTTAATAAAGGCTTGTGTTTTCAGCTGTCTATCTGTGACAATTGTCTCTATTAGGAATGTTAAACTTCTTTATTTGAAGATGTACAGTTTTATGTGTTTGTATTAAGTTAACAGGTTATGGGGGTGTTCTGGTGGGGTTTTATTTGAGAGTTTTCAATAAAACAAAAATTCTTTTAAAATCTGACATGGTTCCAATGTTGATGATAAAAAAAATATTTATAGGATCAACCTGCCAAGCATTAGCAGGTACTTGTATAACAAAAAGTTGGAAATAGACATTTATAAAAGCCATCATGTACAATAGGTGGAAATAATGAATTATTTTTATAATGGAGATACATTCTATATTATCATGTAATGTGAATGGGCTCACAGGTGAAGACAAAAGGGAAAGAATACTTAATTATATTAAGCAACACTGAGTACAAATAGCAATGCTACATGAGACACATTTGAAAAGAAATGAGCATGTGAATTTGATAAAGACAAGGTTTTAGGATAGATAGTCACAGAATACCAAGGACAAAGGAAAAGAGGAGTAATTATATTAATTGCAAGAGGAGCTCCAATAGTGACAGAGGAGGAGAAAATATAACAACTGCAAATCTGTGGTAGAAAAGGGCTACAGGCAAGTAAAGAGGATTATGTTGGCATGTATTTATGTTCCACCTTAAACTGCTATTATAGACCTTTAAAAAAATGTTGGAGAAATAATTACGTTTCATTAGGGAATATTACTTATAAGCAGGGACTGGAATTTGTTCTGCAGGAATGAGTGGGCCTATGAGGGAAATATAACAAAAGAGGATACATTTCTGAAGAAATTTATGAAAATATTTGGTATGGAAGACATGAATTCAGTAGTAGGAATCTACATATTTTTCAACAAGGTACAATAACGGGGCTAGACTACACAGAAACTATGTTTCACAGGAACGTGCATTTAACTGAGAACTTTGACACACATCCAATAACTGTTTCAGATCATGCACCATTAAATAAATATGATAAAAATGCAGGGTAATGAAGTAAAGAGGAGACACTGGCACTTCCCCACCTACCTGTTAAATAGAGAAGAATTTAAGGAATGTGTTGGGGAAGCTATTTGAGAGTTATTACGGAAGGTAGAAAGTATTCCAGATGTTATAGCTAGTGAGTGGAATAAAATGAAAGTGGATTTTAGAAAATAGAGTAGTAATAAAAGAAAAAGAGATATGGTTAAGAAGTTATAAGAATTATTTAGAGGGGATGACAAAGGTTAAAGTATTATAGAATTAGGGGAATCTCAGATAACAAGAGGGGCACAATTGCAGAGTGCTAAAGAGAAAATAAGGGAATACCTGGATAATATGCATGAGTTTACAAGGATTGCTGTTAAGTATCTGTTTTTTGATAATAACGGCAGAGCACAAAAACATTTGTCACAGCAACTTAGGCAATAGAAAGGTGCCAAACCTAGGGAGCCTATAACAACAACAAAAAAAAAAATAGCCAGAGATCCTACAGAGGTATTAGAGATATTTCAGACAGTTTATGAAAATTTGTATAAAGCATAGAAGTGGGGATATAAAAAAATGAACAAATGGAAATAGTTATGGAAAACTTAGATATGCCAAGGTTAGCGGTAAATGATATTTTATTTTTATTTATTATTTTATTTGACATTTATTTACCGAGGTGGTCTGACTGGGTCTACAGAACCTGTTTTCAGCAGAGGCCCGGGGAGAAATGATCCACATACAGTACAATATAAATTCAGTACAATACAATACAATACAATACAAATTACATTATAAATACTATACAAAAATAAGTTGAAAGAACAATGTTACAAGATGTTGCAATATATTACTACACAGCTAGACTATTCTATAGAGTTAAAACATTATAGACGATAATAGTCACTCTCACCATGCATGATGAAGATAGTGTCCAAAAAATAGTATGTAGGTAGTGAATTGTGTGACATTGACTGTTATAGTACATGAAAAACAGAATGTTAGTTTCAGTTAGGAAAACAGCAGCCAGAAAGTTGCGATGCAGATGTACAGTGACAGAGAGTTAAGAAGAACAGAAGCAATACAGCCTGAGCAGTAGCTTAAGGATATGGTATAGAAACAGAGGAGAAGTTAGGAGAGCCTTAGGATCTTGCAGTCTGTGAGGGATTGAAATGTGACAGAAGGGGACAATGAGGCTAGTGTGGAAGAAGAGGAAGACCGGAGCATTAGGAAGGCTTTATGCAGGAGCAGAGCCATGTAGTTTTGAGATGATTTTTCCAAGAGGCTTTGAAAAGGGTTAGGCTAGGCATAGACCTGGTAGCTAGAGGTAGTGAATTCCAAAGAATAGAGACAGATGACTACAGAGAGTGACCTGGTTTTCTTGTGGGTTTTGAGATAGCTAAGAGATTTTTGCCTTCTGATTGTAGGGATCGATTTGGTGTGTACGGTGTGACTAGACTAGCTAGTGCAGGGTAGGCAGTAGGCTTGAAAATAAGGTTGTGCAATATGGATAGCTGAATAAAGGCAATTTGGTTGGGGAGTTCAAGCCAGTTTAATTTTAGGAGTAGTTTACAGTGGTATGTGTGATATTTGGAGTTTGTAGCAAACTTTGCAACTTTTCTGAGGAACTGTTCCATCTTGCTTAGGGTAGAAGTTTGTAAGTTAGTTAGGATAAGGGCATAATAAAGAAGGGAGAGAAGTAAAAATGTTTTTACAAGGGTAGTTTTGGTTGCTGCAGTAAAGAAATGTTTGTTTCTACATAAGAATCCCTGTTTTTGATGATTTTTCTTTATATTTGACTGTATATGGGGATCAAATGAAAGTTTATTGTCAATGATAACGCCTAGAAGTTTGGTTTCCTGCACTATTTCTGTGACAGTGTTGTGCAAGGATGTTGAAATGATCATTGACAGTGGTTCATAGGTTCATAGGTTGGTACTAGGCTATCAGCCCTAGGGCTTATACAAGCCTAGCCATAACAATTCCCTGGCTATTTCTTCCCACATTATTTACTTCCCTGGAAGGTGGAGGTGTTTTTGGGACGAAAAAGTACTAGTTTTTGTTTTTTGGATTAAGAATGAGTTGGGCATTTCTTAGCCAGAATTCAACTGCAGTAAAGGATTGTTGAGTTTTTGAAAGTAGCTCTAGTAGTTCATAGGTTCATAGGTAGGTACTAGACTATCGGCCCAAAGGCCTAAGTAAGCCTAGCCAACAAAGTTCCCCGGCTTACGCCACCCAAAAAAGTTAATTTCCTGTGCCCCTGTCAAGCAGAGCCACAGAAGTGATCCCTGGGGTGTATTTCCTATTTCCCATACACTCATCAAGATTTTTTTTTGAAGAGTGTTAATAAGGAACTTTGCTTGACATAGATGGGTAGCTTGTTCCAGAGTATAGGAAGTCTCTGGGACAGGAATCTATCCCTCCAGCATGTCCTTTTTATTGTGGTGACAACGTTTATGTCCCTAGAGCATGCAGCTCGGAGAGATTGGGATTTCTTAAGGTGTAGCATGTCCAACAGCTCTAGGTTTAACATAGCTTTATATGTTCGGCAGAGATCTCCTCGGAGTAGGTGATATGCTACAGAGTAAAGCTGGAGTTTTTTGAGACAGCCAGTGTAGGGCATCTGTTTGAGGCCAGTAATCCTCCTTGTGAGGTACTTCTGTGGCCTTTCCAGCTGCTACAGATGTCTTATGTGGTACATTACAAAAGGGGTGTTGTACTCTATAATGGGTCTAATGAGTGCCGAGTAGAGGGGAACAATGACCTTCTTTCCTGGTTGAGAACCCTTTTGTGATGAGGTGTGCCACATAGAAGGATTTCTGGACTACTGTGGTGATGTGATTATCAAAGGAGAGACTACTGTCCACCTGGGTCCCAAGGTCTCTTATCACACATTCAGCGTTAAGTAGACTGCCATTTATGTGGTAGTTCATGGGTACAGAGTTTTTACCAAAGGGGATGACAATGCCCTTTTTGGCACTGAGGTTGAGGCCATGCCTCTGACACCAGGCATCTGTCTCAGTGAGGCCCTTCTGTAGGATGTCCACATCATTTGTTGACTCAACTATGGCTCCTAGTTTGCAGTCATCTGTGAACTTCATTAGCCAGAGGCCTTCTGTGTTAGCCTGTACTTCAGAGAAGTAGATACCAAACAGGAGAGGTCCCAGGACTGAACCCTGTGGTACTCCACTTTTCACTGTTTTGAAGTCAGATTTGGAGTCTGCAACTTTTACAGTGTGGGTTCTGTCAGTGAACCAGTTGGCAATCCATCTTGTGATGTAGGGATTTATACCTAGTTTAGTGAGTTTAGCTATAATTCCAGAATGGGGATGGTGTTGAAAGCCTTGGCAAGGTCAAGATAGGCTGTGTGAACCACCTTACCCTCGTCTATGGCTTTAGGGACTGCTTCAAAGAAGTCAATCAGGTTCAGAAGGCATGATCTGCCTTTCACAAACCCGAACTGGGTGGGGCCAGAGTTTGGAGGCTACCAATGTCTTTGTTTATGAGTTCCATGATGATACATTCCATGGCCTTGCAGACCAGGCTCATCAGACTAATAGGGCGATAGTTCCCAGGATCAGTGGTGGCTCCCCCTTTGTGGAGTGGGATAACTGTTGCTGTGCGCCATTCAGTGGGCACAAAGCCTGATGTGAGACTATGATTGAACATGGTGCTTAGGTGGGGAGCCAGTTCCTTCTGAAGTTCATGTAAAACGCAGCCTGGGATGTTGTCTGGTCCCATGGATGCTGTGTTTTTGGTTTTAGAGAGTGCAGCTTTTACCTGCGTAGATGTGATTACAGGGACTCTGCATTCTTCCTGTATAGATATGGGCCCTTTAGGCGGTGGGGGGGGGGGGTAAAGTTAGCACTGAACCTATCTGCCAGGATGTTGGCAATATCAGTTGGTTCTGTAATTTTCATGCCGTTGTGCTGTAACTCAGAGCAGATCTGGCTGTTGCCATTGAGATTCTTGACATAGCTGTAGAATGCTTTCTAGTTTCCCTTAGAATCAGTGGCAATTTTGTTTTTGTAGCTAGCTTTGAAGGATCTTATAAGGGATCTCAGCTTCTTACTGAGGCTGACCAGGGAGCTCCTCCAGTCATGGGATTTTACTCTCTTTTGCAACAGTTTCTTCCCTTTGTTGTAGAGTTTGTTTATGGAAGGGGACCACCAGATTGGCTTCCTTTTTTTGGAGGATAGTATCTTGGTTCTGTTTGGGATAGCACGATCCATGCACTCGTGTAACTGCTTATAGAGTGCATATGTGTAGGATTCAGCAGTCATAACTGTATTGTCCATCTGCATGGGTGTCATGAAGTTCGCCACTTCTGTCTAAAGAAGCATGAAGTTGGTTTTGGAGAAATTTACCGTGGTTTCCCTAATGGTGGGTGGGGGTAGGATGTGGATATCTAGGGTGATTAGCTTATGGTCGGATCTAACCAACAAGGAATTGATTTCATGTGTGGAACACTGGTCACTTATGTTGGTAATGACTAGGTCTAGGATATTGTTGCCCTTGGTGAGGGGGTGGATAAGTTGATTCAGGACATTGTAATTTATAAATTCCAGAAAGCGTTGAGTGAAGGAGTTGGTAGATGAGTAGTTTTCCCAGTTAATGGCGGGGTAGTTGAAATCACCCATTATTAGGGTGTTTGGTTGAACCTTAATATTTTCCAGTATATCAAGAAAAGAGGAGTGGGAATCCTGGGGCATAGTGGGGGATCTGTAGCAAGCTATAATTTGGATTGCAGTTTTGCCCAGAGTTAGTTGCACTTGGATAACCTCAGATGCATTATGCTGCGCAACTAACCTGGAGGTGTGGATATCCTTAATGAATATGGACATTCCTCCACCTTTGGTGTTCTGGTCCAGGTTAGATGACCAAAAAGTGTGTTATAAGTTATAGCCTGGTAATGCAGGGGTGCTCTCTAGAGCCTTGAACCAGGTCTTAGTCACTGCACAGATATCAATGTTCTCCATTTTAAGGAGTGCCTCAAGTGAGTGCATTTTGAGATTTAGACTTCTAGCATTGAGTAGCATTACTCTCAGTTTTTGCTTGCCTGTTCCTGTTACGGTGGTGAATTTGTCATTTGAACCTTGCCTAAAAAAGCAACTATTGGGGGGGCAAGAGCCTTAGCCAGTATCCAGAATCCCAGGGGTGACAGCTGCAGGCCATCTCTGGCAAAGCATCCTGGTCTGTCGACCATGTCATCCCAGGCAGAAAGATACTGGATCTCCTTAGAATGACACCAAAAGCTTAGCCAATTGTTGAAGTCAATCATTTTGTGCTTGTACTGTGGTATCATTCTGGGTGATGGCAGGATGCTACTCAGGGTTAGGTTCATACCTGCCTGGGCTACAAGACTGGAGAGCTCTTCCATGTCTCTTTTCATGTAGTCCATGGAGGTACATCTCAGGTCGTTCACACCAACATGGACAATGAAAGAGTCATATTTGTATTTGTTGTGGAGTGACCTGAGTGCGTGGGTTATGTGGCCAGAGATGCAGGATGCTATACATGATTGAGCAGTACAGATTATGATGGAATCATCAGTGTATTGAATGAGGGTGCCAGGGTGAGAGGCAGTGTGAAGGTTATTTTTGAAAATGTTAAAGAGTAGGGGTCCTAGGATGGAGCCTTGAGGGACTCCAGAAGGGTTGTGGAGAAAGGGTGAGAGTTCATTGGACTATTCCACTGTTTATTTGCAATCCTTGAAGTAGCTCTGAAACCATTCTACTGTGTTATGTGAGAAGCCTAAGTTAGACAGTGTGTTCAAAAGTAAGGAGTGAGACACTGTGTCAAAGGCTTTGGGAGATCAAGGAATGAGGCTGTATAGCATCCTGCATCTCTCGCCTTGTTCATGGTGTATGTAAAAGATAATAGAGCTGCAGCTGTGCTGTGGCTCTGTCAGAACCCATTTTGGGTTTTGGTTAAAAGGTTGTTTTGCAATAGATATTGCATTACCTGCTGATGGATACCTATCTCAAGAATTTTGGATATGAGTGACAAGATTGATATAGGACAGAAAATGAATGCATCAAAATAATTGCCTCCTTTGTGATGGGGGTGATGTGAGATTGTTTCCATATGGTAGGTACTTCTGATTCAAAGACCTATTTATAAGGATACTGATTGGGTAGGTGACTGAGTTAGCAGCCAGTTTGAAGTAGTGTGGTGAAAGATTGCCAGCTGAGGTAGAGCAGGGTTTTAGTTTTTGTACCAGTTTCTTAATGGTGTCTGTGGGTATGGGCTGACATGAGGATGGGGTTTGTATGATTTTTTTTGCATGGGGGGTTAATAATGGCAGGGTTAGAAGTAGTTGATGGTCTGTGGTTGGCGTCTGAATAAGATGAAGGGTGGGGGGGGGTCCAGAATTAGGGGTGTTAGTTAGTAGGTCCAAAATTGATTTTATAAAGTGCTTGTCAAAGTTTGCGGCTATTTGTGATGAAGGGGTATCAGGTGATAGGGTGTGCTGTCCATTTCTTCCAAGGTTAAGTTGAGAAGATATGGAGTGCCAAAATTTACTGGCATTGATTTTATGCTGAAGTTGAAGCTGGGAATAATATGACTTCTTATCTCTGTTGATTAGTTTTGTCACTTTGTTACGTAGTGTTTTGAAATTAACATAATTTTGTTCATTTTTGTCTTGTTTCCAGGTTGACCAGGCTAGGTCCCTTTACTTCATCGGGTGTTTACATTCCTTAGAGAGCCATGGCGCTGAGTTCTTGTGGATTCTGTTCATATGAATGGGAGCTAGTGCATTAAGTATGTGAAGGAAGGAGTTATTAAAATATAGTGCAGCATCATTAAGGGGGAGCTGTTTAAGGGGAGTCCAGTCTATTTCCTGTAGGGGATTGTTGAATTTATGCTGACAAAAATTAGTTGAGTTCCTAACTGATTTTATTTTGTGTACTCTTAGGTGCTGGGAGTTATTTCTACAGGAACAAGCTGGTAGATGATTGCTAAGGGAGCTACACAGTGTACCAGAAGATGGGTAATTGGCAGAATGAGATACTAAGACCCCATCTAGGGTGGATTGGCAGGTAAGATCTTTGCTGTATCTTGTTGGAGTATTGATAAGCTGAGAAAAAAACATACAGATTTATACTATTTGTGGGGAAATTATATATATACAATACCAAACCACTCTGGTGCACGTTATGATACTATCTGGTGGTCAGAAACCAAAAAATATGAAAAACACCAAAATATTCCAGCACTCAGAAAACAAAGACAGCCCAGTTGCAAATGAAGAATTTATTCCAGGCACAGTCTGTAGCACAGACCAGTTTCGCACAAAGGTGCCATCAGTGTATGTCTTAGTCAGCAGTAAGCCTTGGTTTATGTAGCAGCATTAAGGAAACATTTAAAGAGACATGCACATCATACACTTATAAACCGTTTAACAGGTTATAATTTAATTACTATGTATGTATATATATATATATATATATATATATATATATATATATATATATATATATATATATATATGTGTGTGTGTGTGTGTGTGTGTGTGTGTGTATACACATATAGATTGGTTGTGTTCCTTTAAATGGGTTAGAAGCAAATAATGGGAAAGTAATTGTGATTGGTTGTTTTAAAGTTTTAAAACTATATGTAAAGTGTTGTTTTTAACTCTGATGAAGTCTCAACTTTGTAAGATGATGAAAGTGCTAAGTGGATTAATGTTTTTCATTTTCTAGACATTGGGTAGCTGTAACTTCATTTTTTTATTTTTATAATTTGTTCTGGTGTATAGAAGCATAACACAAAATTTTGTGTTATACTCCTCTGATGCCCTAGATTGCTGGCTCTTTGTTGCTTCCCCTTATGAAGCGTGGGTCGGCAGCAACAACATTTTAAAATGTGAAAGTGCTTCTAGGTTGCTGAATTATTTAGATATTTTTCTGAACTATAATGCAACTGTTTGACATCATGCAAATCACAGTGCACAAATTTTAATTATTGAGCACATCATGAAGTTAAAACAGTATAACTAAGACCAAATAAAATCAGCTATGTCCAGGACAGTGCATATTATTTCACACCTCATTAGCTAACTAATGAGTTAAAGCCTTGGGTTTCCAATGACTGCACATTCAATGCCCTTTAACCTCGGTATCCGTGATATACATCCTAGGAGAAAAGTCTTATCACACTGAAGGAAAAGAACACAATCATGTCGGATTTCCTTCATTCTATGGTTTGGGGAGGACCTGCACTCCTGAAGAGCTTGCATTATACATTATCCCTGATGTATATCGTGTAATATGCTTACTTTGCTTCAACTTTGTTAGTTATAATATAGAATTTAAACATTTGTATCCAAGGAAAAGGTTACATTCTTATAAACAGTACCAAACCTTTGAATTCCAAGTGAATAGTAGTAAATACTCACAGGAACATAGCTTTGTACTAATCATTTTAATGCAGTAATATACTTGAATTTTTCATAAATAAATGTTTTATCTTAGTAATACAGTTTTTATATTTATCTACTCACCAATCATATACTATGCCTTTGAAATATTTGCACCCAAAGTTGAGAATGAAGAATATGTTAACATTAGATTTAATTTTACTTGGATGACATGGTATTTTTGACTGACTTTAAAACTTTAGTAATAGTTGCAGTTTTCCTTGGGGCTTTGTTTTGCCACTTAATTAAAAATGTCACTGGCAATTTCAGTAATATTATCAAAAAATAGACTATGTTGACTAGGTAAGCCAACTGGATAAAATTGTCCATTTTCGGGGGTGCCTGGTTAAGTGATTGTTGCAAAACAAACATTAAAGAACTCATTTACTTTTACAAGCTTTAGCCAGACAACAAAGAACCCACTACTACTTCTTGAATAAACTAACCAAAAATAGAGCTTTGATGCCCCAAAACTGACATAATTTCCTATGCCCCATCACCTACACAAGTTTACACATATGATCAGAGTCTGCAAGTTGTCCAGCATATCCTAGGGAAAGTGGAAACCTTTCTTGCAGGTGTCCATTTCCAAGACTAAATGGGTACTGTAGCAGAAGGGTCCTCCATCAATTCCTGAGCCAACTTGGCCTTTTAGTGTACTACTAGATGTCCTGAAGGGCATCAAAAATGTCCTGGCCCCTTCCTGGATGCTTGTCTATAACCAAGTCATTAAGGTAATAGACCGCTTCCTGCTGTGTCTTGTCTATGTTCTATTCCAAGTGGACAGCCATTTTTCTTACTTTTCAATAGCTGGTATGGGTTGGAAGAATCTGAGGATATGCATTCATCAACATAGATGTCATTACCTGATTATTGTGCTAATCCTAAGAGATATATTTAGCATATGAAAGCCTTGCTTATTGTCAGCTTCACTTAAACACAGCTACATTCAAGGCCTGAATCTAGAATACACTGATGGATGCAAAGCACAGCTAAGTACCTCTCTAATCAATGTCATCATTATTCACACAGTTACCTGAAGGATAAAAGAGGAAATGCATTAGTGAAAACTCCCTATTTTCTACAATGTAGCCTATCCAGAGCAAGAATTCAAAGAAAGGAAAAGGAGACAGTGGTATGGTCCAGCTACCTGCTTCTACTGGAGGTACTTAACAGTTGGCTTTCAAAGCTTTGAGTTTACATTGATGATTCCTTATAAAGTCAGCTATGTAATTACCAAATGTGAAACTACAAAGTCTGTCAAAATACTAACTCTATATTTCCTGGCAATACAAATGCAATATAAAATTCAAATAATAAAACAGTAAAAGGAGATTTGTGGTAGCTTTTTTTCAATATTTAATGCCAGACCAAATCTCATATAATAAGGTAAATCATACAAAGTTAACAGATGTTTTGTAGAGGGGCTATACCCCTTTACCTCTACTAACTAAACTAATTCTAAGGTTGTACACCAAAGATAGAGGGAATACTTGATTTTCCTGCAAAACCTATATTTACTTTACTCTGATGGAGTGCAAGCTTAGCCTTAGTACATTAAGACAGTGGCAAAATGGGGACCCCCCCATATTTGGGAGTATAAAGGACATAGTTCCCTGCAAAAATCTCAGAATTTAATTTTATTTAGAAATAATATTTACTGATTACTTTGTACTATAATCTGTATTATGCATTTGTTGAAATTCACAATCTTCATCCATTTTTTATAGTTATATGGTGTCAGTGCTATGAATAGGTTTATTTATAAAAAAGTGCAGTTACTTTCTATATAAACAGTAATCTGCTAAATATGATTGGACATGCAATACAGGATTTTTCATTTTTTTTTTGGCTTTTCTTCTTTACTTCATTAATAAAAAAGTTTGAGACTATTACACACTAGATTTTCTGTTATTCTACCAGACTGCACTAGGTTGATGTGCAAATGTTTCTATCATGTGCTGAGTTTGATAGAAATGTTCATTGGTGGTGAAGGTGATTGGCCTATGTTACAGATGAACTTTAGTTTTTCAATAACATAATGCAGTATCCTTTCACTTTCTCACAGTTGTGCAACCCTGGATTTAGTTTAAGTTCTGGAGGTGTGGTGGGTGAAGTCCACCCTCATAAAAACAAACCCTTGTCTATTTATTTGAGAACCCAAATGTAATACTTTTTTATATTTGAAATCACTGTTTTTGGTTTAGTTTTACTTGAGATAATATTCATCACTGATGAAGTTTCTCAATGTGTTTTCCATTGATGAATCCCCTGTGTGATCATTCATTATATACTCTTCCCACCAACTGTTGCAATCCTGCAACTAAAGCATTCCATATTGAATAAAGTTATCCATCTACATACATAAGATACCCATACAATGCAGACAAGTATTTTTAATTTTGAATTTGTCTGTATCAGCTACTAGCAAATGGGAGGATTTGGCACAATGGTTAAAGTCTTTACTGCACAGATACAAAGTACAGGGTTTGATTTTGACTTCTGATTATTGGTTAGGCTTATAATAGTCTGCATTTATTTTATTTATTTATTGACATTTGTTAACCGGGTTGGTCCAGCTGGGCCAGAGGCCCATTTTCAGTGGAGACCCGAGGAGAAAAGCTCCAGTTACGTAAAAAATTATGGATTACATAGGTAACAAATAACAAGTAGCAATACCAAGTGACACTCCCAAAACATGTTAGTACTAATCTGATCACAATCAAACATATTTAGATTACCCTAAGAAAAAAATCACAATGAAATAAATAGATGAACTTTTCGACATATGTACAAACAAGTTATATACAAGTGATCAGATTTTTTGCCTAGGCTTCCTAGGAAGGTATATTTTTTTACAGGAGCTCAGAGTGAAGAGCACCATTAGATAAAGGGGAATTAGGTAGGTTCTAAGCAGGGACAAGATCTGGTGTCGAGAAGGTAAAGTTTGAGTTCCTTTTTAAAGTGTGCAGGGTGTATGATGGAGCATATGTGTAGAGAAAGTTTGTTTCAAGCTTGGGCTACTGAGCAGTTGTATAGTAGTTTGCCTATGTTCTTCTTTGGATGATCTACATTCAGAAGTTGCTGGTTAGAGGTGTGGAGGATTCTAGAAGGGGCGTAGGTAGATAAAAAAGTAGTGAGAGCTGGACAGGAAGAAGGTCTGTATAGAATGGAGTGTACAACTTGAAATTGAGAAAGTAGCAGTAGTTGAGGGAATTCGAGCCATTGTAATGAGTTCAGGGCAAGGCAGTGATGGGAGTTGTAGGGGAGTTAGTAACGAATCTTGCAGTTTTGTGATAAGTTTGTTGCAGTTTGTTCAAGGTAGTAGCTTGTATATTGGTTAGTACTGGGGCTGCGTAGAGATCTGTGGGAAGGAAGAAGGACTGTGCTAGGGAGAGTCTAGCATTTGGAGTAAGAAATCTTTTGTTGCAATAAAGCAGGCCAAGTTTTTGGTGTGTTTTTTTTACTCCTTGCAGTAAGTGTAAGTTGAATTTGAGTTCATCATCAATAATGATGCCTAGCAGTTTTGTGTGTGGTTCAGGTTTTATGATAGTGTTGTTGGAGGATGTTATAGTAAATGTGGATTTATGGTTTGAAAGTGAGTGGGGAACAAAGAGCAAGAGCTTGGTCTTCATGGGGTTAAGGATAAAAAGATTGCCAGCTAACCATTTTTCTGTGGATAGAAAGGAGTTTTGAGTAAGTGTGTGAAGGTCTGTAATACTACTGGAGATGGTGATGAGTGTAGAGTCGTCTGCATATTGTATAAGAGAAGATTGTCTGCAAGAGGTGAAGAGTTCATTTGTAAAGATGTTAAATAGAAGGGGACCTAATATTGAGTCTTGTGGAACACCAGTTGGAACTGATATGTAGGGAGAGCAGGAGGAGAGCCATTTGACAGATTGCTGCCTACTAAAGAAATAGCTGGAGAACCAGGCAAAGGAGGTAGTACATAGGATGAGGTTAGATAGCTTAGTAAGGAGGATAGAGTGAGATACTGTATTGAAGGCTTTGGAAAGGTCAAGGAAGAGGCAGTGTATTAGTTGATTGTTATCTAGCTATGGTATTAGTGAAAGATAGGAAGGCGATGGATGTGCTGCGATAGGGACGAAACCCATGCTGTGTGGGAGTGAGAAGGTTGTGCTGGAATAGATGGTTGAGAAGTTGTGAGTGAATGCTTGAGGGTCATTTTAAATTTGCAGCATGACAGCCTAATTTTTTGAAATTGGGGTTAGCATAATGGTTAAACTGTTTATCTCAAAACACAAGGTACAGGGTTTGAGTCTTACCCTTGATAGGGAAATTGGCTACATTTAAAATGACCCTCAAGGGTAGCTAGCCTAGTACTTATCTATGAATCTAAAGATTTACAATAAATTGTGCAAGCTCATCTACTTCAACAGTGAACTTTCATCCTTTAAATGAGTTTATGTGCTAGACCATTAATTCTGTTTACAGACAGGTTCATAGTTTAGCACTAGGTAGGCAGTTTGAACACCCATATGAAGCCAAGCCTTGCACTCTGGGAAATATTGTCAATAGTTTGAACTCCCTTACTGATAAGCTCTATACTACTAATCCCTGGGTTCAGTTTAAAGGAACCCCAATCAATTATCAAAATTTAATTTGAAGGTGTTATACTATTTAACATCCGAGGGAAGTGTGTTCTACAGGTAGGATATCCTTGAGTTAATGAACCTATCCCTCCAAAAAGTTGTATTTATTATGATATAAACTAGGAATTTTGTAGCAAGTGATCATAATATTATCAGTGTTTGTAAGGTGGAGAAGATCTAGTAAAACAGGGTGTTTCACAGCCTAAAACGCATGACAAAGGAGCCTCTATAAGATGGAAAGAAGTGAAAGACTTTTTAATCTATATGAACAGATAAAGAAGTCTATCTCTTTTGGTTCTCTTGGTTAAGGAATTAGGTCTTTCAAGGCGGGATACATGTTTTGCAAGATGCTAGAGAGTTATATTCAATGATTGTTCTAATAATGCAGGAATACAGGAAGAACTAGAAACTCTTTGGATTGCATTAATAATTCACCGGGCAATGAAAAAAAAAGATTTCCTTATTGTAACTGATACTCATTGTCAATTTAACTACCTGGATCTCTAACAATTTCATTTATAACACTAGATTTTTCTATATGGTCTATGGCCCATTGGCAGAGCACCAGGTGCTGACTGCGTCTAGCCCTTCTTGGAACACTGTAAGCATCTATGGAAGAATCACTAATGATACCTACTCAGCAGACGTTTGCAAATGTGGTTACCACATATGTTAGACATCTTACTTCAC
Organism: Protopterus annectens; assembly: GCF_019279795.1. NCBI lineage: Eukaryota > Metazoa > Chordata > Ceratodontiformes > Protopteridae > Protopterus > Protopterus annectens. The sequence goes on along the minus strand of NC_056728.1, from coordinate 107,536,965 downwards.
ACTGGAGAAGGAGATTGCAAAGAGAAGAGAACCAAAAATAGATCCCTGAGGGGATCCACTAGTGACTCAGTCTAGTAGATGAGAATATACTGCCAACTCTCATCCTCCACATATAATCAGAGAATCAATAACAATCTATAGAGTACTATATGGTTTAATATTTATACCGGTAAGTTCATCAGTGATGCCTGCATGAGAAATGTTATTGACTGTCATAGCATGATTGAGATAAGTGGAATAAACATAATAGCATCCCTCAGTGGTATCAGTCATATCCAGAAATAGGTCAACCAGTCTAATAAATTATGGGCATATTTAATGCCAGTTTGGTAAGACTACCAGCTGACAGACAGACACATAATTGAAATCACCCAGAATTAGGGTATTCAGACAAAGAAATATGGAAACCAATGTGTCAAGGTTCCTATTGTAGTTCTTTGAAGAAATGGACATGAATGCATAGTTGGCAATGATGTAGTATTAAACTTTATCACATTTGACCAAATTTTATGTAGATGAAATTCATAATCTTGAAGTATTTAGTATATGCTAATATTTGAGCAGATAGCAACAGATACTCCACCCACATCCTTGAAGGTCTGAAAGCATGATAGGCATCATACCCCATTTTAGAGGGAATCAGAACACTGAAACCAAGTATCTGTAATAACATATATTAAATGTGCTCAAACATCAGTAAAGTCCACAAATCAGACAATGCATTGTCAGACAGCTAGCACTGAGCAGAGCCTCATCAATATACACAAGATTAGAATATGTTATTTTGGAATGTATAACAAATAAACTTTGCCTAAAATTGGCACTAAGGGAGCAGAAAAGATTTTTGCCAGTGTGCAGAAACCCTGAATTAGAAAGTTGAAGACCATCTTTAATAAAACAGGCTGGCCTATCAGTCATTGCCTCCCATGATGACGCACATTAGATCCCCATAGAATAAGCATCTATATCATGTTGTTGAAAGACTAAAATGTCAAACGGCAATATGATCGCAAATGCCATACATCTAAACTGTTCTTGTGAGGGGCTTCACCCTCCACACCCCCCGCTAATTATATATACCAACTCTGAAGATCACACTACAGTGAGGAAAGGGCATATTTCCTGATCCTCACTGTACCACGATCCCGCAATAACACTCTCGATGTATGGCATTTACGATATCATTGCCATTCGACATTTCCAAAATTCGATAACGTGAAGTAGACCCTAGAATAATACCCTGCAATAAGTCAGTTGTTGAAGTTAATCAGTTTTATTAGAAGCTGTGGCATCATTCTTGAAGAAGGCAAGATACTGCTCAGAACAAGCTGTAACTTTCCACAGACACATGCATATAGAGCTCTACTATAGCTCTGTGCTTCTGCCCCAAGATAGAGCATCTAAAGTCATTCACCTTGATGTGGGCGACAATGAGGCGTATTCATAGCGTATTTACTTTGATGTCCTGATTGTGACGCATCAACAGTGTTGACCTCAGGTCCTTCCTGTGAGTAGTCATTCCATCCTTGCCTTGGTGTCACCACAGTTAGGCATATCCAGGTATGACCCCTAGCTGGATGGATTCAATTCTTCTGAATGAAATAAACATCTTCTTTTAATTTCTAGATTTGGGGATCAGTAATGAGTGAATGGAGTATGCAGGTGGGTAGCTGCCATAATGTGGTCAGCCAATTTTGGAGTGGATCATGATATTGGCTATGTGCACTGCATATGAACATGATGCACTGTGAAGATAACATCATGAATGGGTGGCTGATGTCTTGTACTTTTGGTCTCCACTGGGAGCAGGTATTGGTGAACCTATTCTAGCAAATCTTCCTCCTTCACTCCATGTCCACAGAGATGCAAACATCCTTTGCCCTAGTCTTCTTCTCTCCACTGTATGATTCTCTAGCACTTAGCTTCTTAGCTGAAGCCTGGTTGTGGGGATTGAAGTCACTGCTATACCCCCCCCCCCTCCATGCACCACAGATCTGACCTCTTTTTGTTTTATTCATATATTTGTAAACTGCAGGAGTGAATTGGTCCTTCTTGCATCCTTTTCAGCATGAAATAGGCCACAAGGGAAACATAAAATCTAGCAACGTGTTCTATTGTAGCTAGTCAGCCAGCATGATTTATGAGCTGGAAAGATTGGTCCTATCACTTGTACTCCACTTACCTGTGTCAGATCCTTTTAACTTGGACATCTTCAGCATTTGAAAGTTATAAGCATTTACCACCGTCTAGAAAAAACAACAAGCAGTGCAGTGATTAAAGAATATTTAGACTTCAGACATTTGACTCTTATGTGACATAACTGGTGATTGGAGCACCATTCCTGAAATAGATTATGAGTCAGCTAGCAGGAGTTTCCTGTGTAGCTGTTAACATTTTTTTGTTTAACTTTTTGAAATTTTAATGGACTCATACCACTGACTTTTAAGTTTTGAGATGATGAAATATCCTATTCATTATCTGGGAAGCAAATGATAGATTACATACCTCAGTATATAATAATATGTACTATGATGATGAAAACCTATTTGCAGTCTATTTAAAATGGCCATGACCTACAATAGTGCACCCTGATCACCTTCAAAACATTAAACAATACTGTCTTTTTATTCTTAAAGGCTTGATATGGATTTTTATGTTTGCAACAACTATTTTACATTGAAATATTACTTAACTTACACAAATGCTTTGAAACCATAACTCTGCAAATTAACTCAAGAAAACTTGCTAGTACCAGGCATAACTAACATACACTTTATCCAGCATTCCTACAGTAAATACATCCCACATGTGCTTGCCTGTAAAAAGTAAACATTCCTCCTCCACTGCAGAACTTTTCGGTGATTATAGCATTCCAAAGCTAAAGGTATTCAGAAAGGCAACACTCCTGCAGTATATTTACCATAAATTAGAAATAATGTTTATCTCTATGTTCAATTTAGTATTATTTTATAAAGGATTGAAGAATTATATCATAGTATAACATGACATCCTTTTTACAATAAGAATATGTTCTGAATTCCCTGTCAGATCTGCAGTGCAGATCTAGTTGTGAATGAGTTGTGTATACAGGAATTTAAGAATATTAAGATGACAGCATGCCAGAAAGTAGAAGTTAGAACTAGTACATTCCCCAGATTCTAGGTTCTGTTCCTCATAGTAAAGTTGATGACAAAGAAGACATTCGGGTGTCATTTGTCAGAGCAGTAGTTGCTTCATGGTGGTCTGAACTTTTGCACTACTCATAAATGATAAAAAAGCTGCATGTTTTTTTCAGTTTAAAAGAAGTGTAATTAAGCCTAATTGTAAGCCGTGAATTGTTCATTGGTGCTTATTTTCTTATTTTTGTTTTATCCAGTTCAGGGTCATAGGGAAGCCAGATCACAGCAAAGAAACCAGCTCCAGATAGGATACCAGACTATTGCAGAAAATGTGCACAGTGCAAAGTATTTAACAGGATAGTCCGCTGTGTCCTTTTCTAGCTGACAACAAATCTTATTCCTATAGTTCTGATTTGTACTCATCATGCTTGCCTTTGACATCCTAATGATAAATATTCCTTCAGCAGTTCATCAGTGTTCAGTGACCTCCTTCACAGCAGTACAATTACACATTGGGCTCTTTATTGCTTTTATTCTCATTTTAGAGAATTGTAGGTGGTCATCTTACTGCCTCGGTGACTGTAAGCATCTTTTCTACTCTCCCCCTACTGCTGCCCCACCCACCTTGCACACCATAATATGAGTGTGGTCACTGCTGGGGTAATTACACTTGCATATCTTGAGTCGGTACAGAGATGACATACAGTCAGTAATACCAGTGTGGATAAAAGCCACCTTCAGTTCACTAATGGTCATTAACAATGTAGAAACACTCTAAAATTAAATTGGTTTACTCTACTTACCATGCTTTCAGAAGAAAAATTATTTTCAAATTTTCCACCCATCCTGAAGATGGGAAAATAGAAAAGATGATTTCTGATTTTAAGCATGAGATTGCTAGGCAATACTCCTGCAGTTTTTCTTACCCACCCCCAACAATTATGTTCTTCTTCTGTTTGCAATAGATAGGTAGACAAATGGACTAGACAGACATACATATAGACAGACAGCTTTCTCTGTAACAAAAGAAATTCCATGTGAGCCTTGTTGCACAAATTCATTGTGAACCTGTAAACAGAGATCATGTGGTTTGGTCAGCATAATATTTCTCATTTGCCAGATTATTGTAGGTGACTTTGAGTCTGCTAACATCAAACAGTACAAGCGTGCTACCTTTGGGGAATCTTAGAGATAAGGGAATATTTTCATACCCCTAAAGCTGAGCACCCTCAGATGTAGTACCTTTACAGTTACAAGAATGTGAAGGATACAGTATGCCTTGTAACCTGGAAAACACTACAGCAGCTGGAAAATAACGTCTCTCAATACTTTCAAGTCAGGAACTTGAAAACACTTTCAGCAAATTCAGTCTTCAAAATTAATATGATCAAAACCTGTTTTAAGCCCTGACTTTCTCTGTAGTGGAAACCCAACATATTCCCACTCAGGGGCTTAAAGTCCTGTAGCTCCTTACTTAAAATAATAATCTACAAATTCACTGTGCCTTGGGGAAAAGACAAAGCCTAGCCACACCAGTCAGGGGTAGTGTGTTTCATCCAGCTGCAACTCTTCAAGCATCGTTATTATGCTTCTGTTCAGGTACTTTCTGAGCACCACACTCTTTATATTTTGTAGCTTATGTTAGATATGCAGAAATAGCATTGTTTCAATTTACTTCCACTTTCTTACTGCATAATTTAAGAGGTAGAATATCTCAGTAAACATCAGATGATGGGTCCAAATGGAGAGATAAGTCAGCAAGCAAAGGAGAGTAGTATTGCAGGATTGAATTCATCCTCATGTCTTGGTGAGTACCTTCACGAGGCGGACCCTGTTTTTCACAAAATTTCACCAAGACAACATTGATATATATTCTGTTTTTTATATTACATATATCGCAGACAGAAGTAGTTTAAAAAATAAAAAAGTTAGCTGGGTGCACAAGACCCAGGATGAAAAGTGAGGATAAAAAGTGCCCAATCCTGGTAAGCGCACTGGTGCCAGGACTGGAAAAAAATAACAGTGTAGAATCCTCAAGACATGGAAACATTCTTACAATGGGGCTAGGCCAGGGTCATGGGGAGGATGCCCCCCTGGTTGTAGAAGGAAGTAGCAGTCCACAAATATCACAAAAAACGATAGGCCAAAAAAGAGCCATAAAGATGATAGTGTGGACTATTGAGGATAAGAAAGAAATTATGTATTGTTACTGTTATGCAAGAAGCCTAGAATTTCTAGAAAGAAGATATACAGAAAGACTAAAAGAGAGAAATTAGAGGAAAGAAAAATACTTGCACAAGAAAAAACTGTCAGAAGCTTCAAATAAAAAATTGTGTTCATTAACACAACAGACTTATAAAAAACATTAAATACACCAAGAAACTTTGGGCCATTTAGAAAAAGAAGTGACTGAGGAAGTGGGAAAATATAAAGAATAAAATCTAGAGACTTTTGATAGGTATAAAGAAGAAATATGGGCATGGAAAATAAAGAGAGATCTTATATGGTGCAATATTTATGCAAAGGAGAAAATCAAAAAAGGCAGATATTCAAAGAGAAATACAGACAATAAAAAACAAAAAAATAGGATCACAAAGAGGGAACATAGAACAGGAGGTTAGTAAAGTAGAAGTTAAAAGAAGTGAAGAATTTAGTCTAGAACGTCTAACACAGGCTACATAACTGCATGATGGAGCAATGATTCCCCAAAGTAAGGAGAAACAGGAGGAGAAGGAGACATCTGAAGACGAAATATGGACATGGGAAAGAAAAAGAGATTTAATATGGTGTAATATTTGTACAAAAGAAAAATCAAAACTAACCAGTACAAAAACAGCAGCACCAACAATATTTGAAGAGAAATACAGGGAATGGCATCTGGACATGGAAAATTTTACAATACAAAAAAAAAATAAGAAAACAAAGAAAAAAGTAGAAAAGAGGATTAGTAATGGAGAAGTTAAAGAAATAGAAACTAAAGTTATGATTACCTGCAAAATGAAGGATTTAGTGTAGAAAATCTAACTCCAATAACATTACAGCAGGACAGAGCAATGGATCCCCAAATTAAGGAGAAACTTGTAGAGCAGGAAACATCTGACCAGTTGCCATATGAAGATACTTTGGAACCTTCTATAGGAAACCAGTACAAATATACAATTGGATTTGCACAGCAAGGGAAGGAACAGGAAAATGTAGCAACTCTGATGCAGTCAATGTTGTGGCATGATAGCCCAGTGAGTTCTCATATGAAAAAGCAATGGATGACACGGGATGAAACTGAAGAGAATGTGGCACAGGAAGATGCTCTGGAACTTTCTATAGAAGGCCTGCAGGAAGTGGAGAACAAAGAATGTGTCCTCAATTTAGAAGAAATGATCTAAGAGAAGAGTTTCTTGATTTAATAGACATGGACAGACATATTAAGATTGATGAAAGAAATAGACTACAGAAAGTCAATAAAACCCCAAAAGTAAGAAGTTTGGAAAAACAAATGAACATAGTAATTAGGACTCTCCATAGATATTCATGCGATATAACAGAAGTAAATAAGATATATTACTGTACAGCTAAATTAATAATAGATAAAGTTTTACCACAAAAACACAAGATAGTAAGTGAAAGGAAGAGAAGAAATCAAATGCCACCATGGAAGCATCAAATGCAGAAAACTATAAAGCAAATAAGAAGTATCTCTGTTAGAAGAGTATAGAATAGGGAACCGACCAATAAAAATACTCAAAAAGAGAGACGTGATAAAAGAAATACGCAGTATCAGAACAGATCAGGATCTATCGTGCGCTATCGCAAATAAACTAAAAAATACCAGCACGGGTAGACGAACTTAGTGAATATGCAGATAACTGTAAAGGAAAAGTAGAAAATAAGCAATTTATTGATGGCCCAAAAAGGTTTTACAGAGAACTGGGAAACAAGGCAAAAGGAATTGAACCACCACCAAAAAAGAAGAAACAGATACGTTTTGGAGACATATCTATGAAGATCCTGCCTGTGGAACATGACAAAGATGCTAAATAGATAAAATAAGTAAAAGAAAGAATAAGAAGTTCAAATGTACAGGAAATGAAATGGGATGAAGTAACAGCCAGACAGATTGAAACAAAGTTAAGAAAAGCTCCTAATTGGAGAACCCCAGGCCCAGATGCAGTACCTAATGTGTGGCTAAAAGTATTAACATCTTTACATGAATATTTAGCCATGAGTAAGAACTATTTGTATGTGCATCCCTAACAGACTTCAGCCTGGTTAACAACAGGAAAAGCAATACTGCTACTTAAGAGTGAAGCTGCAAGCTACCTTAAAAACTATAAACCAGTAACTTGCCTTCCGATTACATATAACCTATACACTGGAATTGATGCTGGCAGAGTTTATAGTCATTTAGAAGAAAATTCAATCATGGCAATAGAACAAAAGAGTAATAAAAGAAAGTCATATGGAACAAAGGATCATTTGTTGTTAAATAAAATTATGATGGATAACTGTCAAAAGGGGAAGAATCTAAGTATGGCATGGATAGACTACAAAAAAGCCATTGAGAGTATCCCACATTCATGGATAAAAGAGTGCTTAAAAATGTGTAAGATACACCCTATGCTGATTGATTACATTAGAGCGACCATGAAATAGACAAATGGGACAGTGTCTCCAACACACCTACTGAATTAACAAATGGGTATTAGTAGTATCAGGGAATTATAAGCAGCAGAAATAGCATATATTACTATGCATATTTTTTCCTTTTCAAATGTAATTCGGATATCACATTCATTTTTTTTTACAATAACAAGTTTGCATTTACAAAGATGCTTCCTATTCAAGTGGTGACCCATATGTCACATTGAACTGTATTCTGTACTATATTTAGATGAGAAATGAAATGTTAGATGAATAAACTGTTATGGATTTTGTGTTTCAAGCAGGCAAAATGAAAGAGATAAATTTCTGTTATAAAATTTCTATAGAACCTAATGCAGCTTACAAATTTAGCAGTCTGTTGTGTGCTTTAAGCAAAACAGATCAAAAGGAATATTTAACTGCAAAAGTTAAAAGGATTTTAATAGAATAAATAAATTTCTGTAGCTACATAAACATTGCTTTCAGAAATGTTACTGACCCAGCATGGAAGCAGTATTAGAACTAACCTGAACAAATCTTACACAAGGTATAGTGCAACCTCTGCATAAGAATGATTTTAGGGGACAGTATGAGACCAGGTCTGCTTCCTCACAGCATCAGGGTTCTGGTAGTAAATGACCATGTTTACTTAGGGTTGCTTTACCTGTAGATCCTAGTATGCAATTCCTACTGCTTCACTAGTACCAGAATGTTCTCTTAATACCTCTCAACTGTGCGGATTTTTGCAGAATGCCCAGATTATTGCCTCATATTTTTGGTCCATTTTTCATAAAATTGTGGTTTTCTGGCAAATTAGTGACAAATCATTAAAGACTGAAGTTAAAAAATAATGACAGACATTTGAGTTTCAGACTTCATACCGTTCAGAAAATTCATGTTAATGTAAAATCTGTTCTATCAAATTTCTAGGTTTGCAAGAGCAATATTTAAAAATTGTGCCCATTTTTGAGCCTTTGTCCCACCTTTATTGTTGGCATTGTCGAGACGTCCTGCTCGAAGAGGTTGAGAGGTATGATGTGCATCACGATCAGTTCAGCATTTAGCAAGCTCAATGCAAACTGGCTGCCAAGAAACTGATACAACTGATTCAGTGCAGGGAACTACTGCTACCCATGCAGTTATACTGTTCCTTCTGGAAGGCACAGAATTCATGGTTTAAGCTTAATTAAGTTGGGAAGTTTATTCCATGGGTGTTAGAATCTATGAGATCTGAAGTTCTCACTTTTCATAGTATTGATACTTTTTAACTGAGACTGGGTGTCCTCTTGCATTTAGGACATAAAGTCAGTATAATAAGTAAAGGGTTTTAAACAGTAATAGGTCCTTTATTGTGCTGTATGGCAGGTATAGGTGCCCTTTAAGAAGGCAGTTAAGGGCAGAAGAAAGAATAATGAAACCACTGACTGTAAGACAAGCCTTCCTAGATCAGTTATCAGTTTGTCATCTTTTAGCTGCAAAGCTGGCGTTTTTTTTCCTTACTTCTTGATATTGGTGGTAAGTTCATTTCTGCTGCACCATTCATGTGTAACATTAAGTGCCATTTGAAGAAATGTGGTGTCAGCAGGAGTGCAAATAATAATGCCAAGCTAGCATTCAGCTGCATACTTACTGAATCAGACATTGGAATCAGTTTTGACAACTAAGGACAAGATTCTGAGAAGGTGACAAGGAATAAAACCAGAAAAAGAGCCTTGAAGGACTTCACTGATGACAGGGAATAGTGAAGCTAGGAGTCCTCCTATTCATACCTGTTGTGTATTACTACATGGTCAGTTTTTGACCAAAGTATGTGACCTTCTTTACCTTTAGATCCCTGTGTTTGTGTGATTCTGTCAAGAGGAATTGCATTAAAAGCTTTAACCAGACTGACTGCATTGACAGCTAAACCTTCATCCAGAATGGTCGACTTTTCTGAGGTTAAACATGCAAGATTTACTCTTCATAAAGCTGTACCACATTAGACCATGGAAAAGGCAGTTTCCCTTGTCTGTTTAAATTAGGTGTGAATGACTTCAGACGTACCTCACTGGACTATATGAAGAAAGACATGACTGAGCTCTCTGAATATGTGTCTGAGACAGGTATGTCCCTAGCCCTGAGCAGCATTCTACCTTCACCTAAGATAATCCCACAATATAAAGAAAAAATGACTTAAACTATGGGCTTAGTATCTGGTGTCATTCTAAGGGGAGCCAGTAAATGTCAGCCTAGATGATATGGTAGATAGACCACGTTGCTTTGCAGCTGATGGTCTTCATATGTCACCTCTGGGATTTCAGTTACTGGCTATGGTTCTTGGCTCTCCCATAGTGTCTTTTCTAGGCAATGTCACAACAAGAAAATTCCTGACATAAAAATATCTTCTAAAAGCAACCTCAAGGTTATACTGCTAAATGCTAGGAGTCTAAACCTAAAACTGCACTCACTGGAAGCAGCCCTCACCTTAGAAGATGCTGACATCTGTGCAGTCACAGAGACTTGGTTTAAGGATGCAAAAAGTTCCCTGGCCATACTGGGTTATAATGCCTTCCACACATTCAGACCACAAACTGAAAGTGTGAGAAAAAAAGGAGGTGTAGTAGTAATATCAATCCAAGATAAATACACCTTAGATCTGTTAAACAAAATTATTCTCTTGAACTAATCCAGGTCCAGTTGACTGTAGGTAAGACCCTTCTCCAAGTTATTGCCCATTACAGGACACCCTCCTTGAATCAGGATACCCGCACTGCATACTTGGATCTACTTGAATTGCTGAAGATACAACCAAACACCCTGGTTATAGGTAACTTTAACTACCCATCCATAAATTGGGTAAATTATCCATGTACTAACACACTTGCCCAAATGTTCTTGGACTTCATCAATTCCAAAGCCCTGGACCAGTTAGTTGACATCCCCACAAGGATCCCAAATATTCTAGATCTAGTGCACACTAACACTGGTGATTGTTGCACCATCCTATGTGTGCGGCCCTCCCTAGTGAGGTCTGATCATAAATCAATCTCATTAGAAGCCACGATAACATTTAAGCTCCCATTAGTAGCAACTAGACTAAAAACTTCTCCAAAGCCAATTACACCCTAATACGTGATGGCATTAATAGCTTTATAGCCCCTGCCTCACTGATGGCATGGACAGCTATACTGGGCTTTACAACAATGCCTTGTATAAGCATTTTACAAATGTATTGACTCTGCCATACCTGATAGGATCAAAACAAGATCCTCAAGAAAGAACAGGCCTGCCTGATGGACATCTGTCATTAACAGGTTATACAATAAGAGAAAGAAATTACTATCCAAGAGCAGGAAGGAATGGTCTCTGAATTGGAAGCATTCACTCCTCGGCTTAAACAAGCAAATGAGACACCTCATAAGGCATTCTAAAGGTAACTATGAATCCAAGTTAGCTTCTTCACTAAGGATAACCATAAGGCCTTCTTTAGCTACATCAGAAACCTTAAAGGAAAAACTCAGATCTGCACAGAACTGGTTGTTAATGGCACAACATATACTGAACCCACAGAAATAGCCAACCTGCTAGCCAACAGGTTCAGTGAAAACTTTTCCTCCCTGTCCTTGCCACATATCCCCCAAAGCATCGCTACCACCTGCCCTTCACCTAGCATCTCCAAGCAGCAGGTCATAAACTCTCTCTCGAAAGCCAAAAACACAGCTTCTATGGGAACTGATAATATCCCAGACTGCACTCTAAATGGATTAAAACAGGAACTAGCTGCTCCGCCAGGTACTCTTTTTAACCACAGTCTAAGCACTGGTTTTGTACCTGCTGAATTGCAAACAGTAACCATCATCCTGTTACATAAAGGAAGTGCCTCCACAGACCCTGGGAACTATGGAACCATAAGCCAAACCAGCTTAATCTGCAAGCCTATGGAAAGAATAATCATGGACTTTATCAACAAAGATAAAGGAGACCTCTAAACATTTGACCTGACCCAGTCTGGCTTCATTAAAGGGAGATCCTGACTCTTGAACTTGGTGGACTTCTTTTTGACAGTCACCAAAGCCTTGGACAAAGGCAAATTCATGCAAACTGCCTATCTAGACCTGGCCAAGGCCTCTGACACTATTCCCCACTCAGGCATCATTGATAAACTCACCCAGATGGAGATCAACTCGTATTTTGTCAGGTGGGTTGCAAACTGGCTCAACGGTAGAACGCACACAGTCAAAACAAGTGACTCTACCTCCACCAGCAGACTCATAACCAGTGGTGTTCCACAGTGATGTGAGCTGGGATCCCTATAGTTTGGAATCTACTTCTCAGATGTACAGGCTAAAACAAAAAGCCTATGGCTGACAAAGTTTGTTGATGATTGCGAACTGAGTGCAACATCCTACAGGAGGGACTTACACAGACAAACGACTGGTGCCAAAGTCATGGGCTAAAACTTAATGCAAAAAAATGCATTATCCTCTTCAGCAAGAGCGATGTTCCTGCAGATTACCACATTAATAACAACACTGTAATCGTGCAATCAGTGGTAAGAGATTTGGGTACACAGGTTGACAGCAACCTTTTCTTTGACTTCTATGTCTCCACAGTGATAAAAAAGGCATTCTACATCACCCACCTCATGAATAAGGGCACTGCATCCAGAACAAAAAAAAGTTATAATCCACCTGTACTCTTCACTCATCAGGCCAATAATAGAGTACAATACTGCCTTTAGTATGTACCTTACCAGGCACCTGCAGCAACTGGAAAGACCTCAAAGGTTTCTTACAAAGAAAATTCAAGGGTTTCATGTCATACATTGACAGATTGAAATCACTGTCACTATACTCTGTGTCTTACAGACTTCTCATAGGTGACATCTGACTTGCATATAAAGCAATCTCAGATCCTGCTGTAATGGAAATGCTGCACATTCTTAAATCAAATGGTATAAGATGCACTCACTCTAGGCAACTCAGCCTAGTATTTGACATCAACAGGACTTGCTGGAGAAATAGATATGTCTCACAGAGGTTACCTGTCCTCTGGAGCAAACTTTCAATTCATGTGAAGCAGAGCCCTTCACTGACCCTATTTAAGCAAAATTTGGATGAACGGCTGGGAAACCGCAAATTCACTCTGGGAGTTTCATCTGTGTCCCTCTTGGACAGGGGCAGTAGTTGTTGATTTAGTTCTGCTTAATACCTTTATATTCTTGGGAACAGAAGTTGTACTTGGTTAGGCTTGGGCCAAGTAACCTCATATGATCCTATGTTGACTCTGTTACTTGACAAAATATGCTTGTGAAGTTCATTGGTCTAAAATAAAAACCTCCTTTGCTGAGTGGGACCAAAACCTTCCTTCCAGATAACAGGTAGATAGCCATTGTTAATTCACCATTTTTGGTAGCATATATTAGGCTTCCTGCTATCTCTTCACATGTTATGGAAATTATATTTTCCAACTTATTGAAGGCAGAGTATTCTAGCTGAGATCATTTTGAAGGGAAGAAGAGTAAATAGAATTGTCCACTGCGGCCAGATAATTTCTCCAACTCTGTAATATAGTGTGTTAGTTTATCTGCTGCTTTTGTTATGGTGGTACCATTTTGTTCTTGCACCTAGCACAGAACATTGTTCTTTCCCCTTCATTTTTCAGCTGTGGCTATATAATGCCTTATTGTCACCCTTCCTGATAACAAGTATTACCTCAAATGAAAATCTCCTTCTGATTGTTTCAGTATTTTTTTTTTGGTAGACTTGATCTGACCCTTGTTGTGTTGGTTCATGCATAGTCTGAAGGCTTCATTCTCTCTTTTCTTTTGGTTAAATAATTTGTAGATTTTCTAATGCTACCATTTAGGTTTATTACATCATTTTGCACTATGTATATGCCTCATAGAGATCATTTTGCCAATACAGCTGTTAAATATTGAGGAAAACCATGAACAATTTACCAACAGGTTGTGTGTGTGGCGTGGGGGGGGTGCTAAATTGTGATCTCAGTTAATAGGCACAAGATGATTGCTGACAGCACCATAGCTGCCAGTTGTAAAATCCAAAAATATGCATTTTATTAAGTTTGGTATGCATGAGGAATTTCACAGCACTATGGTCGGAGTGAAAAGGGGATAGGTTGAAACTTAGCTTGGCATTAAGGCAATCATGTTTTTCAAGATGATATCTGACATTTTTCTATTCTTTGTTAGTGAATTTTGCCTTCTGTACAAAACTGCTGATGTTTATAATGTCTAGAATTGTTTTCCCTATGATTGACTGGCACACAGTTTTCCCAAATCAGCAGAGGCATAATTTATGTCATTTAGTAGAAAAGAATTTCCTGCCTTTTCTAATTTCTCAAAATTATTTGGATTTCTTATACCATGACAGGAATTTACCCAATTCTTACGTAAGGGTACAATTAAAGCTCTTGAAATTAGTATTGTTTCAGTCTTTATGAACAAAAATGTAGAACACAGCACCACAGCAAACCAATAAAAAGCAGATGGCAAAGAGCAGTGTAAAAACCAAATAGACTTTTATTCGAACACAGGTGAGCGCTTTCACAATAAAATTGCTTCTTCAGACCATACAAAAAATCAGCAGCATCTCAAATATTTAAAATGCAATTAATTAAATTAAGATGGATTCTTAAACTATCAGCACATAGAGGTGCAGGTTTGAATGAATCAGTACTTCTTAAGCCAGTTCTGAAAGAAAGAAAGCTTCTTGAATAAGTATACTGCTATGTGTGTTTTTATGGCAATAGCCTTTATGGTTTCTGTCTTAAAAGAAAGCTGTACCTTTAAATTTTTATGGCTATTGTACTTGAATGTTTTTTACTGGCAGATATTTAATTGATTGCATTTTTTACATATTGTTTCAGTCTTTGATGTTAACCAAGAGAGCTCTTCTCAACATCTGCAATGTACCAGAACTGCTTCCTTCTGCAGTTCATATAGGGTAATGTGTATCAGTAGCATATTTAAGCATGCTTGAAAATATTTTTTATTAGACCTCTTGAATATATTATTATCTAGGTTCCGTTTTACACATTGCTCTAATTCCTGCCTACATACCCTGGTACTTTATATCTTTGTAGTATGAAAAATACTATAGGCACTGGGATTAGCTATTTCATTGGTTAATGTTACTTTTGCCTTTTTTTCTTGGACTACTTTAGATGATATTTCTCACTTCTGATTTGTTAAGTATTAGCAATGGGTGATCCTAAGTGATATAAACACCATTCCCTATAATGTTTTGTGTCTCTTGTTTCCAATGCTTCACAGCTACTTGTATATTGTAGTGTTTGCACAATCCCCAGTGCAACACGATTGCAATATTACTGTGCCTTTCAGCGCACACAGACCTTCAGCCATGATTGTTTTGCAGTCAGCAATGGGGTGTACAACTGTTTCTAGTTCTGTTTTACAGAATATGCACTTGCCTTTTTTCTCCCATTATTTCCAATAGACTTTGTAAATGTAGGTTGCTCACTGTCTTGGACTTGTATTATCATATTAGACTTTTTATCTTTTGGTTTAAATACACATCTCCTTAACCATATCTGTGTCAAATATTGGTCAACATTTAGATATTCTAGACATTTTGTATACTTGACAATATATTTGTGCTTTCCAATTTTCTTTCCTTTTCTTCTGGCCCTTTTCTTTATATTCTTTCTTTTTTGGCACATACATTTCTTGTCTGATTCTCATCCACTTTCGGTTTGATTTCCATTTATACTCCTTTCAGAATGCTTCTGCTAAACTTAGCAAAGATGTAATGCTTTAGAGCTTATACTGTTTTTGGATATGATGAGGTCAGCAAATATGTATGCAGTCCCACAATTGTAGACCTGCACATGTAGTCAATTTCAAGGACGTCCATGCTCCTTCAGAGAGAGGGATATATAATCATGGCATGCATGTTTTTAATATATCATTTGATAAACATGAAGAACTTTTCTTGTTTTCTTTTCCATTTGATTCAATGTTGTTTGAGGACAATCAATCACACCAAAGCTTCAAGTGAGACCAGAAAGAGGAATTTGTAGTTTGGACTTTGTTCTCAGATGTCAAGGCAATTTTTGGCATTAGCTTTTGCCTTCTGAAGTATTCCTTAGTAAGCTCTGTCCTCATTTGCTCATGATTTACTGCCAACCCTTCATTTACTCCCAAATATGTATGCACTCCATCCTGGTCAAGATCCTTTATATCATATTCTTGTCCTAGATTCATATTTTCCTGATATTGCAGAATCCCCTTTATGAATGTTGCTTTTGTACATTTATCAAGACTAAACTTAATTCTTGTATCATTTGAGAAAGTTTTAACCATTTGTAGTTGTTCTTTCAGATTCTCTTCTGATGAACTCATCATTTTTAAATCATCCACAAAAGCTAGAAATGTCTTTAAGCAACAATACTTATTTCTGGAAGTTAAGTTGGAACCACAACATGGTCTATTAAGTAAACAGCGAAATGAGTTAAGGGCAAGACAAAACAGCAGTAGTGACAAAGAATTGCCCTGGAATATTGCTATATGAATTTTTATCCTTAAGTTAATAATTTGCCCTTTATCATGGTTCAGAGGCAAAGTGGTTTGCCATTATTTTATGGTCAGTTCAATGGAACTGGTAAATGTAGGGTACATATGATATATCTATAAGCATTCCATAATCCACAAATGTGAGATAGTGTTGAATGCATTTTTCTAATCTATCCATGCCATACTTTAATTCCTTGCCATTTTACAGCTCTCTGTTATGGCTTTATCAATACTTGATCTTTTGTTCCATATACGTTTCTTTTATTACATTTTTAAAATGTCCAAAAAGTGCACAACAAGCCAACAGAGCATGGAACCAGCGTAAGAACAAAATAAAATAAACAAGTCACCATATATCAGATGCTGGTACCTAATGGCCCATACTCCACAGTTGCAAATAGATCAATATGACGTTCAATATGAAAATATACCAAATACGCTGCTCTTCGTCATATAAAAAGTTCTTTTATTCACAGATCGACACAAGTAAGCGCTTTCACCCATAGGCTTCTTCAGACTAATACACATCATAAAACACCTTCTAGATTTAAATATCCCACCTTAAACAGTGATTGGTTAAGATTTCAACATTTATAATATAGATTTAAAGCGCTAACACTGCAGAATTAGATCACACATAGAGACAGCTATAATACTCCTATACATAAAAAATGTGTATGAGAGATATATGAAAAATAAAAATAAAAAATACAGCAGTAATACTATGCATAAAAGAATCATGCATAAGAAACAAATAAGCATACTGAATAAGCATGTAAAACCAACATGTATATATATCTGTCATCACATGTATTAAAAAATATTATTAAAAACAACATCTATAAAAAAGCAAACAGTACAATTAATTAAAGGTCATTAGCAGCTGTTTATAATAATAAATAATTATTAGTGTGACTTAAAAACACACAAAACATATATCTGGAGGTTATTATTTGGGTTTAAGGAGTCTCCTACTTTTTAAAAATGGCTTGATTTGGACTTTGTCATTCAACCCTGGTAATTCATCCGCCCTCCACCTAATAATCCATCTTAGTTCACATTCAAGGGTCTGATTTATCAAATCACCACCTCTGGAATTACTTTCTAACTTTTGTAACACGCTAAATTTAAAAATGTGACTAGGACCATTTTCCTTATGATGTTTGGCTAGGGCATTGAACTCTGAACCTACCCTAATGTGATAAATATGTTCCCTAATGTGTTCCTTTAAAGACCGGTTGGTCTTCCCAACATAGAACGCAGGACATATTTCACATCTGGCCAGATATATGACATTCTTACTATCACAACTAGTAGAAGTATTAAAATAAAATGTCCATCCTGTAGTAGGATGAACAAAAACAGTATCCTTGTGAATGTACATGCACTGATTGCATTTGCCACATGGTACCGTATTATTGTCAGATGCATATACTCGTCTCCTAGGGAGAACGTTTCTTGGACTACATAGTAACTTCTTAAGATTTGGTTTATTCTTGAAAACAATATTGGGCTTTGGGCCAACAACCTTACTAATCTCATTATCCAATAGTAAGATATCCCAATGTTTAGCCATTAATTGTTTTAATTCTGAGGCATCCTTGGTGAAAAACATGGGAGCCCTAATGTCCACAGAAGTGGACACAACCCTATCCTCCATAGGAGTTGTACATTCAGAAAAATAAGGTTTCGCTTTCGTGGCTCTTAAATCATTGACTTCCAGAATAGTTTGTTCAACCATCCCTGCATCATAACCCCTTTCAATAAACTTAACCCTCAGTCCATCTAATTCCTTCTTATATCCTTCCTCTGTGGGGTTAAGCCTAGACGCTCTCATAAACTGACCTTTCACTACATTATTGAATACATAATGAGGGTGCATGCTATGCCTATGAAGCAGCGTGTTCCTATGGCATGACTTCCTATGTACAGAAGTATTAAGAAGTCCATTGCTAAGCCTAGTAACAGCAACATCCA
Source organism: Protopterus annectens (assembly GCF_019279795.1). Lineage (NCBI taxonomy): Eukaryota > Metazoa > Chordata > Ceratodontiformes > Protopteridae > Protopterus > Protopterus annectens. The sequence goes on along the minus strand of NC_056728.1, from coordinate 107,518,695 downwards.
AATAAGAGATCTCGCTTTCTGAAAAGTTTAAAGTAAACTTCAAAAAGTCAGTGGAGTTATTCATACTTTTAACAAACTCTAATAATGTATCCACATCACCTAACCAAACAAGGAAGAGATCATCCACAAATCTCCGATACATACCTACAAATCTCTTGAACAGGTCTAATTCAAACAAGAACTTATCCTCCCAGGCTTCCATCACAAGGTTGGTGTAGCTATTGGCACAAGAAGTGCCCATAGCTGTGCCATCCCGTTGCAAGAATATCTCATCTCCAAACATAAATATGTTGTTCAACAAAATGGTTTCTAGAAAGAGTGTTATTAAATCTATTTTCTCTGTGGTGTAATCAGAATGGTCACAAAGGTAACCTTGTGTAAATTGTATTCCCACATCATTAGGGATAACAGTGAATAAACTTACAACATCTAATGTGACTAAAAAGTACTGCATTTCCGAACCTAGTTGGCTGGTATATGCGTACAAATCTAATAAAAACTGTTTGCTGTCTCTAAGAATATTAGTATTCCTATCTACCAAAGGTCTAAGAAAAAATTCTGTATAAATGGAAAGGGGCTGCGTAACCCAGCCTTGACCAGCCACAATAGGTCTCATAGGGGGCTCCGACAAGGACTTATGGATTTTTGGTAACCCCTGTATAATAGGTATAAGGGGATTTTTAACCTTCAAATATTCATATAATTCCTTTGTAATAATGGATGACATAATAAGGTCATCCAACATATAATAGGTCTGAAAAACCTTCTCTTTCACTATTGTCATATCTATTTTAAGATAGAAACTCCTGTCACTTAAAAGTTGTTTCATTTCATCATTATAATCTAACAAGTCCATTAGAACAATAGGTCCGCCTTTGTCAGCTGGCCTAACAACTAATGTTTGCTCATTCATTAAATCAACTAGTGCCTGTCTTTGATGAAAATTTAAGTTATTCCTATACTTCATATCATGGTTACCTTCGAAATATTCATATATATCATTCTCTAACACTCTTCCAAAAACATCAACAACTGGGTGTAATTGTGGAACATAAGTACTATTAGGGCAAAAACGTTGACTATACCTCGTAATATTATCTTGACCAAAGTCCAACTTGAGTTGTATATTTCTAATAAACATTTTAGTATCAATAATAGCATCAACAACGTTATTCCTCTTAGTAGGGATAAAATTAAGTCCCTTATTTAAGACTTGTTCTTCATATTTAGTTAAAACCCTGTTAGACAAATTCACTATTAAAGAGGGGTTTTCTCCCACATTTTCTTTAACGTAGGACCCTGATGCTCTTCGGTCGATCCCTTCCTTTTGTGTCTGCCCCTGCTGGCAGAACGTCTCCTCCCCATAAATTGACCTTGTGCTATGGGGAAAACGGTGTGCACATTCTTATCAGGTAAATGACTCACTGATAAAGGATTAGCATTACTAGTAAAAGCAGTCTTACGACTTACAACTGCCTCTCCCTGTATGGGGGTGTTAGTACTATTAGACATAGAATTTGACATATGCACTACTGTTACCTCAGGCTCCGTATAGTCATGAGCATCACTACCATTACTTCTACTAACACTGTTCTCTACAAGGGGGTTTCTCATCCCTTCAGTCAAATTCGCTCTAACAGTCTCAATAACTGCAGAGCTGTTATTACTGGTAGATTCCTGATTAGTAGAATCGTTACCACAAGAAGCATCGTGCAAACCTTTATTAGAATTCAAGTTCTCAGACACAGAAAACACATGACTACGAGGATTATTACGTGTATTATTATTCTCGTATTGTCTAGGCCAAGTGAACACATGGCTATTTTTGAAATCTCTAACATCTCTAAATATCTTATTCTTTTTCTGTTCAATTAAACGTCTTTCGAACAGTAACACATCATCTAGTACTTTATCAAGTTTAACATCAACATTTATGCTCACATAGTTCTTTTTAATAACATTAAAAGATTCATTAACACAAGACCTTAAACTATCCTCCTCCAGTGTGTGAAAGTCTATGAGGAGTTTCATGTAATTGAAGCTGAGCTCAATATTGAGCTGTTGCCATTTAAAAAGTAAGTCAGGAAATCTGTTACCTGACGTGGGTATCTTGAGGATGCGTAGTCCACGGGGTACAATTTTCTTGGTGAAGCAAGCCTCAAAGTACTGTCGTTGTACTTGTAATTTCTTTTCTAAGCTGGATCTCTGTTATGGTTTAATGAAATCTGAAGAAGCGCGGTTGCACCGCGTGAAAGCGCTTATTCCTTTTTTGTTCCTGTTTCTGTTTTTGATTAAAAGGATATCTATTTTTACAACGAAGAGTCATCGTTTTATGTCAGCACAGGCGCTGCAGCTCTGTGTATGGTTTTTGGTTTGTTCAGATTAACAATTTGGTGACTTACTATCGCCAGTATCAACGGCTGAAATTGCAGGAGTATCTCACTGAATTGTCCTAAGTGGCTGGTTCACCGCTTTTGTCATTTACTGTGTTCTAATGGACTTGTTAGATTATAATGATGAAATGAAACAACTTTTAAGTGACAGGAGTTTCTATCTTAAAATAGATATGACAATAGTGAAAGAGAAGGTTTTTTAGACCTATTATATGTTGGATGACCTTATTATGTCATCCATTATTACAAAGGAATTATATGAATATTTGAAGGTTAAAAATCCCCTTATACCTATTATACAGGGGTTACCAAAAATCCATAAGTCCTTGTCGAAGCCCCCTATGAGACCTATTGTGGCTGGTCAAGGCTGGGTTACGGAACCCCTCTCGATTTATACAGAGTATTTTCTTAGACCCTTGGTAGATAGGAATACTAACATCTTTAGGGACAGTAAACAGTTTTTATTAGATTTGTATGCATATACCAGACAATTAGGTGAGGAAATGCAGTACCTTTTAGTCACATTCAATGTTGTGAGCTTATTCACTGTTATCCCTAATGATGTGGGAATACAATTTACACAAGGTTACCTTCGTGACCATTCTGATTACACCACAGAGAAAATAGATTTAATAACACTCTTTCTAGAAACCATTTTGTTGAACAACATATTTATGTTTGGAGATGAGATATTCTTGCAACGGGATGGTGTAGCTATGGGCACTTCTTGTGCCAATAGCTACGCCAACCTTGTGATGGCAGCCTGGGAGGATAAGTTCTTGTTTGAATTAGACCTGTTCAAGAGATTTGTAGGTATGTATCGGAGATTTGTGGATGATCTCTTCCTTGTTTGGTTAGGTGATGTGGATACATTATTAGAGTTTGTTGAAAGTATGAATAACTCCACTGACTTTTTGAAGTTTACTTTAAACTTTTCAGAAAGCGAGATCTCTTATTTGGATGTTGCTGTTACTAGGCTTAGCAATGGACTTCTTAATACTTCTGTACATAGGAAGTCATGCCATAGGAACAGGCTGCTTCATAGGCATAGCATGCACCCTCATTATGTATTAAATAATGTAGTGAAAGGTCAGTTTATGAGAGCGTCTAGGCTTAACCCCACAGAGGAAGGATATAAGAAGGAATTAGATGGACTGAGGGTTAAGTTTATTGAAAGGGGTTATGATGCAGGGATGGTTGAACAAACTATTCTGGAAGTCAATGATTTAAGAGCCACGAAAGCGAAACCTTATTTTTCTGAATGCACAACTCCTATGGAGGATAGGGTTGTGTCCACTTCTGTGGACATTAGGGCTCCCATGTTTTTCACCAAGGATGCCTCAGAATTAAAACAATTAATGGATAAACATTGGAATATCTTACTATTGGATAATGAGATTAGTAAGGTTGTTGGCCCAAAGCCCAATATTGTTTTCAAGAATAAACCAAATCTTAAGAAGTTACTATGTAGACCAAGAAACGTTCTCCCTAGGAGACGAGTATATGCATCTGACAATAATACGGTACCATGTGGCAAATGCAATCAGTGCATGTACATTCACAAGGATACTGTTTTTGTTCATCCTACTACAGGACGGACATTTTATTTTAATACTTCTACTAGTTGTGATAGTAAGAATGTCATATATCTGGCCAGATGTGAAATATGTCCTGCGTTCTATGTTGGGAAGACCAACCGGTCTTTAAAGGAACGCATTAGGGAACATATTTATCACATTAGGGTAGGTTCAGAGTTCAATGCCCTGGCCAAACATCATAAGGAAAATGGTCCTAGTCACATTTTTAAATTTAGCGTGTTACAAAAGTTAGAAAGTAATTCCAGAGGTGGTGATTTGATAAATCAGACCCTTGAATGTGAACTAAGATGGGTTATTAGGTGGAGGGTGGATGAATTACCAGGGTTGAATGACAAAGTCCAAATCAAGCCATTTTTAAAAAGTAGGAGACTCCTTAAACCCAAATAATAACCTCCAGATATATGTTTTGTGTGTTTTTAAGTCACACTAATAATTATTTATTATTATAAACAGCTGCTAATGACCTTTAATTAATTGTACTGTTTGCTTTTTTATAGATGTTGTTTTTAATAATATTTTTTAATACATGTGATGACAGATATATATACATGTTGGTTTTACATGCTTATTCAGTATGCTTATTTGTTTCTTATGCATGAATCGTTTATGCATAGTATTACTGCTGTATTTTTTATTTTTATTTTTCATATATCTCTCATACACATTTTTTATGTATAGGAGTATTATAGCTGTCTCTATGTGTGATCTAATTCTGCAGTGTTAGCGCTTTAAATCTATATTATAAATGTTGAAATCTTAACCAATCACTGTTTAAGGTGGGATATTTAAATCTAGAAGGTGTTTTATGATGTGTATTAGTCTGAAGAAGCCTACGGGTGAAAGCGCTTACTTGTGTCGATCTGTGAAAAAAAGAACTTTTTATATGACGAAGAGCAGCGTATTTGGTATATTTTCATATTGAACGTCATATTGATCTATTTGCAACTGTGGAGTATGGGCCATTAGGTACCAGCGTCTGATATATGGTGACTTGTTTATTTTATTACATTTTTGTTCTATTGCCATGAATTATCTTTTCCCAGTTGTCTATAACAATTTCAGTATATAATTTATATACTGTCAGAAGACAATTTATTGTTCTACAGTTCTTAAGATTGCTTGCAGGTTCACTGTTAAGGAGGAGTATAGCTTTTTCTGTTGTTATTCATGTTAGTGTCTAATCAGGATGTGCATATAAATAATTTTGACTCAGGGTTAAATCTTAGATTTCAAAAACATTAACCAGAAGTTAGGTATTACATCTCGACTCAGGGCTTCTCAGATCAGATTTATTTCTTAATTGTGTCTCAAATTCTTTGGCTGTCATTTCCTCCCATTGAATATCCCCCAAATTAGAGCTTCTGTTTATTTTAATTCTTCTATTCTTTTTGTATCGTTATGTTTAAAAGGAAGTTCATAAATGGAACTCCAAAATGTACTTTTTCTTCCCCTTCTTTTTGGTATTTTTGTTGTTTTTGCTTTGTTCTCAGTTCTCCATAAAATGCTTTGGGTCATCAATTAAATGCATTTTTCCTTTGTATTTAGCTGCATACCTTGTAAGTTTTTCTGTTTGTGCATGTATTTTTAGTTTATTATTGAAAATAGACTACAAGAAATCTGGTGTGTTTTTTATATTGTGTGTTGCTTTTACCACATCTGTCTAAAATGTTTGATGATCTGTATCCTTTTCTGTATTTTTATAGCAGTGATACTTCTTGGGCAGGATTTACGAAAGCTTGCATGGAGTTGTAGAGTAGTGTAAGACATCAAACAGGCAATATGTCTGCTGTGCGATCCAGGAACAGCCAGCAGGGGCGTGCTCGAGAGCTGCTAAAACTACTCTTGCACGGACAGCGTCATGTTATACAAATTACCTCATTTGCTGGTGAAAGCCATGCAAATGAGGTAAATTTGCAATCCAGGAAACACTAACCTGTGCGTGGAAGATTAGTGTTATCTGCAGAAATGTACTCTGTTGGTAACGGAGTATCGTTCTGCAAATAGCTAAACGGAGCTATGACAGATCCAAATAAAGGATGCATTCAGTTGAGGAAGCATGCCAATGGCCAAATATAAGGCCATTGGCATTTATAAATGTTTAAAATTACTAAAATCTAACTTTTTTCCCCGATCTCCAATGTTTAAGTGTAGCGCAGCACCGCACAAATGTGCAGTGCTTTAAAAAACAGAAAATAATTTAAAAAGATCCAAAATAGCCATTTTCACTAAAAAGCTTATCCTGCCATGCAGGTGAATGGCAGGATGAAGACAACATGGCCACTGAGTAGTGACTGCTAAGGGGGGGAATCTCAGTGTAAGAGATGTAAACATGCATTAGTAGGCAATCCTATGCAAATGAGGATAAGGATAGAGAATCCCAATTTTCCCCAGCATGTGAGCCATGTCCCAAGAGTATACATGTAGGAGTAGGGGAGTAGTAGAGTAGAAGATAGGTGACATCATGGGGGGTGGGGTTGTCAGAAAGACTGTATGCTTATTGGAGCACATTGTCTTGTGTTTGCCCTGAGTTGCTCAGAATTGCAAGAGGCGTCTCTACAGTTGTCCTTTTTGAAAACCAGAAACCAAAGGTGTACGCTGTGAATATATCTGAAATTTCTTGTAAACGTGCGTGCATGTGCGCGTGTGTGCTTGTTTATGCGGTGCTGCCCTGGGCGGAAGCAGAAAGGGAAAAGGAAGGAAAAGAAGTAGTAGGAAGTTAACCAAGGAGAACTAGCAGAGTTGCCAGGTGAAATATATCATAATCAGCCAATTACACAGGTAGCAGACTAGCCCATCCAGCCCAGCACTTTAAACTCTGCAAACAGCATTCTTCCCTGTTTTTTTCAAAGAACACTGCAACACTGCAGTATACAAACAGGGAAAGCTTAAAAACTTTAAATTTAGACAAAATGTTAGGGGCTGCTATTGCTATCATAAACCAACATGTGCAAGGTGCTGAGGGTGGTGATATTGTGAATGCTGCTGAGCAACCCACAGTGACGGAGAAGAGTGTACAGACCCAGGGTAACCTACCAGGGGTTACATGAGCTGGAGATAGTGGAGCGCTATAGGGTGGACAGAGACCTCCTGCAGCAAATTGTTGAGCTGTGCCGGCCACGCCTCACACACAGAACCAACAGAGGGGAACCCATCCCAGTTGATACCAAGGTATGTGTTGGCCTAAGAATACTAGCTACAGGTACCTACTAGAGACCAACTGGTTATATGATGGGGATTTCACAGACATCAGCATCCAGGGTACTGCACCAGTTCCTGGATGCCATTTCAGCACATGTCGGTGAGCACGTATATTTCCCCAATTCCCGTGAGGCATTGGTCAGCAATATGCATCTTTTCCACCAAATAGCAGAATACCCTGAGGTAGTGGGTGCAATAGACTGCACGCACATACACATCAAAGCACCACCTGGTGAGCGGGGTAGGGTCTACATCAACCGCAAGGGCTTCCCCTCCATCAACTGCCAGGTCATGTGCGATGCCCATGGCATAATAATGAATGTGTGTGCTGGCTGCCCTGGAAGTTAGCACGATTCCCACATCTGGCATCTAACACAGCTGTACCAGAGATTTGCCAATGGGGACATCCCTGATGGTCACCTAGTGGGGGATGCTGGATACTGACTGGAGCCGTGGCTGATGACACCCATCAGAAATGCACACACACCTGAACAAGAACTCCATAATGAGGCACACGCACAAACAAGAAACATAATTGAGCTTGTGTTTGGGATGCTCAAGTCACAGTTCCGGTGCTTGAACACATCTGGTGGAGCCTTGCAGTACTCACCAACTACATGTACCCAAATTGTCATGGTATGTGCCATGCTACACAATATGATCCTGTGGAAACAGCTGCAGCAGGAACAACATGGGGCAGGGCCAAACAGCCCCCCACCATTGCCAAGGCCTGCACAGGCATAGCATGACTCGGAGGAACAACCTGAACCTGCCCCAGTAGGCAGAAGGAGGCATGCCCAGTATGCCCTGGCCTTGGCAAAGAGGCAATGCATAGCACATAAACTGACTCATTAGGAACCCTGGAAATGACACCTCTCTCTGACTCGCACATACAGTAAAAGTGGTGCCTAACTTGACACTACCTGTTTTCAAACATGTATAGGGAGTGTACTATGTGCATCCGACATAGGCAGCCCTGCAGCACCACCTGAGGCATGAGTCCCTATTTTAAGCAATATAAAGCACTGCTAAGCAAATTTTACCAGTATTGAGCATTTTTAAATACAATTGCTCATAGCTGCGCACTGCGTTAACCAGCGCAACGTCGGGCAATGTTGGGCAATGTTGGGCAAAGTCGGGCAAAGTCGAGCAAAGTCGGGTAAACACGCTCACACCTGCTTTACTGTTCCTTAACCAGTCAGGTCTGACCAGCAGGAAAATAAAAAGCAGTGACAGGGCTCGAACTCATGATACTGTGCACTATAGTCACAGTACTGAACCACTAAGCCATGACAGCATTTCATTGGCACAGACACAACTTAAGTCATTCACACATACCAGTTGGGGGTGGTCACATACCTAACAGTCACAGCCAGCAGGGCAATTGTAGACAAACACAAACAAATGCTGTATCCTGCCCTCTGAAGAAGCATATGAGTAACCTCCCCCCAGGCCTATGCAGACAAATACCAGCAGGCCAGGCAGTGTGATGTGGGTTGGGTAGGCTATGAAGTCACAAACTAATATGCATGTAATTGGGAGCTAAGGTCTGTAGTACAGTGGTATGCCTCAAGCCAGTATGATAGGCAACATTACAGACTGAAATGGAGTACCTGACATAGCAGTGCAGGCCTAGCAAATGTGTATAAGTGTCAGGTGTACCCCTCATCCTATGTACACCCACAGTAACAATCAGGTGTGCCCCCCCCTGGGTAGAAATGTACAAATAATAGCTGTCCTCCCTGTATGTAGAAATGTTGATAAGTCTATGCAAATTGACTCATGGAAGCCATGCAGGCACAGCGTGCATCCTGTCGATGTACAACACAAAGGTGAGCCCTGAAGTAAAAAACAACTTGATTTTTCACACACATATAGTATATATGCCCATAGTGGGCATGCTCACACACTTAAACAAATTTAGCAAATTTCAGTCAGCAACATACTGAAAGGTCATACTGGGCATGCTCACACACTTAAACAAATGAAGCAAATGTCAGTCAACAACATACTGAAAGGTCATACTGGGCATGCTCACACACTTAGGCCATGTCTGAGTACAGCAGTGGGCCACACATATCTGCCAGTTGCAGTTCTTACTCCAGACACTTGTAACTATTCACCAATCCTGCCTTGCATACACAGTGATATGAAAACAGGCCCATATAATATATTGGACTCCTGTCATAATCAAACTATGTACTACAAGTATCTAGGTTGTTCAATGAAAGTGAAAATGCAAAGAAGATCAATAAATCTCCGATCAGTATCATCAAGAAACAATGAGCACTCCTAACATTATCCAAGCCATGTTCTAGCAAAAATATTGCCAAAGAGTCCATAGAAAACCATGAAGCTTTCTTTCGCTATGTCATAAATATTAATGTAAACTCATATATGTTCTGAGTCAGTGCAATGTGTAAATGAATACATGTACATGACTGACATTGCCAACATCTTGTCAGACAGGTTCATACATATTTGCCCCCCCTCTAACTGACAAAAGGGCCCATTACCATACCTGGAGATTGTGAAAACCCAGAAATCACATATATAATGGTTAAACAGCTCTATCCATACCTAAAAACACGGCATCAATGGGATGACATGGTTTCCCTGGCTGTGTCATATGTGATCTCCAAAACAAACAGACCCTGCACCTGAACAGTCTGTTGAGACTCACCCTCTGTACAGGATATGAAACTGTTGAATGGGTTACAGCAATGTTTGGCACACTCCACAAGTGTCGGTGCACAGCAGACCATGGGAACTGTAGTCTTAAAAGCCTAATAAGCCTGATCTGCAAGGCCATGGAGTCCATCATTATGGAACTCATAAACAGAGCTATTGGGAGCCTACAAACACCCGACACTACCCATTGTGGTTTGGTCAGGGGCAGATCATGGCTCCTAAACCTGCTAGACAGTTATCAAGGCAGTCACCCAGGACATACATCAATGAAATTAGCTCCACATGGCCTACATAGACCTTTAAAAGCCCTTTTCCAACATCCCACACACATGCCATATCCACAAAATCAACAACCTGTGCATAAACATGTATGGCATCTGATGAATTGCCAACTGGGGCACAGATAGATCCCACAAGGTAATAATTGTGGTCTCCTGTTCAAGCTGGTAACAATTGCTGTCCCCATGGCTCAGTCCTGGAACCCCTCCTGTCTGGTGTATACTTTTCAGAAATACAGTCAAGCATACGAGGGCTATGTTTAGCAAAGTTTGCGGATGACTGCAAAAAGGTTGTCATAATCGATGTTTGGGACAACAGAGACATCCTTAAAAAGGGTCTCAGTCAGACAGATGTGGTGTCAATATTATGGCCTCCAGCTACAGTCATACAAATACCACATAGGTGCCAACACCCTAAATATGGAGGTAATAATAAGGGATCTATGGACACATGTGGATAGTCATCTCTACTTCCAGAAACACATTCACAAAGTGGTTAAAAAATCATGCTATGTGTTCCCACAAACTGCCAAGGTCTTTGCATGTAGGTCAAAGGAGGTTCTCTCTGCTCATCAGTCATCAGACACATCAGAGAGTATCATGGCACACTTGCGATGAATCTGACTAGGCACCTTCAGCAGCTGGAAAGACCACAGAATGACTTCAACAAGAGGATTACTGTCCTCAAACAGTTGCCCCATGCAACAAGACTGAATTTAACTCAATCTGTACTCTGTTGCATACTGTCTACTCAGGCGATCTCTGCCCAACAGACAGGTCCATGTCCAATGCAGAACTGATGTACATGCGTTATCTGAAGTAAACCCAAGCTCACTGTGCCACATGCTCTAGGGATATCATCATCACAACAATAAATAGAACATGTTGGAGGGATATGTTACTAACTCACAGACTTCCCTTGCTTTGGAACAGGCTCCCAACCTACATTAAGCTAAGTCCCTAACTGACATGTATGTGAAACTGAACTGTCACACCATGGATCACTTCATTAGCTCTACTACACAGAGGCCTAGGGAACTAACCCCATGCGTGGTGATAGCTGCACACTCTGGCCATACTACAGGGAGCCATCCAGGACTGTCCCACCCAGCACACATCGCAATGGCACAAAAGACATGAGGTGCACATCTCACCCACTGTACATAACAGCCACCAGTATCTGTAAGCATTACAGTGTATGTGGTCCATGTGCCTGCTGCACAACATGACTGTACAATGAAGTACACATCTATTATCTGTAGACATGTACCTGTCACATAGGTTCATAGGTATGTAGTAGAATATCTTCGTGAAGGCATATATTAGCCTAGGCAAGTTGTGCAGCTTTCATCACCCCATTGGGTAGTCTACCAAGCCCTAGTTCTAATAGTTAGTACCCTACGCACCTTTCTAGTGGGGCTGCTGATGTGATGCCTGGCATGAATTGTCTGTTTCCCATCCACTCATCAAGGTTGCTATTGAAGAATGTCAGCGAGGGGCTCTGTCTGATATACATTGGGACTCTGTTCCACAGTAAGGCAAGTGTCCAGGATGGTACTCTATCCCACCAGCATGTTGTATTCATTGTTGTGATTAGGTTAATATGCCTGGAGTGTGTAGTGTGACTCAATTTTGTTATCCATAGATGGAGCATGTTCAGCAGTAATGTGTTGGACATGGCTCTGTATGTTAGACAGAGTGTGCCTCTGAGTAGGTGGTACACAACGGAGAACAGATTTAGTTTTACCAGTTGTGGCCAGTAATCCTCTTGGTGAGGTACCTCTGTGGTCTCTACAGATGCTGGATATGCTTAGTTGAGTACATCCAAAATGGTGCATTGTACTCAATGATGGGTCTGATGACTTAAGAGTAGAGGGCCACCACTACCTCTTTTGATCCTGATGCAAACCCTTTGTTGATTATGTGGGCCACATAGGATTTCCCAATCACTTTGGCAACATGGTTGTCAAAGGAAAGATGACTATCTACTTGTGTCCCCAGATCCCTTATTATATTATCAGTTTTAAGGGAGTAACACCTATGTGGTAGTTTGTGGGTACTTTGTTTTCCCCAAAGGGGATTACTATGCATTCTTCCACATTGAGCTTGAGGCCATGATTCTGACACCACACATCTGTTTCATAGAGTCCCTTCTGGAGAATATTTGTGTCATCCGGGAAATCTATTATGGCAAACACTTTACAGTTCCCAGCAAACTTAGTCAGCCACAACCCTCCTGTGTTGGCATGTACTTTTGAGAAATACCAAACATGAGGGACCCCAGGACTGAACCCTGGGGGACACCAGTTGTTACCGGTGTAGAGTCTGACATGTAGACAGCAACTCTTAATTTGTGGGATCCATCTATGAGCCAGTTTGCAATCCATCTTGTGATGTATGGATTCATGCCCAGGTTGGTGAGTTCATCTATGATACCTGACTGGGGAATGGTGCCAAAGGCCTTAGCGAGGTATAGATAGGCTGTGTGGAGCTCATTTCAATCATCTGTAGCCTGGGTAACTGTCTCAAAGAAATCCACTCAGTTCAGGAGGCATGATCTGCATTTGACAAAGCCAAACTGGGTGTGCTCAACTATGTGAAGGTTCCCAATGTCTTTATTGTTGACTTCCATTATGATTGGCTCCATTGCCTTGCAGATCAGACTCGACATGTTCATAGAGCGTGAATGCCAAGGGTCTTTTGTGGTCCCACACCTGTGGAGTGGGAAGAACATTGCTTGCAACATTCTGTGGATACATATCCTGTAGAGAGCATGTAGAGAGAGGTGTAAGTATCCTTGATGAATATGGATACATCCCTACCCTATGTGCTATGATCCAGGTTCTGATGTTGGAAGGTATGGAATGAGTAGTGTTGTGGTAGTGCTGGTGTGCTGTCTGGAGCCTTGAACTAGGTCTCTGTTACTGCACATATATCAATATTCTCCATACTGAGATGTGCCTCGAGTGTGTGCATCTGGAGGCTGAGACTTCTGGCAATGAGTAGCATTTAGCTCACTTTGTGGTTATTTGTGTTGGTTATGGGCTTTGGTTTGTCCTGAGTGACCGGTGTTCCACACCTGCAGTCAATGCCTCATTGGTCCGATCTGACCATAAGCTAATTACCCTACATATCCACATTCTGCCCTCACCCCCCATTAAGGAAACCATGTTAAAAAATATCTCCAAAGACAACTTCATGATTCTTAAGACAGAAGTGGTGAACTTCATGACACCCATGCAGATGGACAATATAATTACTACTACTGAATCATATACAATTGTACTTTATAAGCACTTACATGAGTGCATGGATCGTGCTATCCCAAACAGAATCAAGACGCTTTCCTCCAAGAAAAGGAAGCCAATCTGGTGGTCCCCTGCCATAAACAAACTGCACAACAGAAGGAAGAAACTGTTGCAAAAGGGGGTAAAACCCATGAGTGCAGGAGCTCCCTGATCAGCCTCAGTAAGAAGCTGTGATCCCTGATAAAATCCTCCAAAGCTAGTTATGAAAACAAAATTGCCACTGATTTTAAAGACAACCACAAAGCATTCTATAGCTATGCCAAGAATCACAATGGCAACACTCAGATCTGCTCTGAGTTACAGCACAATGGCACTAAATATACAGACCCAACTGATATTGCCAACATCCTGGCAGATAGGATCAGTGCTAACTTTACCCACTCTCACCCATGAAATAGCCCATCTCCATACTGGAAGAATGAAAAGTTGCTGTCTTCACAGCTGCACAGGTGAAAACCCCTCTGCAAAGCCAGGAACACAGCATCCATGGGAACAGATAACATCCCAGGCCGCATTCTACATGAACTACAGAACGAACTGGCACCACACCTAAGTACCATGTTCAATCTTAGCCTTACCTCAGGCTTTGTGCCTGCTGAATGGCGCACAGCGACGGTTATCCCACTACACAAGGGTGGAGCCACCACGGACCCCGGGAACTAGTGCCCCATTAGCCTGATGAGCCTGGTCTGCAAGTCCATGGAACGTATCATCATGGAACTTATAAACAAAGACATTGGCAATCTCCAAACTCTGGACCACAACCATTTCGGGTTTGTAAAAGGCAGATCATGTCTCCTAAACCTGATAGACTTTTTTGAAGCAGTCACCAAAGCAGTAGACAAGGGTAAGGTGGTTCACACAGCCTATCTAGATCTTGCCAAGGCTTTCAACACCATCCCCCACTCTTGAATTATAGATAAACTCACTAAACTAGGTATAAATCCCTATGTCACAAGATGGGTTGCCAACTGGCTCACTGACAGAACCCACACTGTGAAAGTAGCAGACTCCAAGTCCGACTTCAGACCAGTGACAAGTGGAGTACTACAGGGTTCAGTCCTGTGTCCTGTCCTGTTTGGTATCTACTTCCCTGAAGTACAGGCTAACACAGAAGGTCTTTGGCTAATGAAGTTCCCAGATGACTGAAAACTAGGATTCATAATCAAAACTACTAATGATGTGGACAGCCTACCAAAGGGCCTCACTGAGACAAATACCTGGAGTAAAAGCCATGGCCTCAAGCTCAATGCCAAAAAGTGCATTGTCATCCAATTTGTTAAAAACTCTGTACCCATGAACTACAACATAGACGGTAGTATACTTAACACTGAAAATTTGATAAGAGACCTTGGGACACAGGTGGTCAGTAGACTCTCCTTTGATAATCACATTGCCACAGTAGTCCGGAAATCCTTCGATGTGGCACACCTCATCACAAAAGGTTTCTCGTGCAGAAAAAAAGAGGTCATTGTTCCCCTCTACCCATCACTCATTAGATCCATTATAGAGTACAATGCCCCTTTTGGTATGTACCTCACAAGACATCTACAACAACTGGAAAGCCCGCAAAAATACCTCATAAAGAGAGAGGATTAGCAGCCTCAAATACATGCCCTACACAGACCATCTCTAAACATTCCAGCTTTACTCTGTCACATATCACCTACTCAGAGGTGATCTCTGCCTAACATACAAAGCTATGTCAAACACAGAGCTGTTGGACATGCTCTACTTAAAGAAATCCCTATCTCTCCGAGCTTCGGCCCCAAAACCCAGACCAAAATACAAAAGGAGGGGGTATATCCATTTTCATAAAGGATACCCACACCTCCAGGTTAGTGGCACAGCATGAGGCCTCGGAGACCATCCAAGTGCAACTAACAGTGGGAAAAGCTGCTTATCAGATTGTAGCCTGCTACAGATCACCTACCTTGTCTCAGACTCTCACTCAGCATTCCTGAGAACACTGGAAAATATAAAGGTCCTACCGAACACCATGATATTAGGAGATTTCAACTACCCAAACATTGACTGGGAGAATTACTCAAGTACGAACTCCTTTGCCTAATGCTTCCTAGAGTTTATAAACTCAAATGCCCTGGAACAGCTAGTCACCATGCCCACTAGAGGTGACAACATACTGGACCTGATCATCGCCAACATGGAGGATCAGTGTTCCACACCAGAGGTTAACCCCTCGCTGGTAAGATCAGATCATAAAGTAATCACACTGGACATCCACATCCCGACCCCACCCCAGTCAAGGAAACCACTGTGAAAAACTTTTCAAAAGCAAACTCCACACTTCTCAAGAACGAAGTGGAAAGTTTCAAAGCCCCCTTGCTACAGGATAATGCTATCCAATCCGCAGAATCTTTACAAGTGTATTATATGAGCATCTACAGGGATGCATGGATCGATCCATCCCGAGTAAAACTAAGACTCACTCCTCCAAAAAGAGGAAACCAGTCTGGTGGTCCTTGGCTATAAATAAGCTATACAACAGAAGGAGGAAACTACTACATGATAGATAAAAATTCCAAAAAGGTATCATTGATCATTATTAGCAAGAAACTACGATCACTCATAAAATCATCCAAGGCCAGTTTCTAAAGAAAAATTGCCAAGGAATCTAAAGATAACCACAAAGCCTTCTTTATGTATATCAAACATTCAGGTGGCAACTCTCAGATATGCTTTGAGCTACTGCAAAATGGCAAAAAATACACTGAACCAACTGACATTGCCAACATCTTGGTGGACAGGTTTAGTGCAAACTTCACCACCCCTCACCCCCAAAAGGGCCTGTGTCCATCCCAGAAGAATGCAGAGCCGCAGACATTACGGACATGCAGGTAAAAACAACCCTCTCCAAAGCTAAGAACACAGCATCAATGGGACTGGATGGTGTCCCAGGCTGCATTTTACACGAGCTCCAAAAGGAACTAAACCCTCACCTAAATTCACTGTTCAGACTCAGCCTTACCACAGGCTATGTACCCAAAGAATGGCATACAGCAACAGTCATCCCACTCCACAAAGGTGGTGCCACAACAGAACCTGGGAACTATTGCCCTATAAGCCTGACCAGCCTGGTCTGCAAAGCCAGAGCGAATTATCATGGAACTCATAAACAGAGACATTGGGAAGCTCCAGACACTGGACCCTACCCAATTTGGCTTTGTTAAAGGCAGATCCTGCCTCCTAAACCTAGTTGACTTCTTTGAAACAGTTACCAAGGCCATAGATGAAGGGAAGGTAGTCCACACAGCCTACCTGGACCTCACTAAGGTCTTTGACACCATTCCCCACTCTGGCATCATAGACAAGCTTACTAGCTTGAACATTAACCCCTATGTCATGAGATGGGTGACCAACTGGCTCATGGATAGAACACACATGGTCAGAGTTGTGGGTGCCATGTCTGACTCTAAACCAGTCACAAGTGGCATTACACAGGTCTCGGTCCTGGGACCCCTCCTGTTCAGTATATACTTCTCTGAGGTACAGGCAAACACAGGAGGGCTATGGCTGACCAAGTTCACAGATGACTGCAAACTAGGGGCCATAATCAACTCTCTGGCTGACAAAGACATCCTCCAGAAGGGTCTTACAGAGACAGATACCTGGTGTCAAAATCATGGCCTCAAGCTGAATGCCAGAAAATGCGTAGTCATCCCCTTTGGAAAAAACAAAGTGCCCACGAATTACCACATAGGTGGTAATCCACTAGGTACGGAAAATGTAATTAGGGACCTGGGGACCCAGGTAGATAGTAACCTGTCCTTTGATAATCACATCACCAAAGTGGTTACATACTCCTTCTATGTAGCCCACCTAATCACAAAAGGGTTCACCTCTAGATCAAGAGAAGACATTGTGCCCCTCTACTCATCACTCATTAGGCCCATAATAGAGTACAATGCCCCATTTGGTACGTACCTTAATTGGCACATGCAACAGCTGGTAAGACCACAGAAGTACCTCACCAAGAGGATCATGGGCCTCAAAGAGATGCCCTATGCAGCTCGACTAAAGAAACTCCAGCTCTACTTGGTTGCTTACTGCCTGCTCAGAGGTGAGCTATGCCTGATGTATAAGGCCATGTCCAACCCGGAATTAATGGACATGCTCCACCTCAAGAAAAACAAATCTCTTAGAGCCACACACTCCAGTGAATTAAACCTCAGCAAAGCAATAAACAGGATGTGCTGGAGGGATAGATTCCTGTCCCAGAGACTTCCCTCACTCTGGAACAGAATCCCAGTTGATGTTAGGCAGAGCCCCTTGTAGACTCTCTTCAAGAGGAATCTTGACGAGTGGATGGGAAATTGTGAATTTACCCCTGGGATCACTTCAGTGGCCCTGCTAGACAGAGGCCCAGGAAACTAATTTAAAAGGGAGGCAAAAGCCAACACATTCTGGCTAGGCTTATAAATGCCCTTGGGCAGATAGCCTAGTACTTACCTATGTACCTATGAACCTACACACTCTAGGGACCTAAACCTTGTCACCACAATAAACAGAACATGTCGGAGGGATAGATTCCGGTCCCAGAGACTTCACATACTCCAGAATAAACTACCTATCTATATCAAACAAAGCTCCTCATTAGCACTCTTCAAGAAAAATCTTGATGATTGGATGGGAAATAGGAAATTCACCCTGGGGATCACTTCTGTGTCTCTGCTCGACAGTGGCACGGGAAAATACATTTCTTGGGTGGCAAAATCCAGGGTACTTTTTTGGCTGGGCTTGTATAGGCCCCAGGGCCGATAGCCTAGTACCTACCTATGAACCTATGAACCTTTGAGCCTTGCCTACAAAAAGGTAATATGGGGACAGCAAGAGCCTTGGCCAGTATTCAGAAGCATAGGGGCGACAGATGCAAACCATCTGTAGCGAAGCAACAAGGCTTGTCTATCATACCATCACAGGCAGACAGAGACTGGATCCCCTTTGTATGACACTAGAAGCTCAGCCAATTGTTGAAGTTTATCATCTTTCTGTTATATTGCAGTATCATGTAGGTGAAGGTAAGATGCTACTCAAGGTTTGACCCTGTGTGTGCCAGCATGTGGTGCATCAACCCATATATGATATGGTCATGGCCTATGCATACAATGCACTCACAATACACCTAGTATGATAAGCCTGCTGAGGTTAGCAAATGTGAAAAAAAGTTTGTGCAGACTGTCAGCAAGTAATGTCTGTATTGCACCCTGTAACTCCATATTGCTTGCTGAAGTGTAAAGAAGTACTTAGTTTGGATTAAGAACACCGCACTTGCCGACTGTGTGAGTGTGCGTGTGTGTGTGTGTGTGTGTGTGTGTGTGTGTGTGTGTGTGTGTGTGTGTGTGTGTGTGTGTGTGTGTGTGTGTTTCTCTCTCCCTGGGGAGGAGCAACCTTTTTGGAGACTACTCACACACCTTAAAAGTGGTATACTCATCTTTGTCAAGTCTGATGATGTCACCAACCTACAAATATACCTGTGGAAAAGTGAAATTGCAATAATGTGTATAGCGTGTTGTATAAATGTGTATTGCTGTAGTATTATAATGTAGTTAGGGTGGGGTTTGAATCCTCCACTTGCCACCTGTGAGTGTGTGTGTCTCCCTGGAGCAGAGTGACCTTTTTGGAGACTACTCACACACCTTAAAAGTGGTATACTCATCTTTAAACGAACCAAACTAAAATGAAAACAAGCGAAAAGCCACCAACTGCAAATCCACGAATAATTTATTAAAATAACAATCGATATATAAAATACGATAATGAACTGTAAGCACTTTCGTTTAATTAGTATTAAACTTCATCAGCTGATGAAGTTTAATACTAATTAAATGAAAGCGCTTACAGTTAATTATCGTATTTTATATATCGATTGTTATTTTAATAAATTATTCGTGGATTTGCAGTTGGTGGCTTTTCGCTTGTTTTCGTATACTCAACTTTGTCAAGTCTGACGATGTCACCAACCTACAAATATACCTGTGGAAAGGTGCATGCCCAGTAATGTGTGTAGCGCATCGTGCAAGTGTGTATTGCTGTAGTATCATAACCTAGTTAGGTAGGGGCTTGAATCCTGCAATTGCCAACTGTGTGCCTCCCTGGAAAGGGGTAACATTTTTAGAGACTACTCACACCCCTTAAAAGTGTTATACTCATCTTTGTCAAGTCTGATGATTTTACCAACCTACAAATATACCTGTGGAAAAGTGAAGTTCCAGTAATGTGTATAGTGTGTCGTGGAAATGCATACTGTTGTAGTATCATAATGTAGTTAAGAAAGAGTTTGAATCTCACACTTGCTGTGCTCCAGGTGTGTGATGCCAATGTGGCGTGGGTTTTGATTTTTCTAGTGCATGACATATCGCAATGACAACTGTATGTGCATTACACATGTAAGGTAGCTGTGGGGCAAATCCATATACACACATGTGACTTCAAGTATTTCATAGGTGGGTACTCTGCTTTCTCCATGAATGCATGTGTTATCTTTGCCAGAGTGTGCTGGTGCTTTCCAGACCTTAGGTCACTTCTGTATTCTTGTGACAAGCTTAGCCACTGCAGTGATCCCTGGGCTACACATCTACTCATCATGGTTTCTATTGAAGAGTGTAAGTGAGGGTTTATGCTTTAGGTATATTTGAAACCTGTTCCAAGGCAAGCAAAGTCTGGCAAAATGACTAATCATTATAGGTGTGCAACAACCTCTGTGGATCTGCATGCAAACCCTTTATTGCTTATGTGCTCCACAGAGGGATTACCAAAACCCTTTGGTAATGTGATCATCAAAGGAGAGATGACTTAACACATGGCTCTATGTATACATTAGTAGCTGCTCCACATTTTGGGGGCTACTACCTATGTGGTACTCTGAGGATACTTTGTTTTCTAAAAGTGGATAACTATGCTTTCTTAGGCTTATAGCTTTACAGCATGAGTTTAACACCAGGTATCTGTCTGTATGATACCCTTTTGGAGGATGTGTGTGTGTCATCTGGAGAATAAAGTATAGCCCACAGTATGCATTGTCATCAAACATGGGCAGACATATCCCTACTGTGTCTCCTTGTACCTAAGAAAGCTATATGCCAAACAGGAGTGGTCCCAGGACTGAGTGCAGGTGAATACCACTTGTTACTGGCATTGAATAGTACATGGAGGCTGCAAATTTTACTGTGTGTCCTACATCTGTGTGTCAGTTGTCAAGCCATCATCTAACAATCGTTTATGGTCAGTCTGTTGAGGTTATGTATAATACCAGTATGTGGGATGGGTATGAATTGCTGGTGAGCTATAGCATGGCTGTGTTGACCTACCCTCCCTCACCTATAGCCTTGTTGACTGGCTTGGTGGAGGAGCCATGATCTGTCCTTTAGAGAACCTAAGTGGGTATAGTGCAGTGTTTGCAGGTTCATAATGTCTCTGTTAATGAGTTATATAATGCTGTGCTCCATAGCCTTCCAGATAACATTGGTCTGGCTTATAGGGTGAGAGTTTCCAGGACCTGTTGTAGTTCTACCCTTAATCAATTTATGTTAACATTTGCAATGGGAGTGATGAGGGTGGACAGGTTTAAGAATAAGTATATTAGAGGGTCAGGCCAGGTTTGAAGGTTAGTAGACCATGCCAGATAGGCAGAATTAAGTTGATTTGTACATGTGCTGAGGAGGGATGCAGAGTATATTGTGAAATAGATGCTAAGGATGAAGCCACCAGGTAACAGGAAAAGAGGAATGCCTAAGATGAGGTTTATGGCTGTGGTGAGAGAGGACATGCAGGTGGATGGTGTGATAGCGCAAGATGCAGAGGCCAGGAAGAAATTATGTACTGTGGCGACCCCTAATGGGAGCATCCGAAAGGAGAAGAAGAAGAAGACATTGTAGCTCAACCCTTGTGGACTGTGGACACCATTACCATGTGTCATTCCACAAGTATGTAACCTGTATAGAGGCTGAATCTGGACAGAGCATTTAGGTGAGTGGTGACTTCATATGTCAGCTTGTGTATGACACAGCCAGGGACACTGTCCAGTACCATTGCCACTGTGGTGTGTACTTTGTTAAAGAGATGTTTTAACTAGAGTGTCTGTGAATCATCAGGTTTTACATTCTTCAGGTCTGGAAATGTGGCCCTTGTGTAATGACAGGGTGGTGAAATCCACATTCAAACTGTCTGACAAGGAATTGGTAATGTCAGTCAGATAAGTGTACTTTGTGACCATTTACATTAACTGTGACCCGATCTGAGATTTCCCCTGTAGATTATGAACAACACTGAAGAAAGCTTTAGTGTTGTCTTTGGAATCCTTGCCATTTTGTATTTTGAAGCTTGCCTTGTATGTTTATTGAGGGATTGTATTTTCCCAATGATACTGACCAGAGAGGTTATCCCTTCTTGGTATGTAACTCTTCTGGTACAACTTCACATCTTCTATTATATATTTAGTTTATGGCAGGGGTCCATGAGATTAATGCACTTTTACTGTATAAGTGAGAATTTCTTGTGTTCATGATAGCACGGTCCATGCAACCTTGTAGGTGAACAGTGTGCATTAATAAAGGAATATGCAGCTGGGGCAGTGTTAACCTTAGTAATGCAAACCAATGACAGATAGTAACAACAGCATCACCCACAGCACAGTGTCAACCCGTGTCATACACACACGTGTACTCAAGTTCCAAAAATGTGTGTAGTACAATGCATACTGGCCACCAATAGAAAGTATGGAGTGTTAACACTGGCCAATACAGGGCATGTCACCCTGCCCATGTGTCCAATATGCACGTACATGTAGACAGTGCACCTCCAGCGTGTTCACAAATGTACACCTGCAGACCTGTGCTGCACACACCCCAAACTTACTCTCCACTGTATAACACATGCTGACACAACTACACACATCAGCCAAGTGGCACATGATCAAACAAAACACAATCAGAATAAACACTGGTGGAAGCAATACAACATTGCTAATTACAGCTTTAATGCATAATGCCTGATCAGCTACACCTTCAAGGATATCATTACACTTTACTCCTGACAACATGCTGCACATTCAACCATTGCTATACTTTATTAAAGTCACCCTCTGCAGCAGCACCATGTTAGACTGTTCCTGCATCGATGTTACAGATGACAGGAGGTGGCACAGGTTTCATCATATGCACAGGGTGTGTTGTTGGTTTGCCAGAGGCCTACACTGAGCCATACAATCGACATGTGTGTGAGTGTGTGGGCCAGGAGTACTGTTATGGGCCAATGTTGATGTAGTGTATGCGGGTATGTGTTTGCCCTAGGTTTCTGGTTTGTGTGTGTGTGTCTGCATGCACACAGTTCCACCATGTGGCTGCCATATACGGGGATTTGTGAGACAGCTACAGACTGTACCTGGCAGGCTTTACAGATCACCATCTCTGGCCATGGATACAGAACCTGTGCCTGACAGGGGTGCTACAGACAGTATCAGGTAGTAATCCAGACTGGGTACTATCCAAAGAGGTTGACATATGTCCACTGGATCCAGGTCCCTGCTGGGACTGGCCAGAGCCACATGCATGTGGTCTTCTAGGATGGTCTATGAACAGCCCCCCCAACATTGCTGGGGCTGATACTGGCACTACGGGAGTGGCTGTGACTTGCTGGACATCCACGGCGACCTCCAGCTGCTGATGTTGCTGGGATATGTCCCTGTCGATGTCTCATCTGTCCCGCACTGTCCTGACACATGGACATGACATTGTGGAGGACATCCAATGTCTCACCCCAACGTCTATCAATGACCTCAGTGTAATTACGTATGGCACCTGCTAGGTCACAGATACTGTCATTTATAGAGGTGTTATGAGCCCTCTGTGCCCTTAGTGTCTGCCTGGTGTACCGCTCCATTTGTGTCTGTGCCTCCATGACAGCCTGGAACATGCGTGTGGTAGAAAGAGGTGTGGCACATCTGCCAGGGGCATGATGACCAGCAGTGCTCTGACGAGAACCCCTGGGCATCTGCCTATGTGGTACCATTCCAGACATCTGGCTATGGCTGCTGTGTCCTGATACATGTGCTATAGAAACCACACTGTCCTGGCCAGTGCCAACCGTACACTGTCCCTCAGCTAAGAGCAATGGTGATGATGGATGTACAGGCAGTATGACTGTGTGAATGGATGGGGTTGAGACTTGTGTACTGTCAATTGGTGGCCCAACAACAGACCCTGACAAACCTGTCTGTGCCTCAACACACCCATCCTCATGAACACTGTCTGTCTCAGTGACATCAGGTTCCCTGCTGTACTGAACCAGCCCCACCTCGGCACCTGTGAGAGGAAAACAGGAATCACACTTTAAGACCTAAACATGATGTCAGACCACATGCACACATGCACACATGCACACATGAACACATGCGTACATGCGCACATGCACACATGCACACATGCGCACATGCACACATGCATACACACAAAAATACACTCCTCCCTAAAGCAGACATACACACAACACCAGCAATCTCAGAACATACACAATAGCAGCTGATGGTGAGGTACAGTATCACAAGCAAAACAGTCATATCACACATGTCAGGATGCAGGACATGTGCTGCTCAACAGCATGCAGTGCAATTGTAGACAGTCCTTGTTATTAACAGTATACATGGCTTTGATGCATGTGTTTTGTAATTAGGTGATGGGCCTCCCCCTGGAACATAATGCATACATGGACACAACATTGCTGTGCAGGTATGCAAAACTCAATAGCATCACAAGACATATGTGTCAGTTGTGCAAATGGTGATTGGTATGCATATTGTTTAGAGGTGCATATGTGTGCACACACACAACATTAAGGTGTATAGCAAGGTGTATAGCAATGAAACCTATGTGTAGTACTGGGGTTACAATAACTGGTTGGGGTATAGTACCATAGGCCATCATCATGAAGCATCATGTGGTCACTACTCATGCTATACCGGAACTGCACTACCTTGGCTACAGTCACCATTTCACAAACAGTTGTTACATGAGTTTTTAAGGAGGCCAATAAGGAGCTATCCCTGACACAAATGTGTAGTGTGTTGCAGAGTGTTTAAAAGCCCCATGATAGGCCTCTACCCCTCAGGTATATTATGTGTAATGTGTGGATGACATTTTGGATACTGGAGTGTGTCTTTACAGAGGGTTTGGGAATCCTTTATGTGTAGCATTTTAAAATGTTCTATGTATGACATAGATGTGTATGTTATGTGCATGTTGAGTATCAACTGTGCCTATCCAATAGTCACTACAGTCTAGCCACATTTGTTTGAGATGGTCTGGGTATTGCATGTGTTTGAGGCAGCTAATCATATTAGTGAGATGTGTGTGGTCTTACATCAAACATGCACAGCATGCATTATGGGTAGATGTGTTAACTGTGTACATGGCCTACACCTTAACTATGACATGCACTTTTTATTTACAATAATAAATGTAGAACGCACTCTCCAGCATATGTCCGCTGCCTTGATGTCACCCCAGAGGGACCTACATAGAGATGAGACAGTTTGTCAGTGGCCACAACTGTGGCATTGCTACTGTGTGTTTGCAATCTTACAGTACAACAACAATTTACATTCACAGGGCTACAGATTATGTTCCAAATGATCAGTATTGCACAACAACAGGCTCCACATCTTTTAACGACACACTCCACATCTCACATATGCATGATCTACCAATACAGATAACAGTAGTCTACAGATATGCCATGTTACCTGAATGCTCCATGTGTGCTTGCTGAGTGGCTCCAACCTCCATCATGGTGTATGTCTGCTGCTGTTGTTGTTGGGCAGGTGCCACCAGGCTCAGGAGCAGCTCCACATCTCTGGTGAAGGTGGATATTAACACCAACTCCTGTTGCAAGCTGTTGTCTCTGCCCATCAGCAGCACGCTGACGGACATGTCTGAGAAGATCACTGCAGTGGTGGCGTACCTGATCATATGCCCAGTTATGCAGATCTACTTCATTTACCCAGCGGACAAAATCTTGCCACATTGCAGTACGCTCCTGCTGGTCTTGGCTGGTTCGTGAGAACATGAGACTGTAGTGCTGAATCATACTGGTAGTAATTATGACATCTTCAGCACTGCTGTATGTGGGGTTCCTGTGATGTGCCACGATCCCTGGAAGACATAAATACGAAAATATATCTGAGCAAGTCGTATGGCACATTTAACATTATACAGTACAGATATCACTGAACTGCCATATATAGCAACCTATTAGCTAACCAAGAATGAAACACTTTAACTGCCACTTACTACTGCTCATCCCACAACTGCTTGGACGTGTCTGGCTCACTCTCATTCTAATGAACCATGTTCTGCACAGCAACAAAATAAAACCACTATTTAAGACTATACAAGAGTACCTGACACACTGTATGCAACACGATGCACCACCTAGCCACAGCAGATATACATCAAGCTGATGTGTAAAGAAATATATCATTCATCACAATGAGTGTAAGGTCCAGTAAATTTATTACTATTATACCACACAACTTGTTAATGGCAAACCTGTGTCCAAAATATGTGGACAATTGGGAATATAGGTCGCATACTCCTGTAGTACACTATGAATGTTGCTAGATATGCAGTTATGTTTTACCACACATATGTGAAAGGACATGTTACAGACATACCCACACACACATCAGACATAATTACAGGACACAAAGATATGACAGCCCAGATAAGCTTTCATTGTGTACTATACAGTACTGTTTGTCAGTACTTACACAACCTTAATCTTGAGAAATGTAATCTGTGATGAATACAGGGACCACACAAAACAGTGGATGCAAGCAATGTGGACATATACCATACTTTGCTGTACAGGCCCAGAGCTTCAAGTAGTACTACAGTACACACAGGATTTGGATTCAACATCAGTACCAATCAATAGTCATAGATGTAGTGCTTTAGCCTCCAGTGACACACCCTAGTTAAAACCGAGAGACTTAATCACACTGTGTACAATAGCACTTTTTCTGCCTAGCAACAGAATACACAGCTTTTGCTAGGATCAAAGCAAGGACCCATAATACCATGACATAAACAGTTTCCCACTAAGCTATCCAACAGATACATATATTTGACGTATTCACAAACACATTGACCATCACAGCCAGTTAACAGTACAGAGAATCTATTGCAACAAGCTGTAAGTGTGTATGAATATATATATATATATATATATATATATATATATATATATATATATATATATACATATATACACATATACACATCCATTGGTGTACATATACATATATATGTAAGCACATATATATTTCACCTTTCATAGTGAGAATATCAATTATACAAAAGATGTGAGGTGTACAGTAATGTAATTAAATCGCACAGTCTTGAGATAAATGCATTGAAGGCGTTCACAGCCCAGGTAGCTTTAGCAGGCCTCACTGGCTTCAACATTGCAAACTGAACAAACCACCCACAGTGTTTAACCACCACGTCATATACCAACACTGTATGCTGTCTTGTTTGTCACACACTAAAACCTACATACAAATATGCACATACTAACCTTCACCAATATATATATCTCCACCCTTCACAAACAGTTGCAATATGTCCCCTGCTCTATGCATATATACAGATGTGAATATATATGACACATATATTTCTCCGTATGTGTGCGGCATACACACACAAGGTCCACGCTGTTGTAAGTCCCTGGACCTCACAGCTGAACTGTTGGGCCTTGCTGCAAGACAAACAGGTGTCACATGTGAACACGCACTAACATTAGAGGGGGTATATATAGCTACAAATGCTAGATAAGCATACTAGACTGCTACAGCAGTTCCCAATGCTAAGCTACACTTTAATATGACTATCATTTATGTGTTGCTCTGTCACACCCATGTTTATATAATGGCAGCACTAATCCCCCCAACAGCCATTGGACACACTACTGCACAGAACACAGATAACATGGATCAGATCTTTGACATCTAATGCTGAGCTACACATTTCACAGGTATGTCCCACCGCCCACAGGTATTGTCCATAGCAGTAGTTAAGCAGGACATCTGTGCATAGATAAGTACTGCTTCCACATATGAATGGTTCACATTATGTAGACTACTCTTCAAAAACATCTACTACATGCCAGTAAATACATATGTGTCACATACCTTTCTTTTGTATGATTTGGTATTATTTATTTTTATTTTTCATTTGCTCTGCCTCTCTCTCTTTGTGTGTGTGTCTCTCTCTTTGTTAGTCTCTGCAATAGAGTGATTGAGTTTGTTGGCAGAGATTGCAGCCTACTTTTGTAGGTATTTGCACATGAGCATGTGATGGCCTCTGCACCAATTAGTGGCCACCATTTGCTAATTGCATGCAGCCTGCTGTGTAGTAATTGCAGTAATCACAGTCATAGCAACCCAGTACTATAAATTGCTAACCCAGGTAGGTGTGGCCCTTTCAGCTTTCTAAGATGGAGATCATCCTTGTTTGCTGTGGACATCATTGTTTAAGACCGAAGATTGGTATAGTTCTTATAGCAGAAGCCAGGGGTGTAGCCAGTGATTTACATTTTGTACTCAGACCTAAATGTTGCTGCTTCCAGTACACACTTGTCAGTGTAGAAATGTACTCACCCCTCAAAATGCTAACCCAAGATACATGGGAGGATGTACTTTATTTTCAAATTTTACAATTAACTGCCATACAAAGCTAGTTATTGAGATGTATTCCTTTGGCACAAGAATTGTTTGTGAACTGCTATACTGTGAATATTCATTTACTCAGTTCTAAACAGTTTGTGCTTTTTTAGTGTTGACATTAGCACAAGCTGCTCAAAAAAAACTGGACACATTTCAGTACTGCGAGTATGCTTACTTACATCCTTGGTAGACCCTGCACACACAGGTATATTCTACATTTGGGTAGGGGTGCAGATGTACAGAGAGCGTACGTATTATTGTGTGAATTTTATCTTGCTGGACATACAGGGTTGCTGTGTACATGTTAGTTTATCAAGGCAAGTAGTCCACCTGCATAACTCCCAACTGTGGACCTATCCACATGGTAGCCAGAGATTAGCCTGTTATTCTTTGTCTGTGCACCACACAGGTCTTTTCAGCACTAGAGCAATGGCATTGTTACAGTTGGTTTCTACCAGTACATGGCTACATCCTTTTGTATTTCAGTGCTGTATTCCTACATAAGGGTATGCTTCTGAAACTCCTTCCAAAGCTATTTGCACAGTCTGTAACAGCAGAAAGGCTGATATGCCTCTGTGTTTCTGCCTCTGCCAGACCTGTCAAACACTCAGGTACATATCTAAACAGACTCAGGGAAAAGTAGAGAAAAAGCCAGGGACACCTTTAAAATATTAGTGCCATTAAGTTGAGACTTTGAGAGAACCAGAGCATATGGATTAATACACCTTTTCTGAAGTAAAAGAAGTGTCTAACTCTTAATTATTGTCATTACTCATTACGTGTAATTCACCACCTTTCTGGCCAAAGTCAGTAGTTTTCGGAGGAATTCAGAGAGACAGAGCTAAATTTTGTTTCAAAATCAGGGACATCCCTAAAAATTAGGGACAGTTGGGAGGTATGGCCTTTGCCCTAAATAGATATGCCAGTGTTTGTCCTGCTATGATACTGTGTGGGGGTTGCAAAGTGATGGTGTAACATTATTTCCTGCTAGAATGGCTGCTTCTCTTATCACAGTCATGTAATGTAATCCCACAACAACTGTTGGTAAAGATCCACAGAACAAGTTGTGTGGTATTGATTTGCAACCAAAGAGAAGGTATTCCACTGAGTTTATTTTCGAGCAAAACACGGCTCAAGTAAAACAAGTAAAAAAACATAAAGTGTAAAGCGCTTTTCGTCCGGATGATATCCGGTCTGAAGAAGTCCGGATATCATCCGGGCGAAAAGCGCTTTACACTTTATGGTTTTTTACTTGTTTTACTTGAGCCGTGTTTTGCTCGAAAATAAACTCAGTGGAATACCTTCTCTTTGGTTGCGAATCAGTGCTTGTTTGTTCTTAGTTTCTGGAGGTTCGTTTATTGGTGGTAAGTTGTGTGGTATGGCATCCCTATTTTTCCTTTACATTCACTCATTCTGATGCATGATATATTTATTTCAGCACCAACTTGTACATCTACTGTGGCTTAGTGGTACTTCATGCAGTGTAGTGTGTACAAGGTCTGGGGTTCGAGACTGATAGAGGTGTTTTATTTTGCTGCTGAGCAGAACAAGGGCCCTCACATACAGAGTGACTAAAGCACTTTTAAACAGTTGTAAGCGGGTTTGCGTGGGTTTACGTGATTCTTAGCAATGCTTAGCTAAGCGCAAACAAGCGCACACTCGCGCAAACCCACTAACTACTGCTTAATAGTGCTTACTCCCGCTAACCCCCCCCCGCTCATTTCTTTGAAAGAGAAGAAAAATGGGGAGATAGGAAAGTGGTGAAAAAGGGGCACAAAGAGGGAAAGATGGTAAGGAAAATAGCTGGGATGTGCAGGACAGGTGTAGGGAAGGTCCATAGCTGCCCATTTCTTTAACAGCAACAGCTGTGCATATGGAATAAATTTGGAGGTACATATGAAACCTTCAACCCCTGACAGAGGGGTGAGGACAACAAAGTATATTATAATGCCAATTAAATTACATTTTATGTGTCCAAGGGACATGTGTGCAAAATGGGCAGCTATGTATGGAGCGTATTTTTTTTTTGGGAGCAGATTGCCTTTTTTTTTCAGGTGAGAGTGGAATGTGGGGTAGGGGAAGTAGGTGTATTTGGGGAGCTAGGTTGGGAAGGTAAACAGACAAGACAAACAAGATGCATACAGGGGCAGAATATGACACATGTGGTGGGTGAACACCATTGACGAGGAGGGATGTTTGGAAATCGCAAGCCCATGAGCCCACAGATGGCAACAGTGGAACTGAGATCCCCACCCATGGGCAGTCACCACTGCACCTTCACAGCCCAGAGGGTGGCTGTGCTGGGGGCTGTGTAGGAGGGGCAGGCTGACCAGGGAGTTGTGCCACTCGTGCCTCAAGCTGGCGTAGAGGTTCTGCAACAGAATGCTCGATCTCTCTATGCACCACAGCCCGGACCATTCGAATGGTGATAGGTGGCACTCCTCTGCCCACACTTGAATGGGGGGGGCCGAGCCCCATCCCCTGCAGCACTTCCACCCAAAAGTGGCACAGAGCCAATGGAGGAGGAGGTCCCAGGCTGGGCACTGGACCTGCTGGTGCCAGGTGCCATGGCCAGCTAAGGTGGGACAGGTGGGTCCGCTGGGACAGGTGGGTCTGCTGGGACCGGCCTTCCCATACAAACTATTTTTTGGAGAATTTAATAAAGATGTGGGTTAGTAACAGTCAACAGCATTCCCAGTTAGTTATAACAGCATGCAGAAGTATTCCCATTAACCCAACACACCAGAGTTTTAACAGTTGAAAAGCAAGCATAACACATGCATATATAGAACAATAGTGGCCATTACAACAGCATGCATGTTTAATTAGTGGCAACAGGCCACCAATATTGTGGCATTTGAACAAGGCACATGCATAGAAATAAATGCAAATATTTATAAACCAATAGGACATATGTCCCAACAAATTTTTGAGATTAGTCATACCCACTGAGGTGTGGAATTTTTATGCACATACAGTAGGGTGGAAAAAGATAGCTCAATTAACAACTTATATATCCTTCTAGTTTACACTACATTCCTATTAACTGCAGTTATATGTCCCTTACATGTATTATTACACTACCCAATGTCCTTCTATTTTGCAATTGGATTTTGCTAGATCATTATATACATGAGCTGTATCTGACATACAAACTGTCCAGGATGCAGATGTTACTGTTACATATTTTGAGTGATGCTCACACACACTACTGCTGAGATTGTACCCTGACAGCTCTACTTTCATATAATTATCTAAATATGTTCATGTGAAATTATCAGTTATATGTGAACAGCTCCCTACATTTCTGGCAGCACCCTGATATTTCTGGGGAACACAATACCAAGCTACTCATGTGTCAGATTAACCTGTACATGCTGGGCATGAACCAACAGTTGAGGGCTATAAATATGCATAAACGCTACTGGCACTCCCTTCATCCACTTTATATGGGCCTACCCAAGTGTGGGTTAACACTGCTTAATACAACAGTACTATTTCTAAAATGCAACAGTACAACAACATATCAAAGAAAATCACACAGACGCACTCCAGGAATTATACCTTTATTAAAGAATTATTACACCTTTATTTATTGGGTTAAAACACTTTTTTTGAAGGTTCTCTCATTTATTTTATATATCAGTACATGCAGAATAATTACTAACCTGCCTGGTGACGCAGCCTTTGCAGCCTATCTTCATGGGTTTGCTGATTCATAGCCCAGACACCTGCAGCTGTGAAACAAATGCAGCGATATTGAGACATACATATCCATAGTATAGACAAGCATAGCAATTCTTAACTACTTAATACAATGGCTACTTACTCAGTACTGGGGCATTTGCCATCCTATTAGCCTTTTGGATCCACTGGTCCAGTTGATCCTCCTTACGTCGCTTCAGGTCAGAGTAATGGTGCCTGACCTGCTCACCAGTCTGAGGAACGCCAGTGGCACTGGTGAGATCACGAGCTAGACAGTTCCAGGCCTCCATTTTGTATTGGGTGCCCTGGTACTGGCCCCGCAGGAGTCTTTCCTCTTGATTGTGGGCAAGGAGCCAAACCATTACTTTGGTCTTCTCAATGCCCCAACGTTGCGCTCGAAATCCAGTGCCTTCTCCAATACCGGCCATGCTGACTGCAGAAGGGAGCTACAACCAGTATTGGCAAGTATTCCTGCCTGTGGAGCTTAAATATGCCTCATTTCCCGCACTTATTTGTGATTGGCCAGTTCTGAAAAAACTCAGCTGTAGGCACACCTGCTTAGCTGATGTTAGCAATGTTTAATATTCCTTTGATAGATATGCGTCTGTTGAAAGTGCAGGGTTATGAAATGCTGTCATGGCTTAGTGGTTATGTACTGTGACTATAGTGCACAGTATCGCGAGTTCGAGCCCTGTCACTGCTTTTTATTTAACTACTGGTCAGACCTGAATGGTTAAGGTACAGTAAAGGAGTGTGGCCATGTTTAGCCGACTTTGCTCAACTTTGCCCGACTTTGTTCAGAGTTGCTCGACGTTGCCTGACGTTGCCCGATGTTGCGCTGGTTAGAGCGGTGCACAGCTGCACGCAAACATGTTCTGGTTGCACTAATTGGCTCGATGCACAGCTCCACACAAAGACATTGCGCTAGTTAATGCAGTGCTCAGCTACAAGCAATTAAATATAAATATGCTCAGTACTGGTAAAATATGCTTATCAGTGCTTTACATTGTTTAAAATAAGTTACTCATGCATCAGTATGCATAACCATTTCACCTTCCTATATATATATATATATATATATATATATATATATATATATATATATATATATGTATGTATATATATATATACATACATGTATAATTCGTTCACTACTACATATAACATTTCAATGCTTTTTACAAAACTTTAAATAATAAATGTCAGGAAATATTTTTGTATACAGATTTCCAACAGAAACTGGAATGTGTAGTGGTGGGACTCGAACAGGGAATGCCTCCTCTCTGTGCGAAGGCTCTAACCACTACGCTATTTCACTTAATTTGCATATATTTTTCTTATTATCCTTTTTGGTGTCTAAACTGCTAACTGTAGCTAAGCAATGGGCAAACCCGCGCAAACACGCACAAATACGGGCAGCTATATCGGAAATTAAAAAAAAAAAAAAAAAACATTTCTTTTTACTTTTTATATTTGTACGGGGTTTAATATATGGAGGAGTGTAGTGTTAGAATGTACACATGTGAGCGGACTTGCTCATGTAACTAGACATTTCCTGAGTTTCAAAATTGCAGGGGTGTGGATTTTTGGACTGCTCGGCAGTCCGACATGCCCCCTACACATGTCCACGCTCCGTGTAAGCTTTAGAGTTGAGGCAGCGTGCCCTCATTTATATGCATGGCGCGCTGCCGTCATAGTCTTAGACTGGTGTTTCCGTGTAAGACTAATGTAGTCTTACACGGAAGATTAGCAAATCCTGGGGCTTGTCTTAGTTGCTTTATATTTTTCTCTATTCACTGCTTCAGTGGTGGCGTTGTACATGTTCCCTTCCTTTCCTTTGTTATTCTACAGTTTTGTGGTAACTCTTTATCTACTATTCGTTTAGCTGCACAGTAATACATCCTGTTTATTTCTTTGTGGACTACTTCCTTCTAGCATAGGTGGGCACATTAATTTCTCATAATACTTGCAATTACTGTGTTTATCAATTTTTACCTA
Source organism: Protopterus annectens (assembly GCF_019279795.1). Classification (NCBI taxonomy): domain Eukaryota; kingdom Metazoa; phylum Chordata; order Ceratodontiformes; family Protopteridae; genus Protopterus; species Protopterus annectens. The sequence goes on along the minus strand of NC_056728.1, from coordinate 107,484,789 downwards.
TCTTCTAACATTTGGGTCATATTTACCATCTATAATCTAGTTATTTCATCTACCTTAATATCTTTGTCCATTTCTTTCAAATCTATTGATCTTTTTTTAGATAGTTTTCTTCTGGGCATTCTCTTTGCTCTCTGTTTCCTTGTTTGTCCCTTGCTGTGTAATTCTAACTGGGCTTTCATTTGAGTCTCCTACAGAAGGTTCCAGATCATTGTCCTGTGGCATGTCTTCTTCAGATGCAACCTGATCCATCTGCTGTTCCTTTGTCTCTTTGTCTATGGCCTCATTGACCCATCATGTTGCAATGCTCCCTGTGTCATTGCTTCCTGATCTTTCTCTTTCTAACTGAATTTTTTTGTGAGTCTCCTACAGAAGATTCCAGTACATCATCGTTTGGTGTATTTTCTTCAGCTGTTCCATGTTCTAGTTACTACCCCTCCTTCTGGGAACTCATTGGCCCATCATGCTGCAGTATTGCCTGTGTCAGAGTTTTCAATTTAAGTCATTCCCTTTACAGGTGGTCTATAAATTCAATTTGTATTTCTCTGAGTGAGAGATGGAAGGGGGTCCAAATGCAGAGATGGAATCTGATAGTGAGAGAGAAAATAAGATTGCTGGAACTAAATTCATCCTCAGTGCTGAGCACCTTCATGTGGTGGACTCTATTTTTTTTTTTTTTACAAAAGCTCATCAAGACAGCAGTGACACATATAGACTATATTTTATATATCATGGAGAAAGGTAGGTCAAAAAATAGAAAAGATGACACTAATGCCAGAGCTGAAAAAAATGGTAATGTAGAATATTCAGAATATGAACATTCTTGCCACAGGTTTAGGCCAGACTCAGGTTGAGGGTGGCCCTTCTGTGGTAGAAGGAAGCAGTCTACAGAGACAAAAAAGGGTAGGCCAAGCAAGAGACATACAGACAATAAAGTGGACTGTTAAGGATAAGGGGGAAATTATGTATTGCTACTATCACACAAAACACACAAACTTTCCACAGGAAATGTAGCAAAGGTAAGAGAGAAGCTGGAGAAAAGAAAAATACTTGCAAAAGAAAAACTGTTAAAAGCCACAGATAATTTAAGATTATTAATGCACCAGATCAAAACAAAACATTACCTATATTAAGAAAAAATGGGCTCCCTGGAAAAGGAAACAACAGAAGAAGTAAAACATGAAAAGGAATAAAAGAGGTTAGTGAAAGAAGCAATAAAGAAACATGGTTATAAGAAAGAAAAAGAGATCTAATATAGTACAATAGTTATGCAGACAAGGCAGACAAATATCAGTATAAATCAGCAGCTTTAAAAATATTTCAGGAGGAATACACGCAAAGATATACATATATTGTAAAATTCATAATTAAAAATAAGAACACAGAAGTGGAATGTAATTGAAAATAAGATGTTTAGTGAAGGAGACATTTTTTGCTGTAAGAAAGATTATGGGGGGAGTTTAATAAAGCCTACACAGTGTTTTTTACCATGTAGGCATTGCACTGCACTGCTTACACAAAAGTAAGCAGAATTTAGATTCAGTAAACACTGCTGAGCAGCGTGCATGCAAGGGCCAACACGGGAAGTTCCATGGCATGCAAATCACCTCATTCACCTCATAAGCAGGTGAATCTCATGCAAATAAGTCAGGTACAGCAATCCAGCAAGCAGATGGCCAGCTCTCCAGACTCCGTGTCAGGTCCATAGTGTACATGGAAAAATTCTGTGTACAAGAGTGTAGACAGACAAAAGCGGCTGTAAAACTGTAAATATATGGACAAAAATGACATGCCACATACAGATATGAGTGAAACTATCCTCCTGTGTGTCTGAAAAATTAAAGGAAATAAGTTAAATTCATTTTATTTTTTAATAATCTGAGCATGTTTGCACAGCATGCTGCGGTGTGCAACCACGTTTTATAAAAAAAAATAGTAAAAAACAAAATTAGTATTATGTGACAGAAATGTATTACAGGACCTTGCGTGGAGTATCTACAATGGTGCATTGGTGACATTCCTAACATGGTAGAGCTAAAAAGCATGTAGCTTCCAGGATGTGAGCATGGATCCCTATGCAAATGAGGTGGAGTTACTGAATATCATAAAAGGGGAATCATGTCTGCATATCCCCTTCGTGTAGGCAGAGAACCATGTAGGTGTTTACAGAGGAGGTTGTTTACAGAGGAGGTAGCTGACATCAGTGGAGGGTGTGTCCAATGACTGCTAAGCTTATTTCAGCTTAGCTGTGCCTGTTTGCATGGTGCGCCATTGTGCTGAGCATGTCCTTTTGGGGGGTGCACTAACTTCTATGCTTTGTTTAGTTAAGAGGCATGTGTTTCTGCATCTTTGCTTGGTGCACCACTATGCTGAGCATAAAAGTCTGGAGGAGGTATGTACAATAAGTGCTAAGCTTTATTTACCTATGGGGCACATGTTTGCATGGAGTGTCACAATGCTCAGTGTATTTAAAAGCCAGTGATATATTAATTAGTTTTGACCACCCCTGTTTAACTTAAACTATGGCCATTAAATAATGTCAATGAGATATTAGGCAGGTGCAATGCATCATAGGTATCCAATCACACAGTCTGCACCTACAGCAGAGAACTATAAAGTACTCTTACACCCTACAATCTGATTTTCCCCCACACTGTGCATCATTGGAGTACAGACTTGTGGAATTTTCACTGAGAGAATGCTAGGGGCTGCTACAAGTCTTCTATATCTGTATGTGCTAGATGCTGAAGTCAATGCTACTGCTGCTGACAATAGGCCTAGACAGGGAAGGAGAAGAGTGTTCAGGCCCAGGGTAACCTTCCAGGAGGTACATGAGCTGGAGATTGTAGAGCACTACCGGGTGGACAGGGACATACTACAAGAACTCACTGAGCTCTGCCACACTCAACACAGGCCCAGAGCCAACAGACAGGAACCCATCCAAGTGGAAACAAAGGTAATTGTAGCCCTTAGGATACTAGCTACAGGTACTTTCAAAAGACCAACTGGGGACAGGATGGGGGTCTCACAGGCATCTGCTTTCAGAGTACTCCACCGGTACCTAGATGCCATGCTACCACATGCCAATGAGCATGTTTCTTTTCTGCTCACCCCTGAGGTGCGGGCCATCAATATGCAGCACTTCTACCATGTAGCACACTACCCTGAGGTACTGGGTGCACTCATGTACACATCAAGTTACCACCCAGTGAGGAGGATACTATCTATGTCAACCACAAGGGGTACCACTCCATCAACTGCCAGGTTGTGCAACTGCCAGGTTGTGTGCAATGCCCAGGGGATTATCATTAATGTGTGTGCTGGCAGCCCTGGAAGTTATCACGACTCCTATATCTGGCATGGATTATAGCTGTATCAGATATTTGCTAGGGGGGGACATCCCACATGGCCATTTACTGGGGGATGCTGCCACTGCACTGGAACCGTGGATGATGATACCAATCAGAAATCCATATACACCCACCGAAAAATGCCATAATGTGGCCTATGCACAAACTAGGAACATCATAGGGCTTCTGAAGTCACAGTTTCAGTGCCTCATTATATCCGGTGGAGCCCTGTAGTACTCTTCAGCCACATGTGCACATATGTTCACAATATGTGGAAATAGTTGCAGCAGGATCAGCAAAGGGAAGGGATACACAGTCCCCCACCAGTGCCTTGGTCACCACAGTCACAGGAGGACTCAGAGGAGGAACCCCCTGATGATGTCCCTGTAGGCAGTCATAGGCATGCCCAGTACTTTGGCTAAGTGCAACCTTAGGCCCTAGGGACTGACACCTTACTTCTACTCACATACATATATTAAAATTGTTGATGCCAGGCAACCCATACAACCTGTACCTATCCATGTATTGGCTGTGTACTGCTTTCATCACACAGAGTCAGCCCTGAACTACAATCCTGTCAACTACTGCATTCACAAGGTAAGTCTAACCTACACACTACTTGTAAGGATTACTATAATATTTTATTGTATGCATGGATCTGCCGCATTTATGCAAGGCAATATTGTGGGCTCTGTGGACAGAAGTAACATCCACATAGGACTACAGATACCCAGTCCAATAGTATGTGTTCTCTAAGAATCACTAGGCCTCATGGTTGGAATATTCACTACATCGGTCAAGGGAGATATTAAACAGTGGGGTCACATGATATTCAGACTACTGGCTACCCCAGCAGATCATATGCTGTTGTTCCCCCACCCCCAACACAGCAGCATTCCCATATAACTGTTTGAACAGTAAGTCAGCAATGGTATATCAGCAGACCAGGCAATCTCAGGGCTGTAACATAAAACTCGATCACACATTGTATGTCACACATAATGCAGGAATAACAACGTACATATTTATGCTATTGATTTTGTGATGAATGACTCCTCTCTGTCTGGCAGCCTGTCTGGCTCAGTGGACCTGTCAAATTAGCATAGGTGATGGTGATAATGATTCTAATCTGTACGTACTTACATCTTTTGCATGTGAGGTATTATTATGTTGGTGTTTTCACGGACTGTCAGTCTGTGTGTTGTGTAACATTATGAACGCCAGTCACATATTAAGTACAGCAGACAGCTGGGGAATGCCATGGACATTTTCAGTGAAGTGCAGTACTGCAGAAACAGGGACAGATGTAATTGTCTGTAACACACAAAATCCCGGACTGAAGTACAGGTAGGTGTGGCCTGGAGTTACTTAATAAGTACTGACAGTCCCACTCGGCCTGTCCATACACTTACTTGAAATGAGTACAATTCTGTTGCCCCCTCAGCAAAATTATCTGTTATGTATAGCTATGTATATACATACAGATGTATATGTATACATATGCATCTGTCACTATCTCTCTCATATACATAGTATATCAATCTCTATGTAGTGTCAAATAGATATATACAAATATATATATATATATATATATATATATATATATATATATATATATATATATATATATATATTTATATTGAAATGATACATAGTCTCACCCCATATATCTACATAACACATATACATATCATACACACACAGTTACATTTATATATATACATCCCTGTTATATACATAAATATGTGTGTGGATATCTGTATTGTCCTTCATACCCTAACAATGGTGAGTAAATCTGCACTATCACACATCTATATTGTTAATCTAAGGAGCCAATCTAAGGGCTTAACAGTACATAATCCACTTACCTACAGACACCTGCACCTGCTAGATGTGACCACGTAGACAGACACAGGTGAGCAGATAGTGTAATGTATAATGTTGACAACACACGCATGGATAGGGCACATTGTTTCTGCCCACAGGCTTGCCTATCTAAGTGCAAACAGCCACATATGGCCATACTGGTAAATGTACACACATAGTTAGGGTAATAACAGTTATCTCACTGCTAGGATACTAGATACAGATAACAGTACAAAGCAATATCACTCTGCAGGCTACAGATGCTTTTCAACACAAGCCTAGGTTGTGTAATGCTCAAGTACTGTGCTTGCAATCACATATGCAACAGACTTAACCTGTGGAGTGTATGATAAGTACTGTGAGTTATAGTGTGTAAGGCTAGATAGATAGGGGTTCTAATCTCACTCCAGGCTACTTTGTGTGTGTGTGTGTGTGTGTGTGTGTGTGTGTGTGTGTGTGTGTGTGTGTGTGTGTGTGTGTGTGTGTGTGTGTGTGTGTGTGTATATACCCCTGCAAAACAACTGCCATGCCCTCATGGGCTATCCACCTGCCATAGTTATCCATTTTTTGGCCATGTAACTTGCTGCTGCCTTTCAAACTTCCCTCTTCTACAAGGCCTGATGATGTCATCCACCTTAAGACTACCAGCTGACAGGGTCATATCAGACTTAAGCGGTGGCTTGTGCAATAATTACTATGAACTATAGTGTGTAAGACTAGATGGGTAGGAGTTTTAATCTCACTCCAGGCTACTTCGTGTGTGTGTGTGTGTGTGTGTGTGTGTGTGTGTGTGTGTGTGTGTGTGTGTGTGTGTGTGTGTGTGTGTGTGTGCCACTATGGCATAAATATGATCACCTTTGTAACTTAGAAATAGGTAGGGTTGTGCAATATTTTATTTGTAGCATGTGATGTGGCCTAGAAATAAGTAGGGTTTTGCAGTATTTTATTGTTAGCATGGGATGTGCCCCCCAAAAGACTGAGCACAACAAGGCCCACTGATGTCATCAAGCGTAATATGCCCTGAACTGATAGTAATAGCAGACAGGAGGTGTGTTGCATGCATCACGTACTGTGATCTGTAGTGTGTACCATTACATAGGTAAGTTTTCTCATCTACATACAGCCAACTTGCACTACATGTCTGCCTTGGTGTGTCCTGTACACAGTGATTGGAAGTGGTGCTAGCCTCAATGTAGCCATGTTTGTGTGTGAGCCTGTTAGAGCATTTTACATAATGTTATGGAACCATATGCTGTTTGAACTTCACTAGCACAATGGTCATACAGCCCTCACAATCACATACATCTTGATACATGTAGTTACAGGATCAGCACATATTGCCCCAGTCCAAGAGGGACACAGGCAGATGCCCTGTGTTGAGATGATGGTCATGCAAACAATCATACAGATGGCATGTGCTGTGGTGCACTGAGATGCTCTGTGTGCCATTAGGCAGGATTCTGTTTCTAGGGTGTATTTAGGTCTGCTAAACAAATCTCTCCCACAAGCATGTAGTACTAATGTCACATACAAGATTAATGTCATTACAGTGAGTTATCCATCTACTATGCCTCCTACAGATAGGCAGCATGCAGTCAAGCAGGGTCACACATTGCCCTGTATGCAAGGCACAGATCATCTCTGAATAATCTATATGCCACAGGCTACAATGACACTTATTGCAGATGATCCCCACTGAACACATACTGAAGACATGAAATGTCCTTGTGAGGGACCATACTGTTGTGTTCAATTGCCAGTACTGCTTGTAAAGGTACGTCACCAACTGGCGATTGCAATCAGATATTGGCATGCTGAGGGAAGAGTACTTGGAGGTTATGCGTATGTCATTTATGAGTAACTGTGGACTCAGCTATGCCATATGATTCCTGCCATACCACTGTACAAACATGGTGATCTGAGCTGTAAACCTGTCTGGTCAGGTCTGTGTGCCCAGTTTATTCACCCCTGCTCATGTAGATCACAGGTTGCGACTGATGTGCTACTTACTAGGTACATAGGTCTAACTGATGGAAATGATACTACATATATATATTTGCATGGAGTTTATGGCCATTAGTATGTCAACAGGCATGTGTCTGCAATGCCATCTTGCAGGATAGTGACATACCACAGAGACTCTGAGTGCTCACAATTTGCAGGCATCAGCCACAGTCAGTCAGTAGTCACGTGTATTGTGGTTGAATGGATTCCAAGCATTAGAGGACCCTGGACTGTCCCCTGTTGAGCACTGCTGCTTACAGATCAGCTATTGGAGGTGGATGTCCCTATGTTACATATGTGTGCCAGCAATGGGCCACTTAGTGACCACTACAATGACAGTATTGTGGATGCCTAAGTGGGTGCTTTGTAAATGGTCCCTGAGTGGGGGGGATATACTCAGAAGCCTTAGCTCAGTCTAGGAAGTTGTATGCCCTAATGTGCCCTCACCCAAATCCTGGGTGACTGCCTTGGAAATCTCCACCATGTGTAACAGTCATCCTGCCCTTGTCACACATCCAAACTGTGGACAGTCAGTTGTGTGTATAACACATATATGTGTGCTGCTCAGCTCCATGATGAATGCCCCATATGGGCATACAGATATAGATACTTAGACAAAGAGGTGTATATTTATGTTGATCAGTGAATGCACCACCTGTGTGCATGGGTATAACAGTTGCCATTGTCCACTCAGCAGGCATGCAGCCAGTAGTGTCAGTATGATTGGAAGTGTTTCCCAATGGTGTTAGTAATCCTTATCAGATCACATGTGGGATGCAGCCTGTAATGTTAGCATGTGCAATAGATGCTGTGTATCTTCCAGTGAGAGGCCAGTTACAAACTGCTTTGTAAATATGAAAGTTATGGGACATGTTGTAGGAATGTCATGTGTCACATGTGGTGGGGACAAGGGAGTTTAGTTGATGCAGACAGTGCAGCAGTACAGGGTAGGTATGAGTACAGACCCATCATATGTGGCATCGTGATGTATGAGGTCACCAACAATCTGGGCCTGTCCTTTGAGGTCACACACATAACTACACTGTGCTCTATGGTTCTGCTTTGTGTGAGTGGCTACTTTTGTCACTTAGCATGTCTGCTCGATATCACAAAAACACTATGTGCTTTCTTTAGCTAAGGAGGTAGTGTGTCCATGTTGGGGGGGGCATTCTCACCCTAACTGTCACATAGCACAGTCCACTTGCTATTGTGCAGCCTGCTAATGGCAGTTGTCCACCAGTCAGGTTTGCTGAGCCATGATGAGCCTGGGTCCCTCCTGTCACATACAGCCAAGAGCATGCAGTTGTAAAGCTCTGACATAATGCATGGGTGTAGAGCTCTGCATACTTGCCTATCCCATCGGAAGGGGGATGTGCAGTCATGCTATGTCAACCTTCCCACAGGAGGTAATAAATGGCTTTCTTTACATATATGTCTGTAATGTCTGAATGGGGGGGGGTATGTACCAGTAGTTCTAAGGAGACTGATCTGTGGCCAGATCTTACCAGGGAGAACCTTACATTGGGGGGGCTGTACTGGTCAGCCATATTGGTAAACACATGATGCAATATGTTGTTCCCCATGTGGGGATGTCACAGCACTACTGCAGGGAATTGTAGGTAAGGACCTGGACCATCCTTTGAGCAAGTGAGCCGCAGCATGACTAAGCAAAATAGTGTGTACATACTACACTTCCCTAACATCTTTATCTGTGCTCTGTACAAACACCTTGCATGACTCTCATCTTGCAACATGCTGGAAGTAACTGCAATATTTACTTGCACAGAGGACAACTAGCATGCAATGCTGAATGGTATCCCCAGATCTCCGAGTAATGTCACCTGAAATGCCATGATAGTAGTTAGCATGGATATGAGCACTAAAACTGTTGTACACCTACTGACACTGAACCAAACACTGTTACTTTTGCTCAAGGCTAGATCATGCCTACCAACTGTAACCAGCAGAGTCCATTGGCTATTACACTATGCAATGGATGTCAGACAAATGTCTCATTCCACCAACCATGGCCTGATAATGTGTATGGCAATATTAGGCCAGCAGGCCTTGCTGGAAACTGTGTATATCATGTACAGAGTGTTATGTCAGCTGGTGAATAGGCAAATGTCTGACAGTCATACTATGGGAAGATAGCACTGGGATGCCTACTCTGTAATAATGCCAGTCACCAGTGGGGTTCACCATCCTCAATTATTGGCATACCCCATCTACCTATTCCCTCTTTGCAGTCACAGCCACTGTCAGTGACATCTGACAGAGTACATTAGCAGGTAATTGCATATTGGGAGTAATCCCACACGGAACGAACAGTTATCCAGTGTTCTCTGAGCCACTGACAAAGACTAACTGCCAATGAATGCATAAGACTATCCTGTGGGAAATTATCCACCCCTGCAAAATATTGTAGTGTCAGCACACTGGACACATTTGAGTTATTACACATGGAGTTATGGACACAGAGACTAATGCAGCCTTTGACTTTCATTGGTCGGTAAGATGTGGGAATGCATTCACTGTTGTACAACCTATACCAACAAGTTTGGGATATAAATCCTAGACTGTCACTGCTATACTGAATGTGGCAGTCATCACACCTATCATTGTGTGCAATGGCACCCATGCTATGTCACTACAAAGGTACATCATACAACTGTAGCAACCACACAGGTTCCATGGTATACCAATACACAGTGCAGATAACATGTCCTATGGAGCCCCTGTCATGACTGTATATGTGTAGTCTGTCTCCTAAATGCTTTGGAGGATGTGTATGGCTCCATACAGTGAGGTGCTGAATCCCACTGTGTACCTCCCACATATACATGACAGGACTAACATGTCTCACCTGTTCTACATACCTACAACATCACTGTGGTTTACATAGTACATGCTGGAGACAGGTATGTAACACGAACAGTACATCTTAAATGAAACAGGCTCCCCATGCATGTGAAGCACACATCTGCTGTGACACTCATTTTCAAGTTACAAAATGGGATGCAGAACATGACAATCATAACTGGTGTCTGGCAACTGTCTGTACTGGACACAGGATATTTATAGATGGGTCATCTCCATGGCCACAGCTTGTAGATGTGTGAGTTCACAAAACCCTGGTGATACTTTTCAAGGGTAGCAGACCTGTTTACAGATTAGGGATCCATGAGTATGCTGACTGTCGCCGTTGTCCTTGTTAGCCTGTTATACACATATGAACCTATGGATCCATGGACTTATACTGCTGTGCCTTGCTGAAGACATATTTCTGCTGTGCTGACATGCCACCCTGTGCTGCATGTGTATCCATAGGTTATTCCAACAGACTCAAGAAACAGAAACATAAACAGGTCCATGACACACATGTCATTGTGTACCTATACAGCCATTACAATATCAGACAATATAAGGTACACAAAAGTATGTGGCATACGCGTGACAACTGACAGCATACCATATCTGTTGGTGACCACTACAAGTGGCATTGCAAAACAAGACTACATTACACAAGTACATATTAACTAATATAGTCACCCTGTGTACCAGACACATAGCTTTATTTCCATACATCAATGGCGAGGATGACAGGGATGTGGCACAGGTATCATTACTTGCACAGGGTGTTGTGTGGGGGTGTAGAAGGCCTAGGCTGTCCCAAATGGTTAACGGCATGTGTATGAGTCAGGAAGAGAAGCAGGAAAGATGGACCATGGCAAGGTGCCATGAGTGCCTGTAGGTGACCTGCTTTAGACAGTAGTGTGTGAGGGTGTGCGTGTACACAATCAAGCTCAATACTAGACCTACATGTGTGTATGTTGGACAGATTTGGACAGTACATGGTAGAGTTGACAGTTCACCATCTCCAGCCCCTAACACGGGAACTGGCTCTGCCAGTAGTTGCACTGACACCTCCATGTCCAAGGTCAGAAGCAGTGCTAGTACCTGACGGTGACTACTGTCTGCTGGGACCGTGACCCCCACAGGAATGCCCAGGACCACGAGTACATGGCCTGCCATGTCATGGTGGGGATAGCATACTCTCTTCTGTAGCACTAGATGTATTGCCACTAAGGGAGCGTGGCTGTGCATGGCCACATGGACTCTCAGCAGATGGTGTTGCTGACCTACATACACTGACACTCAACTACAACCACATGTTCCAGCACAGACAATGTGCGGTCCAAGGCAGACACTGTCGCAGCCCACTTTCTGTCCACTACATCAGTGAACTGATCCAGGGCATTCCCAATGTGGTGGAGGCAGTCACGGATGAAAGACTGTACTGCATCCATAACCCTAAGCATACATATGGTGTCCCATTCAGAATGTGCCTGTGCCTCCATGACAGCCTGAAATATGGACTGAATGACCCATGATTTGACACCTGCAACAGCTGGTGGATGGACAGCAGGCCTCCTACAAGCACCACTGTCAATCTGCCAGTGTGGGACCTCGCCAGGTCTCTGGCTATGGATAGTGTCTACACTCAATAGAGCCATAGTTGCCACACTATCCTGTTCAATGTCCCCACCCTCTGACTGTCCAATATCTGTGGCCTCCGGGGACAGGGTATGTGTGGGCATACTGACTGTGTGCAGTGACAATGGGGGCAGAAGAGGAATGTCAACCTCTGGGACAGATTCAGCCCCTGAATCCCCCACCTGAGCCATACTGTGGCCACCATCATGATCAGAGTCTGTGGAGACACTGACATAAGGTTGTGTAAGGGAAAGAGATTAACCCCCACAGTCACTTGTGATAATAAAGGAAAAAGCAATACATAATACCTGCACTATTATGCTCTGCAGTACTATGTTGTGATATATGTAAGGCTCTATATACTGTTGTCACTATGATAGACCTGTTGAAAAAACAATCTCATATAGTTGGACATGAAGACAGTACTCTTCCCACTAACAGCTGTAGTTACTTGAAAATAACATCTCATTACTCAGCAATCTCATCAGCAACAGTGTGGTACACTGTTGACATTTGTGTAGACTCTGCACAGTTGACACATATGACACACTGTAGTGTCCTGACAATACCATCACATCTGTCAGCGTGGTCATATATATACAAGGCATAGGTATGAGTCTAACATGTGTACAGTCAGAATCTATGTGTGCAGTTGGCAATCATGCTGACAGTATAGCAATGCAGGCAGCAGCCCTGGGATGACAGTCTAGGGATTACAATGCTGTAAACCTACATCTATAACAACACAGTACCATGCTTACCAGGAACAGAACCATGGGCTTGACCAATACCTGATCAACCTGTGAAAAGTTAAGGGAGAGGTATTGTCAGTACCAAGGCATGTTCCAACATCACAATGAAATGCATCCATATATCTCACATTTACAGTAGTCACTGTGTTAATTGTTAAATCCTTGCATGAGAGTCAAACTGCAGTAAACCGCTCCCCCGGCAAAAGCAGACAGGCCTGACACCCACATAAGACTATGTATTTCTTGACACCCTGAATGCTACAGCATTGCAATGCTGATCAAACTAAGCTTACCTGCACACTCCTCAGCTGTGGACACTGTGGCACCCACATCCACATAGTAAGGTGTGACTGATGCTTGGGAGCTGTTGTGTGTGCATAGATTTACCAGGAATTCCTCAGTGGCTGATAGTGGTTCCTCTGCTGTAGGCTCTCCACTGGTGGCACCACAATCCCTGGCTACATCTGCTGCTCCTCTGCATGAGGCATTGATCATATCCGTTGTGCGGTGTCAAACCTGCTCATATGTCCTGGCCTGATGACAAGTGGAATTGGCATCACGGACAAAGTCAACTCACAATGTGTGTGCCATGACAGATACTGCTGTATGTTCATATAGCCAATACTGGAGTCTATTGTAGTGTGTCTCCAAGGGTCAACCCACCTAATATATCAAACCAACTGTGCCAAACAAATGGCAGTGTGCTATTACAACCACTGTAAAGGGAGAGTTCCACAAGCCCAGTGTGCCACATTGACAATATACATTCCACCCTTGATGTCTTGCACATCCTCTGTATGTGTAACAAATCTGGAGATCACTGACATGTCATTATCACATTTTTAAGAAAGACTTAATGCTGTAATCCCTATTCCCCATAAGTATAGTCAGATATCTGCATTCTGATATAAACAAGATGGTTACATACCTGATGGAATGCAGTACTCCTCTGCTGATATGTCCTGTACAGTACAATATATAATTCCTTCATGTAGATTAGGGGCCTTTTCTGATATGTTAGGCTGCACATTACTTGGGTGAGGAGACTACTTCATCACAGAGGGTAGGTCTATAGCAGCAATTTTTACATAGAGATGGGTGTGCTACAGGCTGCAGCTGCTGCTGCAGGTAATAGGCATAGGCAGAGAGTGTGAACACTTTGGAGGACAACAAGCTGTAGGAGTAACTCTTGGAGCTGTATCAACCTTGTTGTAGAGGCAGATCCAGAGTGAGGCTACCCTTTCCAGTCCAATTAAGGCATGTGTTTAAGGTAAGTATGTTAGGCAATGGTATCACTAGCAGAATACTAGTCCATGTGTTTGTTGTGTCCTTGAGCAACATGGAGGATTAATATAACAATATGTCCACCATTTGGTAACTGTCAGGCCATGTGTTACTGTCTGGTAGTAATTTGGAGAATGTATGAGGGCAGTCCTTGTTGCAGGCCGGTACTTCAAATATATATGTTAGGTGTGCAGTTGTGCCAATCAGCACTGTGAGTTTGAAAGGATTGTGTAGTTTACTCTGATATTAGTGGCCCTCATTTGCAGTACCTGAGCTGAATTTCTCTGTGAATGCATACTAATGCATGATGTGACACTTTATGCACTTATACCTTTGATAGAGGGATATGTGAAGTGTGTTTCTATCTGCAGGCCTGTGACCACATCAGTGAAGTGCAGATATTTAATTTGATATGCATTGTATGGATAAAGAGTGCATGACTCAATCATTATTTGCTGGCCTCACAATACTGGATTTGAACACAGGGCTGCATGTGGCAAAATGTACTGTTTACAAGGCATTTAACAGACTGAGCTAAAAAAATCACTGCTACAGTAGGTGTATTTGCAAGTTATATGTGCACACATACAGGCTGTGACAAACATTTTCTACATCCATCAATATATGCATGGCTTTATTTGGATATATTTCTGCAACAGGGTCCCAGTTGAACATGTAGTTTTCCATTAATGCCTGAGCAGGTGGATTTCCACATGTTGCTGATACAAGGGCACATTTACCTGCTAGCACTGGCCTCATGTACATCAATTACTATGTCTTTGGCTTTCTAGTGGTGTACTTTTGCACCAGAGTCCAAGGTACATTCCCATTTTTTCCATTATGTTTTAATCAAGTTTACACTGCACAGCATGCAGTTTTGCTGAAGCATGCTTAATAACCATAACTGGCAATTACTATGTTTTGTTTAAACCACCTGCTTTTAATTGAGTCGTGTGGTGTAGCAGGTTAATGCAGTGGTCTGCAGATGCGATGGTCTTGGGTTTGAAATATGGGACAGGTGTTTAATTGTGTATTACAATTTTAAAGACACATATATTCACTATAGCTCTATTTAGCTGAGCTTAGCGAAGTTGTGCGATGCGGCACATCACACATCATCACACTAAAAAGATATAAAGAAAGGAAACATGTGGAGATATGAAAATGGTGAAATAGGGTGCAAGCAGGAGGAAAAACATAGTGAAAGGCAGGTACGGATGTGCAGGAAGGGTGTAGGAAAGAACCATAGCTATCTATTTCTTGTACAGTAACAACTGTGCACTTTGACAGAATTTGTACATGACTTTGAACTCTCACCCCCAGACAGAGGGATGAGGACAACATAACTGTGTTGTCAAGCCAATTGGACCAAGTTACATGTGTCCAGTGGACACATGCAAAATGGAGAGCTATGTATGCGACAATATTTTTTTTGGGGGGCAGGTGCCCAATTTTTTTAAGGTGAGAGTGGAATGTTGGGGAAGGGACATAGGTACATGTGGGAGAGGTAGGTTGGGTAGGTGAAGATGCATTTATAGACAGACAAGACAAATAAGACAGCAGACAGGGGTGGTGTATAACACATGAGGGGGTGAACACCTTGGCTAGGAAGGGTGTTGTGGAAGCTAAGTCCCATGTGCTCCACAAGGCAGCAGCATGACTCAGATCTCCACCCATGGGACTGTTGATACTGTTCCATCACTGCCCTGAGTGTGGCAGTGATACAGGCTGGGCATCAGGGCAAGGGTGCCCCACTAGGTTGGCCAGCATGGCCTCAATCCAGTGCAGGTGGCAGTCAAACCCATGGTAGACTATACTGCCCACCAAAACTGGTATCTCATCCTGGGTGACAACTCCCCTTCTACCACCACTCCCAGGAGAGGGCGATCCCTGTCCTGTGGGACAGTACTACCCTACACTGCAGGTAGTGCAGAGGCAGCAGATGGGGCACCACCATTCTGGGTCCCAGATGTGCTGGGTTCTGGTACCATGGACAGATGAGGCAAGGTAGGCGGATAAGCCAGAACCAGCCTACCTTGATGTGCTGTGATAAATGAAGTATAGCAATAAGTTAAGGTTAGTAATAACTAAACCATTGTCAGTATTAACAATCCAAATACATGTTAATGTATATTATGTGTAACACAACATTAAGTAACATAACAGTCAGCATTTTAACAGCATGCCAGTAAGAATTAAACCATAAGGCCACCGAAACAGTTAGTTTAACAAAATATGTTAATATTGAGTCATAATAAAACATAACAGTAATAATAAATCAGTTTACCAAAATATATTTAGTTTAACAAAATATGTTAATATTAAATCATAATAATAAATAACAATAATAAATAAATAAAAATAAGTGGTAGGGAGAGAGAGAGAAACATTCCATTACTATATCCCTGAAAACACTAATAAATGCTCTACAGGGGTGTAGTGTCAGTTTTGAGTACAGTGACTTCAATTCTCCTTTAGCTGATGTAGCATGCACATACCTCTCAAGCTGTTAGCATGAGTCAGTATGGGTCAAGCAATAACAAATGCAGGTACACAGCTACACAGAATACTTTTACATAATGTGGACTTATATAACTATCAAGGTGTTTTGTAAGTGGATTTGCTAATATATTGGATTCCAGGTAATAATTTTTATGGTAATCCTGTGACAGACGGATTAGGCAGTTTTAATTACATGATGAGAAATCATGAAGAGGCATGTTTGTGTACATTACATAAACTAGACATCCATCAGGCTTTTCTTTGGCAGGCATGGGAATAGAACCCAATAGCTGTGAGTGCAGGGGACATCTGCAAAAAATGTAACAATTGACTGCAGGAACCTAGTACATACATACAAGGAATACAGCCATACTGGAAATATTTTGACAGATTTATTTAAGAATCAACAATGCTGCTTAATACTTTATTGGTATTACTGATATGTGTCTGTGAAATGTAAGCAGAATCATATCGGCTCATAACATGGGCTACCTCAACCATATACCTTTTGTTTCTGGAGTGGGAGAAAACAAGAGCATTATGTGACTGAATTTGTTTTGCATTCTAGAACTATTACAGTGTTATACTTGACTGCAGTGACAGTAGAATGGACATGCATGGAATACAACTATACTACATTTATTAAAACAGATTTCTTTAGGAATCAGCAATACTGCTTAACACTTTATTTGTATTGCTGATAAATGTCTGTAAAGTCAACACACACTATTTGGCCATACAGTGGGCTACCTCACCCATATGCCTTTATTACCTGGAGTAGGAGGAACAGAGAGCATTATGTGACTGATATTGGCATGGAGACTGTGTTATACTTGACTGCAGCAACCTTATCATAGACAAACAATGCATACAGCTCTACTGCAATGGTTATGACAACATAACCTTGCTGTACACAATGTTGCTTACTGTTATTGGTATTGTTTATTGTTTATTGTAATACAGTTATTATTATTCATTTATTGTAGTACAGCTCTAATTGCCCATTTATTGCACTACAGTTTTTATTGTGTATACTTTATTGCAGTAAATGCTTTACTCTTTCTTGCTTATTGCACTACTGTTAGCATAATAAATCCGTACTTACCACACTCACTGTGCAACCTGGTCAGGCACCTGGCATGTGACTCAACATTGTGAGCCCTCTCAACTCCAGCTGTTGGAAAAGAAGCACACCATTATGCATACCAGTTATGCAGACTTTCAGCTTGAAGTCTGATAAAACAGTGGAAAACATGCTTACATATCTGTAGGGCATTTCCATCTCTTGCCTCTTGGACCCAGGTGTCCAAGGTTCCCCTCTTTCTCCTCTTCAGGTCATCATAATGGTGATGACACTGCTCACCAGTGTGGGGGATACCAGTAGCACAAGTAAGCTCCTGGACAACTTTTTCCAGGCCTCTGCCTTACATTCCAAACCCTGGAAACACCCTTGCATCAGCCTGGGTTCATCATTTTTTACCAGGAGCCCAACAAAGACCCTAGACTCCTGGACATTCCATCTCTGTGCCCAAAAGTGTGCACCTTCACCAGCACTGCCTGTCATGTCAACAGATGATTAGACTCCAAGGAATGGTGTAGAATTCCCATCAATTGGCCTTAATACTGGCTGTTTTCCCACCCTTACACATCATTGAGAAACATTCAAAAAAGCACTGCATCACTTAGCAGCACACAAACAAGCTAAGCAGCATGGAAACACACACAACCAAGGTTTTAGCTAAGCTTAGAACCACACAAACAGGAGTAGCCATTACCATGTTTAAGCAGTCCTCAGCATAGCACAACAGTGTCATATTTCACAAATTTGCTTTTAAAATTAACCATATATGATAAATTAAATTACAGACCTCTTATGACTGCTACAGACTTGAACCCAGGGCCTATTAAGCATTAGGCTATAACTCTACCCATTTAGCTACTTGGATATTATGAAAAGTAGTATACCTTCACATATACTACTGGGCTACCTATTAGCATTGCTAAGCACTGCGACGCACAGTACAAACATGCTTAAATAGACCCAGAAATCAATAATTAATTACATCCAGTTTCTATTTTTAGCTGTCTGGCAGCTGTTGGCTATGTATGTATGACCACCACATCAGTACTGCAGCACTCTGTGCTGTGCCACACAAACAGCAATTAAAAAAGAAAATACTTAATCATGATAATTAATTACATCCAGTTTCTATTTTTAGATGTGTATCAGGTGTCAGCTGTCTATATGTGAACACAGCTTGGCATTGCTGCACTCTAGGTCATGCAGACATAAAGAGAGGAAAAAATGTAATAAATAAAATATTACACATTTGAAACCATTCACAGCATTTCAAGAGTAGCGGGAAGCATTACAGGGAGCCTTACCCTGTACATAACATTGGACCAGGTATCCACAACCATGGGTAGCTGCTACACTTCTCCCTACACCGATTCAGCATCCCTGTTCCTATGTTCTCCCTCAGCAGCACACCATGATTAATATACATGGCATGCTGCTGAGGGGGAACCGTGGCCATGTACATGGATACATTCTGTGTAGGCTCTAAACTATGCCTACATGGATTTTGTTAAATCCCGGAGTATATGTTTATCAAACAATCAGTCATGTTTTTGAGGTGAAATGGAGAAAGTGTGATAACATATTGCAGTTTGTGTTGTTTATTATAATCTGAATATAGAGCAGCTCCTGCCCACAATTTATTTCTGTAGCCCTGACTTATAAAAGTGGAAAAACCTCCTGATCACTAGGTGAACCAAGTGTAAAGAGATGTAAGTAGTACATATGGAATGCAGGATAGATGTTTTAACCATGTTTATGCCATACCACATAGGATAATTCACTCAGCACCAAGGTAAGCTTCTAGGCAGCTTAAATTTTTCATTTAGCCTGAAGGTGTTGATTAATCCCACCTTGACCTATAGCTGTCTTTAGAGTTTAGCTTGGAATGTCCATCTTGGGGGAAGAAAATACTCTATTCAGTACCCTTTCTAAGGAGATGTGTACTCCATCTCTTCAAAGTAAGTCTAGGGCTTACACATCTCCTACCAAACAAAGAGATGTTGAATGCCCTTCCTCGGAATTGAGACTGTCATCTAATCCATATTCTGCTGCTATTCTTGATGAAATGAGAATTTTAATAACTGAAAAGATTTACCAACAAGAGTAAAGGTATTCACAAAGTTAGCCACATTTGTTTGAATCATAAGAAAGAAAATTCATCCAATGTCATTGATTCCAATATAGATAAATACAACTTGAGAAGCATTATGAGAACCTTGTGTATGCTTAATGGCCTTAATGGCACCCCTAGTCTTAGATCCAGTGAAGTAGAACACTTTCCCTTTATCCAACAGAGTGAGAGGCTCTAGTCCCTGAGTGACCAGTTATGAGGGCTTTATGTTTTGTTTTGATGTTTTTGCTTATAATGATGAATTTTGCAGTGGAGCAATTAATGTTTTTCCCCTTTCACTGGTGTTTGGGGACTCTGTGTATGTGTTGTGGTGATTCAAGGTGCATATTAAAAGAGTTAGAAGACTTTTGGGATAAACATCTCACTACTTCAGTATAAATTCTGTTGGGCATATAGGGGTGCTCATTGGCTACTTTATATGTGGAGTTTGTTGCTTCCAGTTTAAATAGGTATCCACATTTCCCTCAGTTGCAATTACTGCCTCCAATTCAAAGGAAATACTCAATAAGCATCAGGCAATTTAGACATTGTCTAAGATGATCAAATAAAAGAAGGCTGAAGATGGAGAGTGATTTCTGATGTAAGGAGAGTACAAAGAATTATGATAATAGAGTTCGGATTGTATAAAAAGATACAGAGAGATTATATAATATACAAACAGGAAGTAACTCTGTCAACAGATCAGATGAAGGTAGGGATGAAGTACACTTACACCCTATAATATTAGGATGGTACAATTGGTAATAAAATTAATGAAGTCTGGATTACACTGACAATGGGAAGTTACTTGAATGGAGGATCTAATCAACAAAAACCTGTATAACTGTGTTGTCTGAGGATATTAAATATACCTGCATATACCTAGCTATAGCCAGAATTCTAGGACTAAGGAGTACTATGGAGAGTATTTTCGAGGTAACTGACAGTAGCGAATAAAAGAAGAGTGGGAAGAAATTTTGAAATCAATTAAACTAGGGGGCAGACAACTCCAGAGCCATTAATTGCAAAAATGCAAAGTGGGTGGGTATGAGTTTAATATAAGCTAAATAAAGTGAGCTTTATAACCAAAGCTAAACCATGCCTGATTTCCGAGGCAAAAAACAAACATTTCCACTTTACTCATCAGAAGTTACTTTCAGAAAGCAGTGAATCAAAATGATAAACCTCAAATACAAATATCAGGGGCAATGGAGGATGATAGAAGAGACAGGTCACAGTAATGGCATGGTGAGCTAATCTAAAGTAATACAAGTAGATGAGTTCCACTTCATGGCTAGAGGAGATAGACTGTGTTTCCATGGTATGGATAGAGGAAGTGAATGTAGGCAATGCAGATAAATGTAACAGTCTACAGGGTTGTTCAGTGGAGGTGGGGCTGTTTGAACAGGAAAATCTATCACTGGTAGGATACAGGAGTAAGGAGGAGTTTGGTATTACCAAGCTTAATTTGAAAGAAAGATGTTTAGGGGTGGTTAGAAGAGCACATAGAAGAGAAATAAGGCACGCCTATTTTTTTCATAATGCTACAAATGATGTAAGATGAACTGAAGTTATTTATAAAAAAAATAAATAAATAGATAAATAAATAAATGCACAAAGAACTTGGAGATCTAGGGAGAGTGATTGAAACACAGTAGACTACTAGGAGTACTGTAAGTCCCAAGGCAAGCTCATTACGGATGGGAAAGAAAAAATACATGGCTGTATTGGCTGCAAGGACTTTGTGGACAGAACAAGGGTTTGACCTCATATGGAGGCTGGGGCAGCACATAAGAGGAAAACAACTGTATGAGTTAAGTGGTACCTTATCCTCAAAAGAATTGCATTAGCAAACAAACATATGAAGAATCGCAAAGCAGGAAGAAAGGGCTCAGAAAGCAGGACAAGGAGTAATGAGCCATGCAGCACTACAAAAGGAGGAGGTGTGTAGGACAGGATGGACAGTAGTTTGGGAATGATGTTACGTCACTGAATGATAATATAGCTAAACTCCAGGCAGTAATAGATCAAAAAGGTACACCTGTGATAGGAGAAAATGAATCTTAGACAGACATCTGGCTATGTGGCTGACAAAAACAGGCTAATTTTTGACAGACTGAAACTGAGCTGCAACCAAAAGTTACATTACATATACTCCAATAAAAATGATATTAAATATAATGTATCCTGGTAAAGTTACAGTAACTTTTGGAACTGCATAACTAAACATTGGACTAGGGGAAATTTTTGTGAAGTATATGCCTCCTATGTTGACAAATAAAAGCATATATATAGTTTACTATAAAAAAATGAAGTAAAAAAAAAAACGTAGGAAACATTGAACGGAAACTGCAAATGTCTGCATATTGATTAGGCATAAATGTCGAATCTGTTGAACAAATTCAGCAGATTCGACATTTATGTCGAATACTGAAGGTGACATCAGTGTAGGTGCAAACGTAAGTTAAACTCCTACACTGGCATTCATGTTTTAGCAGGGGGCAAGCCTACTGCACCCCCCACACCCCCTTCAAACTATATATTCCAACTCCGAGATCGCACTACAGTGAGGAAAGGGTTACATTTCCCAATCTGCACTGTACCACGATCTCTACGCATATCATCAGTTACATATCAGAGAATGCACAGTTGCATTCGTTGATATTTACTCTCACTCTCATAACATTCGGCAACACAGAAATTGGCCAAATGCTGTTCGTCATTTCCATGTTCGCTGAACCTACCTTCAACATTTTCATAGTAAACCACATATGTATATATATGTGTGTGTGTGTGTGTGTGTGTGTGTGTGTGTGTGTGTGTGTGTGTGTGTGTGTGTGTGTGTGTGTGTGTGTCTTTTTTTTGCAAATGCTCATAATCTTCACCCCTAGCTCAGGAAGGATACTATATCAGCCCCAATTTGAATTAATGCTAAATAAATTATATCCACAAGCACTGTCTCCTGCAAATATGGTTACAGTTCTGTGTGTTTTGACATCAGTGATAACCGATCAGTGAAATAAGACTGATATGGGTTTTTCCCCATAAAACATTAGAGCAGCAAATTCAGCATAGTATGACAATGCTATGAGGGTGATTAAGAAAGATTTTAGATTTAGAGGTAACTGTGACAGATATGAGTAGTCATAGTCACATATGTGTAGTTGAAACCCTAACAGTTTTAATTTCACAAGAATGTGGTACTTTGGAGCTTTTAGAAGACCAGGAAAGTCAAAGGAGAAAAATAATACTCAAAAACTTGGGCAAGCTGAGAATGTGAAGGGTTAAGACCACTTGTATTTCTGAAGTGGGTAGTACTGGAGCTTCTGAGGAAGTCAGAGGTTCAAGACTTAACACTAAAATATGTTTATAGAGTGCTTCACCCTAAGTCTACTTCCCCAAGATGAGGCCAACGACAGTAGTAGAAAAACTCCATAATAATAATAACCACAGTTAGCAAGTGTAAAGAGCATCTTGGTGGGATGGGTTGCTGAAATACATGGGCAGCATGATTTGCAGGGACACCAATTACTTTGGGAGTGTTCTAAAGCACTAGACAAAGTCTGTGGCAGTAATGATACTTCACAAGGAAAAACAGTATTAAATTTTATAAAATGTACTTTGATTGGGTCTATATTATGATAATGCGCACTCAGAAGACTGAATGACACATAATCGACCCCATGTAAGTGAAAGCTTACAATGTCGAAACTTCAGAAACAAACAAAAAAAAAACCTGTAAAACATTACATAATGTGTTAAATATACCAATTCCGAGATCGCACTACAGTGCCAAAAAGGCAAAGTAGCGAAAGCAGCCAAACAAATTCTTTCCCAGGGAAAGAATTCTCTGAGTAGCCATTTCACTATTTTGCCTTTTTATGGTTTTCAGTTCGACAAAGATGCATTTGACAACCTGCATCTGTGACAGCGTAATAGAGAGCCCTTTGATTGATTAAAGGTACCGCTTCAGGATGGTTGTTTGTCAATCCCTGATACATTGGTTATTCCCACCTTTTTAAAGCAGACATGGCTTGCCAATATAAAGGAGCTGGCCAGCCTACAGACTTTTACGCCAAAGATGGGTTTTGCCATCATATGGACTAGTAGGTGGTGGAAGGTGTGCGGTGATGCTTATAAACTACCTGATCAGAGAGAGATTGATACCTTCACAGGTGTGAAGTGATGACGTGTGCAGCCTGGAAGGACTGTTTGCTGGTGAGCAGGCCTTTCTGGCTTATCTTCACGGATCTGGCAGTTCTAATTCTTGGTATTTTTCTTTCTTTTCTAATATTCAGAATGTTGTGTCATAATGTCACTGCTAAGGTAGTTTGAATGGTGATGCTTCCATCTCAGGGTCAGAGTATATCTCATGATTTAAAATATAATGTCGTTAAGCATTTAGATACACAATAAAGTTAAAAAAAAAGTAAAGTTTTTAATATTAGACAGCATGGGCTGTTCCTTTCTGAAGCAATGTGGTTAAAGTAATTACTCTTTAAATAAGATACTAATGCATGAAGCATATCATCATGGCAACAGCAAGGCATTGATGGTTCGGTGAAACAGTCCAGTTTTCTTGATTTCTACAACTTGTGTTAAATACAGCTTTAACAAAAGGGACAGCTGTAGTAAAGGGTAGTAATGTTAATCCCTACTTTTCTCATCACTACATAATCCGATATTGCCAGGTATATACTTGTTAAGTAAGTGGTGATTTGATCATTTGCAAAGAGAGGCTGGTAAAGTGGTGCTTTTAAGTTAATGCTATTTTAGTGTTTGGCTACGGAAAGAGAATTTACAACATTATGTAACCATGATGTTTTATTGAGTAACATCCACAATAAACTGCAATTGGATGAACACAACTGGTCCTAGCTTCTTCTGGGGGAAAAAATAAATATAAATGCATTTTTGGAGCCAAACCCCTGACAGCTCCTATACTCCATTATAAATACATACAAAACCCATGGTGTAACAAATGCAGACAACAGGAAAAACTTTGAAAAAACTGTGAATCTTTCCAGCTCTGTAATCACAACAGTGTTAGCAATGATTTCCTGTGATTAGCACCAAGTGAGGAGATGCAGTCAGTCTGGCTGTGAGAGATGAGTTACAACCTCATCCATTTGTCACTTGACCACTAGAATAATATCCTTCTGACAAAAGTTTTATGATGTATAGTATCTTGATTCTGTATATCCCTGCCTTACAAAGAATTTAGAAATAATGGATTAATGTAGAGATGAACCTTGAGTAACCCTGGCAGAGGATCACTGATTTCTGGGGAAGTATTTGCTGTTGGTTCATCTTAGAGCTAATGCTATGTTGTTTGAAGCTGCTGAATTATTCATTTGCAATGTCACTTTGCATGGTCTCATATTTTCCATCTGTGTATATATATTAAAGCTTGAAATTTAATGTCAAGTGACCAGAAGAAGCTAGGACAAGTTTTGTTCATTCAATTACAGCTTCATCTGGATGTTACTAGTGAAACCCCATCATGGTTACATAATGCTGGACATTTGGGCTCAGGTGTAGTAATATTTGCACTGATAGCTTGATATTTACATCCAAATTTACCTGACCAGATTCATTTGATGTAGATTTTGGAGTCTTGCTGCTTATTACTATAGACCACCTTGTCTCCAGTCTCTTATCAATGTCATTTAAAGACAAAAGTAAGACCACCCTCTTACATACATGCACAATTTCTGGGTGGATTCCTGACATTGTCATTTGGGTTCATTACCTTTTGACTGGTTAGTGGAGGTAGTTATTGCTTACTGCAACAGAGGTGCAGAGGAAGACAGTGTTTGCTGCAAATGACATGAAGGAATAGAGCTATAGATGCTGGACTTTTAGGTTATTGCAGGTGGCTCTGTAACTGTAATCATAAGCATCCATGTAGAGCTCCTGAGTAGGGAGAGGAGCCTGAAAAGGCAGACGTGGATTCAGGGAAATCAGGTGAATTCACCAGCAGAGCTAGCACTTGAGACAGTGGAAGAGAAGAACCAGATATTCTAGAGGACAGCAGTGCTGGAGCCAAACAGTCTAGATGTACCATTGGAATTTGCTCATGTACAGCTTGGCAAAGGGAACCAAGGGAATGGTGGATGCCATGTACCCCAGAGCTCAGAGAAATTCCCTTGCAGGAAGACCTGGAAGAGGAAGAAGATAATGGAAATAAGCAGTCATGGAGACGTCCTTGTGGGGCAGGAGACAAGCCAACATCAGAATGGCCTGAATCCTGCAGTCCATAAACAATTGGTCCTCAGAGGGAGGCAACACATATATTTTTGACACTGAGTGGGAAGCACATACTGTGTAAAAGAAGCATAGTTAAGTGAAGATTCTGAAGCAGAGGCTGCTGAGAGGGGGCTTGAATCAAAAGGTTATCCAAGTAAGGGAATATTTGAACTCCCTGAAGTCTGCAAAAGGCTACCACACAGGTCAGACATTTGATAAAGACCCCTGGATCTGTAGAATGACAAAAAGGGTAAGCAGAGAACTGATAATGATAGGAAGAAACAGAGAAATGTAAATATTTCCTGAAGGGAGGGTGAATAGGAATGAAGAGATAAGTATCCTTCAGATCCAGGAATATCAGCAAGGCTTGAGGAAGCCACAGAGCGAAAAGTGTCTGATGAGACATCCTGAAAGAAGGAACCTTAAGAAAGGTGTTGAGAAAGGACAGGTCTAAAATAGGCTTTCCCAACCCCCACCTTCCTGGGAACCAGAAATATTCTGGAATAAAAACCTGTTCCCTGCTGAGACAAGAGGAAAGGCTGGATGGTTCCCGGAACCACCAGATTCTGCAGAACTAAAGGAAATTGTAGGACATGACAAAGAGGATGCTGAGGGTGGCCTGAGAATAGAGTATGTGACTTTCAAGCTATACAGTAGCCATTTTGGATTACCAAAAGTACACAAGCATTTATGGGTATCTGTTGCCAAACAGGGAAAGAAAGAGTTGACCTGAGGGACAGATGAATCTGGCCAAAGGGTAGGAGTTCATAGGTGATTATTAGGCTAATGGCTTAAGAACCCTTATAAGCCCAGCCAGTGTAACCTGATTTTACCAATTATATGGCCCGAGGCGCAAGAGGATGACATGGGTTTTTGTATATACCTTGAGTATCTTACAAATTGCCCCCCCCCCCCACAGTAGACATAGGAGCTATCTCAGGTGTGAATTTGCAATTCCCCAGCCATTGACTCAAACTGTATTTGAAGAGGACCAGGGAAGCCCTCTTCTAAATGTGAATAAGAATCTTGTTCCAAAGAAGATGCGATCTCTAAGACACATCTCTCTCTCTCTCTCTCTGTCTCTCTCTCTTTGTCTCTCCCTCTTTATAGTATGTTTTCTTGAGTTGCTGGATAAGTTTAAATCCACAGATTGGGTGACCCTCATGCTGTTGACTTACAGATGTGTAGCAGGTCCATCAGGGCTGGATTTTTGAGTGCCTTTTAAGTCAGGCATAGGTCACCCACTTAATAGTTGGTAGAAGACAGAGTAAAATGATAGGCTATAGTCTATCCACATGGAACATGTTGTTTTCACTGTGTTGTTTCTTTGTGAGGAACATCTGAGGTCACTCCAGCTGCTGTAAGGGCCTAGTTAAGTACATGCCAAGTGGTGCATTGCACTCCATTATTGGTCTAATGAGTGCTGAATACAGCAGGACTATAATTCCTTTGGATCTGAATGCCATACATTTACTTATAAGTTGTGCCACATAGAAGGACTTCTTCACCACTGTGGACACAGGGGGGGTCAAAGTTCAGGCTACTATATATCTATGTACCTTGATCTCTCACCTCTGAGTCTACTCTTAGGGGTGTGCTATTGATGTTCTAATTTGCAGGGTTATTTGATTTCCTGAAGGGTATGATAATGCATTTTTTGCATTTAGTTTTAGGCCATGGTTCTGGCACCAGTCATTTGTCTGATTTAGACCCTCCTGAATGATGGGCAGCCACGGTGGTGCAGCGGTTAGTGTTGCCGCCTCACAGCAAGAGGTTCTCCGGTTCAATCCTCGGCTGGGGTACCTTCTGTATGGAGTCTTCATGTCCTCCCTGTG
The DNA here is from genome assembly GCF_019279795.1 of Protopterus annectens. Classification (NCBI taxonomy): domain Eukaryota; kingdom Metazoa; phylum Chordata; order Ceratodontiformes; family Protopteridae; genus Protopterus; species Protopterus annectens. The sequence continues at coordinate 107,457,262 of NC_056728.1, read as the reverse complement.
GTTGCGTGGGTTTCCTCCGGGTGCTCCAGTTTCATCCCAAAGACATGATGTAGGTGGATTGGACACACTAAATTGCCCCTAGGTGTGAGTGCGTGCATGTGTGTGCCTTCTGTGGAAGGTTAGGCGCAGGGCTGGCAATTTGACACCATAAAACTCCATTGCCAATCATGAGCAGATGGTGATCCAGTGTGGTGACCCCTAACTGGGAAAAGCCGAAAGAAGACCCTTCTGAATGATATTGACATCATAGGGGGATACAATGATTGCCCCCAGCTTGTAGTTGTCAGTAAACTTTGTCATCCAGGAGCCTTCCACATTAGCCTTGACTGCAGAGAAGTATATTACAAACAGGAGTGGTCCCAGTACTGAGCCCTGTGGCAAACCACTAGTAACTGGCCTCATGCTGGATCTAGATTCACCCACTTTAATCACGTGTCCTGTCCATGAGCCAGTTGGCTATCCATCTGGTGACATAGGGATTTATGCCCAGTTTTGTGAGTTTATTTATAATACCTAAGTGGAAAATTGTGTCAAGTGCCTTGACCAGGTAAAGGTAGGCAGTATGTACTGGTTTACCCTCATCCATGGCCTTAGTGACTTTATAAAAGAAATCCATCAGATTCAGTAGGTATGGCCTGCCCTTGAGAAAGCTACATTTGATCGGTTGACCAAATGATTGACTGATGGCCAAACAGCAGAAGATTTTTCAGAGAAAGAAGGCTTTTCACTCATAGCACCCTGAGAAGACTTGTCTGGAAAACCTCTCCTAGAATCCCACTTGCACCTAGAAGGCTGCTTAGCCTGCCTAAAAACAAAGGAAAGGTTTAGAAGGGTAATTTATCTGAAACTTAGAAACAGGAGAGACAAAGATTTGTTTTGAATCCTGTCCTGCATGACTCTACCCTTATCCTGAAGGATCTTAAATAATTCCACCATAGCAGTGCCCAAAATTTCTGGTTGTCTAAAGGAGAATCCAATAATTTGCCCTTGATGTTTTCAGGCAGAGCCTGAAGGCATAATCAAGAATAACTCCTCAAAACAGATCCAGGTGCAGCTTCCCTAAAAAAGGCATTATCAGCATCGTAGCTATATTTAAGAATGATGAGCCACCTGAGAAGTAGAGCTCAAAAGGGAAATAGCAGAAGCCTTACCCTCTGAATCAGGCAATCAGCAAGAATACTCTGAAGTTGGGAGAGAATAGCAAGGACATAACTATTCATATGGGTTTGGCAATTAATAGGCCTGAATGCTAAGGTAGCAGAGCTATATACTTTATAACCATACCTATCCTTGGCATGGATGTCATTATCAGAGTGTAAAAGCTTAGAAGAAACCAGCAACTTGGAAGGTTATCAATGGCTACATAAATAACAGCAGGAGCAGAGGAAAGGCTTTTATATAAAAACTGTTGAGCCCCAGAACTTTATAAAACCTGTCTGGTTTCATAGAGGCAGGAGGCTGACTGACAGTCAGTGGCTTGACAGGCTGCAGTGAAAGTATCCTAGAGGGCAGCCAGAACTGGAGGGACTGCAGAAAGCTGAGGAGAATCTATTTTCAAGAATTCATATTATCTTTTTTGAACATCAGAAACCTGGGAACAGTCCCACTTTAAATGTTACATTATATGAATCACCATACCTCCAAAAGGCAATTCTCTATAGGAGAATCAGAAGAAAGTGAATCCTCTTCCTCAGAGCCCAGGACAAGGGGAGAGTGGATCTGAGAGGAGTAAGTCAATGACTCCTCATCAGAGGAATCAGAGTCCCTAGCATGTTTGGAAGGAGTGAAAGTCCAAGGAGCAGACGCAGGAACAGATAATCCTTGAGGAGGTCATAAAAGCATTGAAAAGCCCTGACTAAAATCCTGACATTCTTTGTGTGGCTCTTTAGACACAGAGCCCACATGTTTAGTTTTCTATTACTTTCTAAAAAAAATGTCATTTTAATGAATTTGAAGAATTCCCCTAGGCTGCTCCAAAATAATCAGCTGTGTTCCCCCTTCCACATCTGCACCAGACATAGGCACGGCCTCAGTGGACATGTGGATAGTCAACTCTTTGTCGGCCTCCAACTGGGCCATGGCACAGGGAGCTGGCAGCAGCACCAGATGGTTCTTGTGTTCTTCATCCAAACCAATGGAAACTTCCAGTGGAGGCTGGACTGCAGCAGGATCAGTTTGCTCCTTTCTGACTTTCTTTTTAAGTGATGACTGAATGACAGCATGGGAGAATTCAGACATGGTACCCTAAGCCAAAAGCTTCACTCACTGGTTCTTTAACTAAATGGAAATAGATGACAGATGACTGCAGAGTGTCTTAGGGACACATGCCTGACAAATCTCACACTGCATATGGTCATGGGTAGCACCAAAAAAACAAAGACAGTCTTTGTGTCTATCTTTATGGGGAATCTTGCCCTCACATTCTCATTTTTCCCTTCCTGGATGACATATAAACTAAGGAAATAGTTAGAAAAAGGAAAGGAAAAAACATGAATGGGGCACTTATCTGTAGAAGGCTAGGTAGTGGAACCAACTCGGTAAATGGCTTTCAGACCAAATTCAAACATAGCATTCGGACTGATGTCAAAGTTTTTTGGATTAGGTGCTTGTACATCACATATGTACCATATGCCTTGCATGTAGGACATACATCTGCTGTCTGGAGCCCAGATGATGTAAAGACCTTGGTATGCTGGCCAGATATTCAATTATCTTTGGCAGGATATCCCAGGACTAAAGAATACTGCAGCTGATAAGGAACATTTTACTTTCATACATTCTAACAAGGCCTGGATGGTTAAATTATCATAGCTTTGGGGAGGGGGTATTTAGCAGTTTCCATGACAAAGGAGTGACTATATTACATGGTGGCACTTCAACAGTTTGTGCCAACCATGAGTGCAGTATGGACCTGAGAAGTGCATATGTGCAATGTTAAAAGTGGTTCATTTTCAAAGGATCACAGAAAATAGGAGTTCTCTGCCTTCCTAGATCTACAGTATACAGTCCTGATTGTCTAAGTGGGAAAAAAGACCCTGCCAGCATTTCAACTATCCGCCAAATGTATGCTTTAGTATGGAATGCAAGAAATGCAAGTATTTATGGGCTTGCCCCATAAAGCAGGTCTAGCCAGCTTTGGTTGGTCCCCAACAAGCAGTTTTTACTCCTCGGCTTTAACCCAGGAATAATGCACAAAGGTCATTGGCTAGACATAACCCTCCAGTGTACCACTATTGATAACTGGGTTGCAAGCAGAAAAGGTCTTTGATCACTTAATAACATTGCCTTATTTGTTTAGAACATTACAGTACTGAAAACATTGTGGTTATGCATATTTATAAATGTTTTATTTGATTTATGTGGATTGGGAACTGGACACAGTCTTTATATATTTCATTGTGAGTGGGAGGCAGAGAGTCCCTGTTACGTCCAACTTCTGTGCATATGATGTGTTGGTGACTCTCCCTGGGTGTTCAGACAAATTGGAGAGTATAGTTAACATGCTAAATGATTTTTGCAAAGTATACAGTTTAAAGATTAATGAAGCCAGTTTCCAAATTCTTTTTGTGGGATTAGTTCCGTTAGTTAAGATAAATGAGGCTATTGCCTTTACCTGGTTACTATCTTCATCAAAAAATATTTTGGGATTGAAATTTTTCCAAAGTTGATCGAGATAAAGAAAATATAAGCCATGCATTCACTATCATGATTCCAGACCTGATTAGACAAGTTGCTGGCAACAACCCAAATAACATCAGCCAGTGTGTTTAAAATCACTTTAAATAGGAAAATAGCAGCAAAAATCTGTTTAACCTCAAAAAGTGAAGAAAGAACTCAGTATCCAAAAACATGTTTTCTAGGTTCATAAGTTCATAGGTAGATACTAGGCTATCTGCCCTAGGGCATTTATAAGCCTAGCCATAGTGTATTTGGCTTCCGCCTCCCAATTAGATTAGCCTACTGTGCCTCTGTAAAGTAGGTCACAGAAGGTACCCTTTTAAGATTAGTTTACTGTGCCTCTGTCTAGCAGGGACACAGGAGAGATCCCAGGGGTGAATTTGTGATTTCCCATCCACGTGTCCAAATTTCGCTTGAAGAGGGTCAGCGAGGGGCTATGTCTAACATGAATTGGGATTCTATTCCAGAGTGAGGGGAGCCTCTGGGAAATGAATCTGTCCCTCCAGCATGTCCTATTTATTTTTGTGCTGAGGTTTAGGACCCTGGAGCGTGTAGCTCTAAGGGACTTGGATTTTTTGAGGTGGAGTATGTCCATTAATTCTGGGTTTGACATGGCTTTGTACGTCAGGCATAGATCAACTCTGAGTAGGTGGTAAGCAACTAAGTAGAGCTGGAGTTTCTTTAGTCAAGCTGCATAGGACATCTGTTTGTAGCCCATGATCCTCTTGGTGAAGTACTTTTGGGGTCACTCCAGTTGCTGCAGGTGTCAGGTAAGGTACATCCCAAAAGAGGCATTGTATTCAATTATGGGCCTGATGAGTGATGAATAGAGGGGCACAATGACCTCTCTTGATCTAGATGCAAACCCTTTCGTGATAGTGGGCTATATAGAAGGTCTTTCTAACCACTTTGGCAACGTGATTATCAAAGGAGAGATTACTATCTACGTTGGTCCCCAAATCTCTAATTACTTCTTCAGTACTTAATGGATTACCACCTATGTGGTAATTTGTGGGCACCTTGTTTTTCCCAAAGGGGATGACTATGCACTTTTTAGCATTTAGCTTGAGGCCGTGGTTCTGGCACCAAGCATCTGTCTCTGTGAGACCCTTTTGGAGGATGCTTGTGTCAGCTGGAGATTTGATTATGGCCCCCAGTTTGCAATCATCTGCGAACTTTGTCAGCCATAATCCCCCCGTGTTAGCCTAAACCTCAGAGAAGTATATACCGAACAAGAGAGGTCACAGAACTGAGCCCTGTGGGGCGCCACTTGTAACTGGTTTGGATTCGGACATGGCACCTGCGATTCTGACCATGTGGGTTCTATCTCTGAGCCAGTTTGCAACCCATCTTGTGATATAGGGGTTGATATTTAAGCTGGTAAGCTTATTTATGATGCCCAAGTGGGGTATTGTGTCGAATGCTTTTGCGAGGTCCAGGTAGGCTGTGTGGACTACCTTGCCCTCATATATGGCTTTGTTAACTGTTTCAAAGAAATCAACTAGGTTTAAGAGGCAAGATCTGCCCTTAACAAAGCTGAACTGGGTAGGGTCCAGTAATAGTAACCAAACAACGTAGAAATTAGAAATAGAAAAACACACCAAACAGCCAGTATGTAGCAGCAAAGTCTCCTTTATCTCCACAAGACCTGGTACCTCGGCATCTCGCCTTCAATGGGTCACAATACGTTACAAAACAGTAACAGTCTTTATACACAAATCAATTACATCAATTATTCAATTAATTATACAATTAAATTCAAAAAATGGAGGGAAAAAAACGTTTTTTAAAAAGACATATTTTTTAAATACATATTTTGTGAAAAAATATCCCAATGTTATGACAACAAAATTACTCAAAATTACTAAAAACTTCATATATATTAATAATTTATAATATATTCCATAATATAATTTCTAGCAATATGTGAATTATAGGATAAATATTATAATTATATTTTAATAAGTTCAATGGTGAATTAATTCTTCAGATACTTAATTCCAAGTTTAAACCAAAAGGCCTTAATGTATTAAACTTCAGAATCATCCTTGTTTCAAGTTCTAACAATTTGTCACAAATATTGTCACCCTTAGTGCAGTGAGGTTTGCCTAGTATACTAGGTAGGGTCCAGTGTCTGGAGGCTCCCAATGTCTTTGTTTATGAGTTCCATGATAATATGCTCCATAGCTTTACAGACCAAACTAGTCAGGCTTATGGGGCGATAGTTTTCGGGGTCCGTTGTGGCACCACCTTTGTGGAGTGGGACCACTGTAGCTGTACGCCATTCTTTGGGTACATATCCTGTAGTAAGGCTAAGTTTGAACAGTGACTTAATGTGAGGGTTCAGTTATTCTTGGAGCTCGTGTAAGACACAGCCTGGGACACCGTCCAGTCCCATAGATGCTGTGTTTTTTGCTTTGGAGAGGGCAGCTTTCACCTGTGCATCTGTGATGTCAGGGAGGTTACATGCAGTGGGGATAGGCATTTGCTCCTTTGGGGGGGAAGGGGGGGAGAAGTTTGCACTGAATCTGTTTGCCAGGATGTTGGCTATGTCTGTAGGTTCGGTCTATTTTGTACCGTTATGCAACAATTCAGAGCATATCTGGGAGTTTCCACCCATGTTCCTGACATAACTAAAGAAGGCCTTGTGATTATCTTTAGTGTCTAGGGCAATTTTTCTTTCGAAACTGGCCTTTGATGATTTTATGAGGGATCGAAGTTTCTTGCTAATACTGATTAGAGATGCCTTCCTTTTTTGGGATTTTGCTCTGTCATGTAGTAGCTTCCGCCTTCTGTTGTATCGCTTATTTATGGCCGGGGTCCACCAGACCGGTCTCCTGTTTTTGGAGGAGTGAGTCTTGGTTTTATTTGGGATAGCATGATCCATGCATTCCTGCAGGTGCTCATAGAATGCATTTGTAAAGGATTCTGCGGATTGGGCTGTATTATCCTCTGGCCCAGGGGCTTTGAAGGATTCCACCTCAGTCTTGAGAAGTGAAAAGTTGGCTTTGGAGAAATTCTTTACAGTGATTTCTTTGGCTGGGGTTGGAGACGGGATATGGATGTCCAAGGAAATTTGTTTATGGTCTGATCTTACCAATGAGGGGTTTACCTCTGGTGTGGAACATAGAGTCCCCATGTTGGTGATGACCAGGTCCAATATGTTGTTCCCTCTTGTGGGAGTGGTGACCAGTTGTTCCATTGCGTTAGTGTTTATAAATTCAAGGAACCGTTGGGCGAGGGTGTTTGGGCTTGAGTAGTTTTCCCAGTCAATGTTTGGGTAGTTGAAGTCACCCAATAACATAGTGTTTGAAGAGATCTTCATATTCTCCAGTGTTCTCAGGAATGCCAAGTAGGGTTCCTGTAATAGGGAGGGTGTTCTGTTGCAGGCTACAAACTGAAAGGCAGTTTTGCCCACTGTTAGTTGCACATGGATGGTTTCCGATGCTTCGTGCAGTGCCACTAACCTGGAGGTGTAGGTATCTTTGATGAATATAGATACTCCCCCTCCTTTTGTGCTTCAGTCTGAGTTTTGGGGCCGAAACGCATGGTATGAGTTATAACCTGGTAGTGCTGGGGTGCTCTCAGGAGCCTTGAACCAGGTTTCTGTTACTGCACAGACATCAATTTTCTCCATACTGAGGAGAGTCTCGTGTGCATCTTGAGGTTTAGACTTCTGGCATTGAGTAGCATTACCTTTAGTTTTTTTATCTTTGGGTTGTCTATGGAGGTGGGTTTGTCCTTTGAGCCTTGCCTAAAAAAGGCACTATGGGGGTGGCAAGAGCCTTGGCCAGTATACGAAAGCCTAAGGGTGACAGGTGCAAGCCATCCCTAGCGAAGCAACGTGGCTTGTCGAGCATGTCATCCCAGGCTGACAGACACTGGATCCCCTTTGAATGACACCAATACTTTAGCCAATTGTTGAAACTGATCATTTTGTCTTTATACTGTGGCATCATTCTTGGTGAGGGCAAGATGCTACTCAAGGTCAGGGACATACTAGACTGGGCTACATGGTCAGAGAGCTCCTCTATGTCTCTTTTCATGTAGTCCAGGGAGGTACGTCTCAGGTCATTCACACCAGCATAGACAATGACGGAGTCATACTTGTACATGCTTTGGAGTGACCTGAGTGCTTGCGTTATGTGGCAGATCCTGGCACCCGACAGGCAGCTTACAGTGACCTTCTCCTTGTTCAGTCTGGTGAGTGGGATGTCAATGTGCCGGACAATAGAGTCCCCTATAACAAGTGTATTTGGTGTGTTGTTTGGCCTTATGGGCTGTGACTGTGAGGCACACTGATTTTGTGAGATATGTGATTTGTGGGTATTGTTGAGGGGTGGCTGTTGCTTGGATATCTGCTTAGGAGGTCTTTGCTGTTTAGGCAGATTTTTATTTACAACCTCCGAGTATGTTTTTTTGTGTTTATGTGTTGGGTATGCAGATGCAATAGGTCTGTGTGAGACTGGATTTGTGGTGTGGGTGGTTACCTTTTCCTCCTGACTGACTGTGCCAGTCTTGGGTTGAGAGAGCTCTGCCTCCAGTTTGGCTGTGTAACTGCATCCCTCACATGTATTAGAGTTTGTTGGAAGGAGGAGAGGGTTGTCTGTGTACATAAGGCAATTGTAACATTGCCTCAAAATTCCCAGATTCACCAGCTAGACTGGAGAGTAACCTTGAAACTGACCCTTGGACGTACCAGATTAGTATAGGGAACTGTTTTTTTTACTGATCAGATTAGGGAAGAAAACTGATTTTTCACTTGATCAGGAAGGACCAATCGGGAGTCTAATACTTATGAGAAGTCAAGGAGGGTGTAGTGCTTTAGTAAGTTGGTGTTTCCTTATAAAAACTGAGCAGGTGCAGGGTTTTAGAAAGAGAATAGAGTGATTACTTTGAGAGTTTGAACAGTTCTAAGGTAAAAAGTGAAGAGCAGACTTTGTGGAGCCTGGAATAGTTTAAACCTATTTAGGCGGCGCTGCCCAGCGCTGCTCAGTGCACAAAACCACGCAAAAAGAGAGTTGTAGGGTTTTAAGAGAGAGAATTCAAGGAGTTTAGAATTGACCCAAAATGGCCTATAACACTACAGCTTCTAGGTAGTAACCACTCCTCCAGGGACAGGCAGGCTGTTTAGTGTTTACCACTCCCACTGGTGAACACAGAGACTTCCCTTTAGCCCAAGCAAGCAATGGCCTTCTAGAAACTTCCAAACAGTTCAAAACAGCAAATCTGTAACTGAACTTTCTTAACTTTCAGAAAGTGGGAAAAAAGCAAGATTTTTTTGTTTTTTTTCTTTTTGTTGTAGTTTAAAGGGAGCTGAGATACACAGGCAGCAACATAATCACAACAGTGCAATAAATGACCCCACACTTGAGTGCTAGGCCAAAATCAGGTAAAATGCAGTTTTTAGAGAAAAAAAAAATGATTTTAAATTAAGTGCAACACAGGAAATGCAGTAAACAGGCTCTAGATGTGTTCCAAGTACTGTTACTGTTACAGATATAAACTTTAGCAAGCCGGAAAATGCCAAAAAGTAGGCAGCAAAGCAGTAAAACTTAACAAAAAATCAGAAGAAAATACTTAAAATCACAAAAGTGGCTCCTTTTCTTCTCTCAGCGTTTTCTCCTCTTGGTAGGTGCTTCAGCAACAACTAGCAAGCCTGAAAAGATGCCAAAACCACGAGGCAGCCTGGCTTTAGGAGAGAGAGATCAAGGAGTTTAGAATTTACCCAAAATGGCCAATAAAACTACAGCTTCTAGGTAGTAACCACTCCTCCAGGGACAGGCAGGCTGTTCAGTGTTTACCACTCCCACTGGTGAACACAGAGACTTCCCTTTAGCCCAAGCAAGCACTGGCCTTCTAGAAACTTCCAAACAGTTCAGAACAGCAAATCTGTAACTGAACTTTCTTAACTTTCAGAAAGTGGGAAAAAAGCAAGATTTTTTTGTTTTTTTTCTTTTTGTTGTAGTTTAAAGGTAGCAGAGATACACAGGCAGAAAAATAATAACAACAGTGCAATAAATGACCCCACACTTGAGTGCTAGGCCAAAATCAGGTAAAATGCAGTTTTTAGAGAAAAAAACGATTTTAAATTAAGTGCAACACAGGAAATGCAGTAAACATTCTCTAGATGTGTTCCAAGAAATGTTACTGTTAAAGATATAAACTTTAGCTAGCCGGAAAATGCCAAAAAGTAGGGGTAAAGCAGTAAAACAACAAAAAATCAGAAGAAAATACTTAAAATCACAAAAGTGGCTCCTTTTCTTCTCTCAGCGTTTTCTCCTCTTGGTAGGTGCTTCAGCAACAACTAGCAAGCCTGAAAAGATGCCAAAACCACGAGGCAGCCTGGTTTTAAGAGAGAGAGATCAAGGAGTTTAGAATTGACCCAGAATGGCCAATAAAACTACAGCTTCTAGGTAGCAACCACTCCTCCATGGACAGGCAGGCTGTTCAGTGTTTACCACTCCCACTGGTGAACACAGAGACTTCCCTTTAGCCCAAGCAAGCACTGGCCCTCTAGAAACTTCCAAACAGTTCAGAACAGCAAATCAGCAAATCTGTAACTGAACTTTCTTAACTTTCAGAAAGTGGGAAAAAAGCAAGATTTTTTTGTTTTTTTTTTTCTTTTTGTTGTAGTTCAAAGGTAGCAGAGATACACAGGCAGCAAAATAATCACAACAGTGCAATAAATGACCCCACACTTGAGTGCTAGGCCAAAATCAGGTAAAATGCAGTTTTTAGAGAAAAAAAATTTTAAATTAAGTGCAACACAGGAAATGCAGTAAACAGGCTCTAGATGTGTTCCAAGTACTGTTACTGTTACAGATATAAACTTTAGCAAGACGGAAAATGCCAAAAAGTAGGTGGCAAAGCTGTAAAACTTAACAAAAAATCAGAAGAAAATACTTAAAATCACAAAAGTGGCTCCTTTTCTTCTCTCAGCGTTTTCTCCTCTTGGTAGGTGCTTCAGCAACAACTAGCAAGCCTGAAAAGATGCCAAAACCACGAGGCAGCCTGGTTTTAAGAGAGAGAGATCAAGGAGTTTAGAATTGACCCAGAATGGCCAATAAAACTACAGCTTCTAGGTAGCAACCACTCCTCCATGGACAGGCAGGCTGTTCAGTGTTTACCACTCCCACTGGTGAACACAGAGACTTCCCTTTAGCCCAAGCAAGCACTGGCCCTCTAGAAACTTCCAAACAGTTCAGAACAGCAAATCAGCAAATCTGTAACTGAACTTTCTTAACTTTCAGAAAGTGGGAAAAAAAGCAAGATTTTTTTGTTTTTTTTCTTTTTGTTGTAGTTCAAAGGTAGCAGAGATACACAGGCAGCAAAATAATCACAACAGTGCAATAAATGACCCCACACTTGAGTGCTAGGCCAAAATCAGGTAAAATGCAGTTTTTAGAGAAAAAATGATTTTAAATTAAGTGCAACACAGGAAATGCAGTAAACAGGCTCTAGATGTGTTCCAATCGAATCGGTGAGCCTATGGTGATAGGCTAGAGTGGTTACCAGGCAGGTTAGTAATTATATTTCTGTAATTGTTATACAATATAAGTGAGACAGCTTGTAAAAGAGTTCACTGTAGTTACATATTAATAAAGTTCAAATAACGCTAGAAGAAAGATCCTGCTAGTACTGTATGATTAGATAAGTGATGCAGCCTGTAATCCAGAAATAAAAATTAAATAAGTCTGAAATAGTGATTACCCACCTGAAGTGTAATATTAGATAACCTGCTGCAGCCTGAAAATCAGTGGTAAACAAGCTAAAGACAACAGACATGTGTCAAATACATCCCCTTAGAAAATCTGCCATATGAAACAAGTGAGTCTGTTGGAAAGGATTGTTGTAATCAAGTATGACATGTTAATAACGCCTAGAATAAAGTACCATCTTGAATTGTAAAAATAAAACAAGTGAGAGTGTGAAAAAGAGGTATGAATCGACCAAGAAAGCTGTTATAACTTCTGAATAAAGTATACTGCAGTCAGTACATAATGAAATGAATGAGACAGCCACAACCAAACAGTGAAATGTTTGAAATAAAGTACTGAAGCTGAATGTGTCTGTGCCACAATTTGGATATGTTGCTGTACCCTTGCAATATGGAGATAGTATGGTTGTATGAAATAATGAACATCCACAGTTGTCTAGAGCCATATAAATGAAATGTAGCAGGATGCTGTACCTGAACATAGCCAGATATGAAATGTGTATGAATAAAAATACAATGGATATTAATGTAGCAGTAACAGTCCCATCACCAATATTCCTAAGGTTACATATAGGAAACTGTACTAAGACCTGTAGGGTATATATATCTGCAGCTACTAGAGATGTACAGCATATGTATAGGTAGTTGAAGTTGTTAATAAAATATTTCTTCACCCTACCCTATATTCACAAATAATGCCATTCCACAACAAACTGGGCATGTGTATTCACAATTAATTCCTATGGACATTTGTCCTGTTGGTTCAAACATATTTGCATGTACGTTGCTGCATGTGCCCTGTTCACATATCCAAACCTGATGGCCTGTTGCCATCAATCAACCCTGCATGCTGTTGGATTGTGTACTGTTGTTCAAAATATGCATGTGTTATGCTTGCTGTTCAATGTTTGGAATTCATGGGTGTTTGGTTAATGGGAATACTGATGCATGCTGTTACAACAAATTTTGAATGGTATTGTTTGTTACTAACCCAAAATGTCATAAAATATTTCTAAACATAGGACAACAGGGAAGGCGGGTTCCAGCTGACCCACCTCTCCCACCTCAGCTGGCAAGTGCACCTGGCACTAGTGCCCAGGCTGGAACCTCCTCCGGTGGCTCTGTGCCACCTTCAGGTGGAAGCACTGCAGGGGATGGGGCTCGTCCCCCCTCTGCAAGCGTGGCCAGAGGAGACCGTCCACTCACCCTCCAAAGTGTCCGGTCTGTGATGTGTAGCGAGATCAGGCATTCTGTGCTTGAGCCCCTACGCCAGCTTGAGGCTGGGGTGGCCCAACTCACAGGTGTCCCTGCTGCCCATCCTACACAGCCTCCAGCACAGCCCCATCCTGGGCTGTGAAGGCACAGTGGCAACTGCCCATAGGTGGGGATCTCAGTTGCACTGTTGCCATCTGTGGGCTCATGGGCTCGCGATATCCCAACATCCATCTCCGTCAATTGTGTTTCCCTCCCACATGTGTCATACTCTGCCCCTGTATGTATCTTGTTTGTCTTGTCTGTTAACCTCCCCTACCTACCTCCCCAAATATACCTACTTCCTGTACCTCACATTCCACTCTCACCTGAAAAAAAAAATAAAAAAAAGGCACTCTGTTCCCGCAAAAAAATTACGCCCCATACATAGCTGCCCATTTTGCAGACATGTCTGCTGGACATGTGAAGTGGTAATTACAATTGGCTGTACAACATATTTTGTTGTCCTCACCCCTCTCTCAGGGGTGGAAGGTTTTAAATTTCACACCAAATTACAGACATATGCACAGCTGTTGCTGATAAAGAAATGGGCAGCTATGGGCCTTTTCTACATCCTTCCTACAAATCCTGAGCTTGTTTTCCTACTGTCCTACCCTCTTTGTGCCCCCTTTTTCACCACTTTCCTATCTCCCCATTTTCTTTTCTTTCAAAGAAATTATTGCAGGTGTGCGCGACAGTAAGCACTTTTAAGCAGTTGTAAGCAGGTGTGCACTTGTGTGCACTTAGCTAAGCGTGTGTGCGCAAAGCTAAGCGGCACTGCGCATGTGTGAGCTCCGCGCAAACCAGCGCTAACCCGCTTACAACTGCTTAAAAGTGCCTTAGTCACTCTGAAAGACAAGGCCTGTAGTCTGATCAGCAGCAAAATAAAATTCCTCTGTCAGTCTCGAACCCAGGACCTTGGAAACACTAGTCTGCATGACTTACCACTAAGCCATGACTGATATACAAGAACTTTGTGCTGAAAGCAATATATCATGAAATAGTAGGACTGAATGTAAAGGGAATATAGGAAGGCTATTACACAAAGCTTTTCTTCTATCTTTACTGGCAATTCTTGTGGATTTGTATAACATTAGTGTGAGAAGAGAAACAGCCATGCTAGTAATAATGTGACAGTAGCATCTTGCAAACCACACACACTATCAGAGCAGGATAAAGGATAAACACTGCCATATTCTAACAGGTAAGAGGCCAGACCTCACAACTGTGACTGATTTACAGGGATGTCCCTGATTTGAAAACAAATGTTAACTGTGCCCCACTGACTCCCTGTGAAATGTGCTAACAGTAGGCAGAAAGGTGTTTTATCCCACGTAATGGTAACTGTCAACTACTTAAAGTCTGCACTACTTGCATGTCAGAAATGGTGTATTAATACATATGCTCAAAATACCCCACAGTCACAACTGCAGAATATCTGAAATATATCACGGGTGTATCCCATTGATATGAACCATTCCCTGAGGCTGATAAAAGATACACCTGAGAGTATCTGAGGCCTGCAAGTGTCACAAACCCACAGGCATATCATTCTGTCTGCTGTCACACACTCTGTGAATAGCTGTAGAATAGCTTCCACAAGCACACCCACATGTAGGTGTACAACCCACAAATATCAAAGGAGGTATCCAACTAATAACATAAGGACAGTATAGCAGTTTACAAGCACTGCATGTGCCTGCTATCCATAACTGTTAGTACAAAGTACAAGGTGCCACTACTGCTCAGCAGCAAAATAAAATACCCTTGTAGGTGTCAGCCCCACACCTTGGCCAGACCAGACTGCATGCAGTACCACCAAACCACAACAAACATATAAGGAATTGCTGCTGAAAGAAATATAGCAAGCATTACAAGGAGTGAATGTGAATGGAAAATAGGAAAGCCATAGCAACACATTCCAGTAAAGACACCTAGCAGGCATTCAAGGAGTGAATGTAAAGGCCAAATAGTGAAGCCATAGCAACAAATTGCAAGAGCCACTGCTGTAAACCAGTTACTCCACAAGTCCCACAGGAAAGTGCATACTCCCATTTAAACAGTATTAGTATTATTAGGTGTCAGTTAACATACACACTGAGAAGAATAAACTGGAGGAAGCAGTAGTCAGGTGTCAGTACAACATGCATGTCAGTGCCTACAACACAGCCTGAAATGTGAGAGAGATACCAACCTTTACACTCACACAACAGTGTCCACAGCATACCAGCATGGTCCCCACCTTGAAAATCTGAAAGGGCAACGCCTACCTAACCTAACATTTTATAGCGCTGTCCTGAAATCACAGTGAGAACTGCAATTACCACACAGCAGGCTGCATGCAATTAGCAAATGCTGGCTAACAATTGGTGCAGAGGCCATCACATGCACATGTGCATATACCTTCAAAAGCAGCCTGTACTCCCAGTCCACACATGCAATACTTTCATTGCAACATCCGGAGGGAGAGACAGAGAGAGAGAGAGAGAAAAAAAAAAAACGAAAAAGAGACACAGACAGCCGAAAATAAAACAATACAGAACAGCAAGCTAACCAGCAGCAAGCCATCACAAACAGCAGTGTCAAACAAAGGTAATGTAAACTAATAATGTAATAGTCTACATACTGTGAACTCTCCATATGTGTTAGCAGTCTGTATCTATATATATGAAGATGTGCATAGGACAGGGGACATACTGCAACTGTTAGTGAAGGCTGGACATACATATGTATGTGAAGGATGCTATGTGCACATATCAATGTAGGTTGTAGTGCAACGTACAATGTAGGTTGCACAGTAGTCGATGTTTAGCAGTATGTTAGTGTGTGTATTCATATTTGTAAATAAAAAGGTACATATATATATATATATATATATATATATATATATATATATTATGTATATGTATGTATATTTATATATGTATCTATATATAATATGCATATATGTATACATAGATAGAGAGGGATGTAGAAATAGATAGACCCAGAATGATACCACAGTACAAGGACAAAATGATTGACTTCAACAATTGGCTAAGCTTCTGGTGTCATTCTAAGGGGATCCAGTATTTGTCTGCCTGGGATGACATGATCGACAGTCCATGATGCTTTGCCAGAGATGGCCTGCACCTGTCGCCCTTAGGATTCTGGATACTGGCTAAGACTTTTGCCACCCCTATAGTGTCTTTTTCAGGCAAGGTTCAAATGACGAATTCACCACCGTAAACGGTGACATCTGTGACATCTGTGCAGTGACAGAGACCTGGTTCAAAGCTCCAGAGAACACCCCTGCATTACCAGGCTTCAATTCATGCCACACCTTTTGGCCACCTAACCCAGAAAGAAGCACTAAAGGCGGAGGCGTGTCCATATTCATTAAGGATATCCACACCTCCAGGCTAGTTGTACAGCATAATGCATCTGAGACTAACTCTGGGCAAGACTGCAATCCAAATTGTAGCTTGCTACAGACCCCCCACCATGCCCCAGGATTCACACCCCTCATTTCTTGATACACTGGAAAGTATTAGGATACAACCCAACACCCTAATAATGTGCAATTTTAACTACCCCACCATTAACTGGGAAAACTACTCATGTACCAACTCTTTTGCCCAACGTTTTCTAGAATTCATAAATACCAACACCTTGGATCAACTTATTCACACCCCCACCAGGGGCAGCAATATCATATCCTAGACTTGGTCATCACCAACATGGGAAACTGGTGTTCTACACCAGAGGTCAATTCCTCGTTGGTCAGATCCAACCACAAGGTAATCAGCCTAGACATCCACATCCCAACCCCAGCCCCAATTAGGGAAACCATCATAACAAACTTCTCAAAAGCCAACTTCACACTTCTTAAGACAGAAGTGGCAAACTTCATGACACCCATGCAGACGGACAATAGAGGTATGACTGCCAAATCCTACACAAATGCACTGTATAAGCACTTACACGAGTGCATGGATCATGCTATCCCTAATAGAACCAAGATGTTATCCTCCAGACAAAGGAAGCCAGTCTGGTGGTCCTCTGCCATAAACAAACTCTACAACAGAAGAAAGAAACTGTTGCAAAAAAAAGTAAAATCCCATGACTGGAGGAACTCCCTGATCAACCTCAGTAAGAAGTTGAGATCCCTCATAAAATCCTCCAAAGCTAGTTACAAAAACAAAATTGCCACTGACTCTAAAGACAACCACAAAGCATTCTATAGCTATGTCAAGAATCTAAATGGGAACACTCAGATCTGCTCTGAGTTACAGCATAATGGCACTAAATATACAGAACCAACTGATATTGCCAACATCCTGGCAGATAGGTTCAGTGCTAACTTTACCACCTTTTCACCCCCTAAAGGGCCCATCTCTATACTGGAAGAATGCAAAGTTCTTATAATCACGGTTGCACAGGTAAAAAACACACTCTCCAAAGCCAAGAACACAGCATCCATGGGACCTGACAATATCCCAGGCTGCGTTCTACATGAACTACTGAATGAACTGGCACCCTACCTAAGTACCATGTTCAATCATAGCCTCACCTCAGGCTTTGTACCCACTGAATGGTGCACCACGACACTTATCCCACTCCACAAAGGGGGAGCCACGACGGACCCCAGTAACTACCGCCCCATTAGCCTGACAAGCCTGGTCTGCAAGGCCATGGAACGTATCATCATGGAACTCATAAATAAAGACATCGGTAATCTCCAAACTCTGGTTCCTACTCAGTTTGGATTTGTAAAAGGCAGATCATGTCTCCTAAACCTGATTGACTTCTTTGAAGCAGTCACCAAAGCCATAGATGATGGTAAAATGGTTCACACAGCTTATGTAGATCTCGCCAAGGCTTTCAACACCATCCCCCACTCTGGAATTATAGATAAGCTCACTAAACTAGGTATAAATCCCTATGTCATAAGATGGGTTGCCAACTGGCTCATGGACAGAACCCACACTGTGAAAGTAGCATATTCCAAATCCGACATCAGACCAGTGACAAGTGGAGTACCACTGGGTTCAGTCCTGGGTCCTCTCCTGTTTGGTATCTACTTCTCTGAAGTGCAGGCCAACACAGAAGGTCTTTGGCTAACAAAGTTTGCAGATGACTGCAAACTAGGAGCCATAATCGCAACTCCTAACGATGTGGGCAAACTACAAAAGGGCCTCACTCAGACAGATACCTGGTGTCAAAGCCATGGCCTGAAGCTCAATGCCAAAAAGTGTATTGTCATCCCCTTTGGTAAAAACTTTGTACCCATGAACTACCACATAGCTGGTAGTCTACTTAATGCCGAAAATGTGATAAGAGACCTTGGGATACAGGTGGACAGTAGTCTCTCCTTTGATAATCACATCGCCACAGTGGTCGGGAAATCCTTCTACATGGCTCATCTCATCACAAAAGGATTCCCATCCAGAAAAAAGAGGTCATTGTTCCCCTCTACTCATCACTTATTAGACCCATTATAGAGTACAATGCCCCTTTTAGTATATACCTCACAAGACAACTACAACAACTGGAAAGACCACAGAAATACCTCACAAAGAGGATTACTGGCCTCAAACATATGCCCTATGCAGACCGTCAAAAAACTACAGCTTGACTCCATGGCATATCGCCTACTCAGGGGTGATCTCTGCCTAACATACAAAGCTATGTCAAACCCAGAGCTGTTGGACATGCTCCACTTAAAGAAATCCCAATCCCTCTGAGCTACACACTCTAGGGACCTTAACCTTGTCATCACAATAAACAGAACATGCTGGAGGGATAGATTCCTGTCCCAGGGACTTCCCATACTCTGGAACAGACTACCTATCTATGTCAAACAGAGCTCCTCATTAGCACTCTTCAAGAAAGATCTTGATGATTGGATGGGAAATGGGAAATTCACCCCGGGGATCACTTCTGTGGCTCTGCTCGACAGGGGCATAGGAAAATACTTTTCTTGGTGGCAAAAGCCAGGGTACATTTATTGGCTAGGCTTGTATGGGCCTTAGGGCTGATAGCATGTACCTACCTATGAACCTATGAACATATATAGATAGATGGATAGAATATGTATATACATATATTATGTAATAGACACATACATATATATATATATATATATATATATATAGATACATACACATATACAGACAGATATGAATGTCTACAGATATGTATGTATATGAATATCTCTCTCTCTCTCTCTCTCCCTCTCTCTCTCTCTATATATATATATATATATATATATATATATATATATATATATATACTGAGAGAGGCACGTGCGTGCAGATGTATTGCAACAGGTGCCTGGTGACAAAGGCATGGACTGAACACCAGTGTGGATACAGGAGTACCATACCCCATTCCAAAACACTTACACCACTAACCACCACATATGTGGTTGCCTGCCTACTACTGGATGTGTCAGGAGGGAACATGGGAAACAAGTGTACAATAGCCTCCCCTTTGATATTCACAGTGGCACACTAGTCTTGTAATACCTGTACATGGTATGTGTCAGCAGAAATGGTGTGTCAGCTAGTGAAATGTAGGTCACTGTACCCCTCTACACCTCACAATGTCCTACACGGTATGTACCTCCCATGACAACTACAGAAAGGGAGAAGGACACAGTCATACCTAACAAACAGTGATAATGCCCTCAAACACATTACCTATGCAGAGTGACTGACAAAACCACAGATAGAGTGCCTCTCAGACTACCTACACAGAGGTTACCACTGCTGGATATACATAGTTAAGTCACACCTATAACAGTTGTCCAACAACCATGGTAACACCTCACAATATCCCCAGCATAAATGACCTATGTCTGTCATCCTTGGCACCGCAGTAAAGAGCTCATGGTGGAGGTACAGGTTCCTACCCACAAATAAGCCATACCCTGGAGTAAACCACCCAGCATGTTGAATGTTATGCAGATAGGGAGTATGCCATATGAGTCACCCTGTGTAACTGTTTGACAGGAGCAAGTACAATCACATTACATGTGTCCCAAGGGGCAGGGTAGCATAACAGTATGCTGCTGTAGGTCCAGGCCCAATAGCATACTACCTGCCTATGACACAATGCACACACACATGTACTCATTGCAATACCAACTATGTGAGGTGGAATGAGTGTGCCACTGATTGTGTGCAAGGTCTGTAATGGTGTGATTGCTCAGCATGACTTTGTGTCTGTCATGGTAGTGTGTGTCCTTGGTGTGAGGCCAGAGAAAGATGTGTCAGGTATTGGGATACAAACATACTACATTGCCATATGTTGTGCTGTGGTTCCCTGTATGTGACTGTGGTGTAGGTATGGTTATGGCAACAAAGACTACGGTGCATTACCAGTGACATTTGTACTGTGCAATGCATGCATTGCATGGGTTGACAATGTTCTCCATACATTACCTTGATACAAACCCCCAGTGTGAGGCTGTGCATTGGACCTCAAACAGTGTGCAGACTGCTGGTGTATACTTGTTTGTTGTATGGAGTGTGCCAGGCACTGTCACAGAGTTGTCTGCTGAGCACTGATATGTGATCATTTACATGTGTATCCCCCAATAGACAGACAGATGCTATATATGGCAATTCAGTGATATCACTACAGTAGAGTATTATGTGTGCCATATCACTTGCTCACATATTTTTCTTTTTCTTCCAGGGCAATGGTGCACCAGCGCAACCCCACATACTGTGCTGCAGAAGAAGAGGAGATACACCAGAGCCTGGTGCGGGATTTTGCCACACTCTTTTCCCGCACCAGCCAGAACCAGCAGGAGAGGGCTGCACTGTGTCCGTCGGGTAAATGACATAGGCATGCATAACCGGACATATGAGCAGGTACGCCATCACTGCAGTGATTTAATTAGAAATGTCCATCAGCGTGCATCTGATATCCACAGGCAACAGCTTGCCACAGGTGGTGGGGCAGCTATACACCCCCCCCTCACCAGACTGGAGGGGCTCCTCCTAAGTGTTGTGGCTCCAGCCCAACAACAACATCCGCACACATGTGTAATGATGTAGGCTGGAGCCACCCAGCAGGAAGACTTGGAGCGTGCAGGTAACATGCCATATCTATAGTTGACTGTTCTCTACACTGGTAGTTTATGCATGTGTGAGGTTTGTACTGTGTTTGTAGCTGTTATCCTGGTAATTATTGTGCAAGAGTGATATTCTCAATATCGGCAGTAGACCTGTTAAAGCCAGCTGTTGTACTACTGAACTGTATCATACTCACAGTATCAATGGCATAGTTGTTCCCACTGACAATAAATGTTTTATTTGTGCAGGTCCCTCTGGTGTAACAGCAAGGCAGCCAGTCCATGCTGGTGAGTGTGTAATAACAATCCTTTAAAACTAATGATAATAATACCCTAAAATGGTATTGCTATGTGTGTGATTGCAGGTGTGTTTGTGTCTGTGTGTTTGTATCTCATGTACTGAGGAGTGTGCATATATGCATGTGTGCATGTGTGCATGTGCGCATGTGTGCATGTGTGCATGTGCCCATGTGTGCATGTGTGCATGCGCGCATGTGTGCATGTGTGCATGTGCCCATGTGCCCATGTGCGCATGTGTGCATATGTGCATGTGCCCATGTGTGCATGTGTGCATGTGTGCATGTGCCCATGTGCGCATGTGCCCATGTGTGCATGTGTGCATATGCGCATGTGCCCATGTGCCCATGTGTGCATGTGTGCATGTGCCCATGTGTGCATGTGCCCATGGGTTCTCGTGGGAGCATCCGTGGTCATACTGCCCCTGCCAGACGTGCCCACAGAGGTCTTTCAACCTCAGCTATGTTCCGGGCTGTAATGCAGGCACTGTCACGTATGGAACGGTACACCAGACAGGGTCTGAGGGAGCTGAGAGCACATCGCACTGCTATGAATGACACTATGCGTGACATTGCGGCTGCCATCCATAATTTCACCGAGGTCATTGACAGACGTTGGGGGGATACATTAGATCTGTTCCACAACTACATGTCCATGAGCCAGGGCAACGCAGGATGGTTGAGGTGTCGACGTGGACGAATGCCAGCAACAGCAGCAGCTGGCAGTCATCGCAGATGACAACAAACCCGCGGCCGCTCTCATAGTGCTAGTACCAGCCCCAGCAATGCTGGGTCTGTGCTGTCATCAGACCACCCTAGGAGACCACGTGCATGTGGATCTGGACAGTCCCAGCAGGGACATATCTCCAGTCATCAACCACCTGCTTCTGATGACAGTACCCAGTCTGGCTTAGTACCTGATACTGTCCGTAGCACCCCTGCCAGGCACAGGTATCATGACCATGGCCAGAGACAGTGATCTGTATGACCTGGCAGGTACAGTCTGTGGCTGTCCACAAACACCCATATATGGCAGCCATGAGGTGGAACTGTGTGCATGCATACACACATGCATAATGCTAACACCTAGGGCTAACACATACACGCACACACTGCATCAACATTGCCCCATCTTCTATGGTTGTCCCTCACTAACACACACACACACATACATGTCGATTGGTTGTATCAGTGGCAGACTCAGGCATACCAAGTACACACCCTGTGCATATGATGAAACTGTGCCACCTCCTGCAATGTGTAACATCGATGCAGGACCGGTTAACATGGTGCTGATGCACAGGGTGACTACATAGATGTGTAGTAATATTATCATGTTGTCAACTGTACAGTGTAATGATATCATTGTGGGTATATCCCAGCATGCCTGATGCATTAACAGTATGATTGTCATTGTATTGTTTGGTACACCCCTATTAATTACCATAGTGTAATGTCTGCACATCTTTGCATTCTGGTGGTAAGGCTGTAAACGGAAGGCCACCTACATAGGTAGCATAGGGGATAAGAAAATGGAAGTAATGATACTCAATGGTGGACATGTAAACTGCAAGATGCATGCAGTACAACCTCTACTCTGCCTGGAGAATGTTGATATCTGTGCAGTAATCGACAACAGGTTCAAGACTCCCAAGAGCACCCTAGCACTACCAGGTTACACCTCATACCATGCTTGACAGCCCCAAAACACACAACTAACTATGACAGGAGGTGAGTCTCATTAAATGTCAGGGATACTGTGGTGGCAGGACAGGTAGCATACAGCCTACTAAGTTGGGAACTGCTGATTGAGGGCTCAGTGTCTGTTATTCTAAATGTGTATTAGTTCTGGTTTAAGCACTTGGGCTTCAGGACAGTTATTTGACATTATGAAGGTTCATGGTCTGCACTCTTGTGGGAGGAGAGGCTGGACTCTGCCCGTCTGAGCTGGGAATTTCTGGCTAAAGGCTTATAGTGCCTGCATATTTGAACTGTTTCTTACTGAAATTGGTACACCTTGTTTGCTGTAGCATAGACTAGATCCATGCCTGCTGAATGTAGCTTTGTTTGTATGCTTGTTTGCTTGTTATTTCCCTGAAACACTAATTCCACCTGAAACACATCTTTACAGCACCTCTGTGGATCCGTAGTGGCATCTGCATTGCTTACTGTACATATGTCCTTGTTTCACTTGACAGAAAGTTAGTGTTGGTCATTTATGCAATTAAGTTACCTGTAACACATTGCATTTGAGTTACCTGGCACTTGCTCACTAAAGCATTTATATATGCCAGCACTAACAAATTAAAAGCACTACACCCTCACAAACTCACCTTGAGTACCTTGTTCCCCATTGGCCCTTTTTGTTGTTAATTATAAAGGAATTCCCAATACTATTCTAGCATGTCCAAAGGTCAGTTGTCAATCTCCTCTCCGGTCCAGCTGGTGAATCTGGGAATCTAGAGGCAATGTTACAACTGCCTCATGTACACAGACAACCCTCTCCTCCTCCCAACAAATTCCAACACATGTGAGAGTTGCAACCATATAGCCAAACTGCAGGCTAAGCTCTCTCAACTCAGTACTGGAAAAACCTTTCAGGAGGAGAAGGAAACCACAGTCACTACAATTGCAGTCTCACATAGACCTACCACGACAGCAATCCAAACAAATAAACACACGAAAACATACTCAGAGTCTCTAAATAAAAGTCTGCCTAAGCAGCAGACACCTCCAAAGCAGACACACAAGCAACCGCTACCCCGGAACAGAACGTGTGCAACACATAGCTCACAAAGCCATTGTGCCGAACAGTCACAGCACGTAAGGCTAAACAACACACCTGCTACACTTGTGATAGGTGCCTCTTTCGTCAGGTACACTGATGTCCCAGAAGAAGGTCACAGTGAGATGCCTGTCGGACGCTATGATCTGCCACATAACACAAGCACACACGTCACTTCAAGGCATGTACAAATATGACTCAGTCAGTGTCCATGCCAGTGTGAATGACCTGAGACGTACCTCCCTGGACTACATGATAAGAGACATAGAGGAGCTCTCTGAGCATGTGGCCCAGACTGGTATGACCCTGATCTTGAGTAGCATCTTACCCTCACCAAGAGTGATGCTACAATATGTAGACAAGATGATCAATTTCAACAATTGGCTTATGTCTCAGTGTCATTCAAAGGGGATCCAATGCCTGTCAGCCTGGGATGACATGCTCGACAAGCCACACTGCTTTGCTAGGGACGGCTTGCACCTGTCACCCATGGGCTTTTGGATATTGGCAAAGGCTATTGATACCCCCATAGTGTCTTTTTTAGGCAAGGCTCAAAAGACAAGACCACCTCCATAGGTATCACAAGGGATAGGAAACTAATAGTAATGCTACTCAACGCCAGCAGTGTAAACCTCAAGATGCATGCACTGGAAACTGTCCTTAGCATGGAGAACATCAATATCTGTGCAGTAACAGAATCATGGTTCAAGGCCCCCAAAAGCACCCCAGCACTGGCAGGTTATACCTCATACCATGCTTGTCGGCCCCAAAACTTGCACCAAAACAGAACAGGAGGGGGAGTATCAATATTCATCAAAGATACCCACACCTCCAGGTTGGTGGCACAGCACGAAGCATCAGAGACTATCCATGTGCAACTAACAGTGAGTAAGACTGCCTTCCAGTTCATAGCCTGGCACACACCACACTCCCAAACCAGGTAACCCACTTGGCCTACTTAAGAATACATGAATATCTGCAGGTGTCTCCAAACAACAATATATTGGGCAGCTTCATTTACCTACACATAGACTGGGAGCATTACTGTAGCTCCAACACCCTAGGTGTAAGGTTCCTAGAATCCATACACTCAATTGCTATGGAACAACTTGTTACCACTCCCACAAGAGGGGAAAACATGCTGCACCTGTTCATCACCAACATGTGAACTATATGCTCCAGACCAGAAGTGTATCCCTCGCTGGTAAGATGACACCATAGTCTACTCTCACTGTATATTCACATACCAAATGCAGCCCCTGCACAGAAAACCACAGTCATAAAGTTGTGTAATGCAAATTACATGTATTCACATGAGGCAGGCTTCACACATGGGAACTATTTAAGGTCACAGGTACATATGTCTATGTGGCAGACACATACCTCATGTGGGCATTGACATTACTGATATGATCTATGTTATACAATATTAAGAGCAACACCCCAAACACATGGCATTTGTAAGATTCAAACCCCTACTTAACTATGTTATGACACTTGAGAGAGATGCATTAGCAGAGCACGCTATTTGCATTACTGGGAGGTGTCCTTTCTCCTGCTATACTTATAGGGTGCTGACATCATCAGTGTTTAGAAAGAGGAATGTGCATCATGCAGTGTGTTCTTCTAGTTGCCAAAAGGGACATTTTTTTCACACAGAATTGCACACATACTAACCCCCTCCCCTACACACACACTGAGCATTTGCAGGATTGAAACCCCTACCTAACTATGTTATGACACTTGAGAAAGACGCATTAGCGGAGCACGCTATTCGCATTACTGGGAGGTTTCCCTTCTCCTGCTGTACTTATAGGGTGCTGACATCATCAGTGTTTAGAAAGAGGAATGTGCATCATGCAGTGTGTTCTTCTAGTTGCCAAAAGGGACATTTCTTTCACACAGAATTGCACACACACTAACCCCCCCTCACCCAAACACACACACACTGAGCATTTGCAGGATTCAAACCCCTACCTAACTATGTTATGACACTTGAGAGAGACGCATTAGCGGAGCACGCTATTCAAATTACTAGGTATCTGCATTTCTCCTGCAGTATTTATAGGGTGCTGACATCATTATTTATAGTATGTACATCTATTACTATCTGTCAGTTAGGGGGATAGCATATATATGCATTAACAGCCACCTACGTCAGGGTCAGATATGCACATCAGCACAGCCAGGTTATGTTTTATACCATGCTTTGTGACCACAGGACCTGTAACACACAACACAACCAGTTCAGACCACCCCTCCCATATCCAGGACACACACTTTGCTTCCCTGGGAACAGTGTAGGATATGAAGGTGTTCACATACACCATTACAGTTGTTAACATCAAGTAAAGGTATATTGTGTGGGGGAACTACTCAGGCCTCAACAACACCACCCTACAGCCACTACAATTTGTGAATCCATGTGCTATGGCAGGACCACTCACCACAGCCACAAGGGGGAATACATATTGGACCTGACCATCTGCAACATGGGGACTGTATGTTCCACACCAGAGGTAGACCACCATTGTTAATATCTGACCATACCCAACTTTTCCTGGACATCCATATCCCATCTCCACCCCCAGGCAAGGAAGTCACTGCAAACAAAGTATTTATTAAAAGCAGACTTTGCACTTGTGAAGACTGGGTTGGAAGACTTCAAAGGACCCATGCTGGGGGATTATACAGGCCACTCTGCATAATCCTTGACAATAGCATTCTATGAGCATCTGGAAGGTTTGCATTGATCATGCTATCCCAAATAAACCCATGACTCCTCCACAACAGGAGACCTGTCTGGTGTACACCAGACATATATAAGCTGTACAACAGAAGGAGGGAGCTAATACATTACAGAGCAATATCCCACAGAGGGAGGATGCCTCTGAACAGTATTGGCACGACACTTCAATCCCTCAAACTCATTGGGTCAAGGTGTTGACAGTGATATTGTCCAGACACTGCAGATAAGGCTCCCCTCAGTCTGTAATTGATGCCCAATTACTGTTATAAGTCCTTGCCAACCATCTTCCAGAAAACACCAGCCACATGGATGTGACATTGCAAATTCAACCCCTGGGATCTCCACTGTGTCCCTGCTTGATGGAGGCACAGCACACTAGCCTTAAATGGTGCCTTCTGTGACCTACTTTACAGAGGCACAGTAGCCCACTGTACTGGGGAGGCAGATGCCAAGCACACTCTGGCTAAGCTTGTATTCCCTAGGGCAAACAGCCTAGTATTGACCTCTACACCCATATGTTTAATTTTCAGATGCACAATATTTGTTGCTGATAAACTGTTTGCAGGTCTTTATTGCCATAGCTTTCCCTGTTTCTAGAAACAACTTGTGTATCTGTGGAAGATGTTTGAATATGAGAGGGATCCACTATTTAACTTATGTCTCTGTAGTCATTTAACTGTGTGCACTGGGCAGATTGCTGTATTGTGGTTGGTTCCTGGATTAACACATACAAATACCAGATATGTGTGGCCAACTGCTAAACTGAGACATGGCCTAAGTGTGTGAGCATGCCCAGTTCAGGCTTTCCATGGCTTGTTGCCTGACATATGTCTCATTTATCAAAGTGTGCGAGTATGCCCAGTGTGTGCTATCCATATGTTGAAATCTGCAGTCCACCACATTTGTGGTTGTGTGTGAACTTCAACAATATTTCACATTTATAGTTGTGTGTTGGGAGTCATGCTGTGTACTTACTGCCCAACTGCTTTGTGTCTAAACCCAACAGGGATTATACTGTGCATGCAGGGTTTCCATGGAATAGTTTGCATACAGTTGTCAACATCCTTTCATACTGACCAAACACTGTAATATCGTATAGTGTACTGGTTCAGTACTTTCACTGTGGTGGACAGTATCCTGGGTTTCAGTCCTATCACTGCTTTAAATATTCATAGTGAGCACACCAGACTGGTTAAGGGCCAGTTGTGCACATATGACCATGTTGCATTTTGTTCGGATATGGTCTACTTAAACCAGGCTTGTCCAACATTGGTAGTGTATTCCACAACTTGGGTGGACATTGACAAACACTAGCGATGTGCCCTAGGCCATTTCTACTGCTAGTCAGAGAGTGTGTTTGTCCTTCAACACACATTGTAACTGGATTTTGACATGACATATTTCAAGGTTAGTATACTGTGCCTCTGTCTACCCGTGACATAACAGTGATACCCAGGGTAAACCTACCATCTCCCATCCACTCATCAAGATTCCTGTTGAGGAGAGTCAATGAGGGACTCTCTGGCTAACCTGTACTGGGAGTTTACTCAAGAGTGGAGGGAGCTTCTGGGTTATGGATCAATCACTACAGCATGTCCTATGTATGTCAGTGCTGGGGTTCAGGTCTCTCATGTGCATAGCTCACTGGCATTCAGATTGTACAAGGTGCAGCATGTTCATTGATTCCAGCTTGGACATGGCTTTATACATCAGGCACAGATTGCCTCTGGGCAGGCAGTATGGCACTGTGTGGAGCTGCAATTTGTTTCATCAGGCAACACATGGCAGCTGTTCGAGCTCTTTGATCCTCCTGGTGAGGTACTTTTGGGGTGTTTCCAGTTGCTGGAGGTGTCTGCTGAGGTACATCCCACAGGGGCCATTGTACTCAATTGTAAGGCTGATGAAGGATGACTGAAGAGGCACGATGACCTCCCCTGATCTAGATGTGACTACCTTCATGATTAGGTGGGTATATGGTATGTTACTGTAACCAATACAGCCACATGGTTGTCAAATGCACGATATCTATCAACTTGTGTCCCCAGGTCTCTTATTACTTCTAAAGTACTTAATGGGTTAACACCTATGTGGTAATTGGTGGGCACTTACTGTTTATCCACAGGGGATGACTATACACTTTTCTGCAATTAGCTTGATGACATGACTCTGGCACCAGTTGGCTGTTTCTATGTGGCCCTTTTGTAGGATGCCTGTGTTAGCTGGAGGGTCAGATATGGTGCCCAGTTTGTAGTCCTCTGCAAACTTGTTCAGACACAGTCCTTACATGTTGGCCTGTACTTATGGGAAATATATACCAACAAGGGAGGTCCCAGGACCGAGCCTTGTGGGATGCCAGTTGTAGCTGGTTTGTAGTCTGCCATGGCTGCAGCATTTCTGACCATGTCAGTTCTGTCCTTGGGCTGGTTTGCAACCCATCTACTGACACAGGGGGTTTATATTTAAGCTGATGAGCTTATCTATAATGAACACTTGGGGTATTGTATGGAAGGCTTTTGCAAGGTCCAGATAGGCTGTGTGGACCACATTCCTCTCATCAATGGCCTTGATGACTGTTTCAAATGAGTCAGACATGTTTAAGGGGCAGGATATGCCCTTAAGAAAGCCACACTGGGTAGGGTTCAGTGTCTGTAGGTCCTCAATATCTTTATTTCTGAGGTCCATGATGATCCTTTCCATAGCTTTGCAGACCAAGCTTGTCAGGATTCTGGGGTGATAGTTTGTAGTATCCATTCAGGCACCGCCTTTGTGGAGAGGGACCACTGTTGCTGTACACTGCTCTTTGGGTACATATCCTGTGGTAAGGCTGAAATTGAGCAGTACTGTTATTTGGCATTCCATTCTTCTTGGAGTTCATGTTGGACACAGCCCAGGATACCATCTCATACCATTGATGCTGTGTGTTTTGCTTTGAAGATGCTGGCTGTTACATCAGCATATGCAATGTCAGGGGGCCAGCATTCTGCTGGGATAGATATTTGGCATTTTTTTTTTTTGGGGGGGGGGTTGCACTCAACCTGTCAGGTTGGATGTTGGCAATGTGTGTGGGTTTGGTGTATTGTTTGTAATATTTGGTAATTCAGAGCATATCTGTGAATTCCCAACAAGGTTCCTACCATCAGTTAAGAAAGCCTTGTGTTTATCCTTAGTGTCCTGTACAATTTGTATCTTCATAGGTTCATAGGTTAATACTAGGCTATCTGCCCTAGGGCATTTATAAGCCTAGCCAGAGTGTGTGTGGCTTTTGCCACCCCTTGCTATGTGAATATTATGCCCATTTAGGGTTTACTTTACTGTGCCTCTGTCTAGACGTGACACAGTGAAGACCCCCAGTGTAAATCTACGATCTCCCATCCACTTGGCAAGATTCCTGTTGAAGAGAGTCAGTGAGGGGCTCTGCCTAACATGGAGTGGGATTCTGTTCCAGAGTGTAGGGAGCCTCTGTCCCTCCAGCACATCCTATTTATTTATGTGTTGAGGTTGACATCTGTCGCTCTCATGGCTCTGATGGATTTGGATTTTCTGAGGTGGAGCATGTCCATCAATGCTGTATTGGACATGGCCTTGTACCTTGGGCATACATCGCCTCTGAGTATGCAGTATGCGACTGCATACAGCTGGGGTGTTGTCAGCCAGGCAGCATATGACAAATGTTTGAGACTCTTTATCCTCTTGGTGAGGTACTTTTGAGGTCTTTCTAACTGCTGCAGGTGTCGGGTAAGGTACATCCCAAATGGGGCATTGTACTCAATTATGGGCCTGATAAGAGAAGAGTATAGGGGCACAATGACCTCTCTTGATGTAGATGTGAATCCTTTCATGATAAGGTGGCCAATATAGGTGGTCTTTCTAGCCACATTGGCAATGTGAGTGTCACATGTGGGGTTACTGTCCACTTGTGTCCCTAGGTCCCTGATTACTTCTTCCATACGTAATGGATTACCACATATGTGGTGATTTATGAGTACCTTGGTTGGTATTTGGGGAGACATTCATACTCTCCAGTGTCTTCAGGAAGGCTGAGTGGTGTTCCTGGGTCTGAGAGGGTGGTCTGTAGCATGCTACAAACTGTACAGCGGTTTTACCTACAGTTAGTTGCACATGGATGGTCTCTGATGCTTCATGCATTGTCAATAACCCGGACGTGTGGGTATCTTTGCTGAATATGGATACTCCCCCTCCTTTTGTGGTTTGGTCCAGGTTTTGGGGCCAAAAAGCATGATATGAGGTATAACCTGGTAGTGCTTGAGTGCTCTCAGGAGCCTTGATGCAGGTTTCCATCACTGCACAGGCATCAATGTTCTCCATACTGGGGGGGGGGGGGGGCCTTGAGAGCATGCATCTTGAGATTTAGGCTTCTGGCATTGAGCAGCATTACCCTTATGTTTTTTCCACTTATGTTTTCTAGGGAGGTGGGTTTGCCTTTTCAGCCTTGCCTACAAAAGGCACTATGGAGGTGGCAAGAGCCTTAGCCAATATCCAGACGCCCAGGGGTGACAGGTGCAAGCCATCCCTGGCAAAGCAGTGTGGCTTGTCAAGCATGACATCCCAAGCAGACACACATTGGATCCCCTTGGAATGACACCAGTAACTGAGCCAATTGGTAAAGCTGATCATTCTGTGTTTGTACTGTGGCATCATTCTTGGTGGGGGTAGGATGCTGCTCAGGGTCAGAGTCATATCGGCTTGGCATACATAATCGGAGAGCTCCTCTATGTCTCTTTACATGTAGTCCAGGGAGGTACATCTCAGGTCATTCACACCAGCATGGACAATGACTGAGTCATATTTGTACTTGCTTTGGATTGACC
Organism: Protopterus annectens; assembly: GCF_019279795.1. Lineage (NCBI taxonomy): Eukaryota > Metazoa > Chordata > Ceratodontiformes > Protopteridae > Protopterus > Protopterus annectens. The sequence continues at coordinate 107,425,889 of NC_056728.1, read as the reverse complement.
TGCGTGCTTGTGTTATGTGGCAGATTGTAGCAGCTTACAGGCAGCTTACTGTACCCTTTTCCTTGTTCAGTCTGGTGAGCGGGACATCAGTGTGTCTGACTATGGAGTCACCTGTTACAAGTGTATCAGGCATGTTGTTTGTCCTTATGGGCTGTGACTGTTTGGCACACCAACTTTGTGTACTATGTGTTGCATGTGCTATGTTTGGGGGTAGTGGTTGCTTGGGTGTCTGCTTTGGAGGCCTCTGTTGATTTGGTGGTTTTTAATTAGAGCCTCCGGGAATGCTTTTGTGTGTTTATGTCTTTGGTTTGCAGTTGTGATAGGTCTATGTGAGACTGGGTTTGTGGTGTGTGTGGTTACCTTCTCCTCCTGACTAGATTAGACAGTACTGAGTTGAGAGAGCTCAGCCTCCAATTTGGAGACGTGGTTGCATCTCTCACATATATTTGTATTTCTTGGGGGGAGGATGGGGTTGTCTGTGTACATGGGGCAGGTATAACATTGCCCAAGATTCACAGATTCAACTTGTTGTAGCTGGCCTTAGTGGATTTTATGAGTGGCCATATTTTATTGCCATAATACTGATCAGAGATTACTTCCCTTTTTGGATTTGCTCTATCATGTAGTGGCTTCCTCATTCTCTTGCATGGTTTGGTAATGGCTGTGGTCCACCATGCCAGATGCCTGCGTGTATGGTATTGGGCCTTGGTTTTATTTGGGATTGCATAATCCATGCATTCCTGACAGTGTTCATAGAATGCATTTATAAAGGGTTCTGAGGTGTGGCCCATATTTTCCACAGGCACAGGGCCTTTAATGGATTCCACTTCAGTTTGGAGCTTTACACATGTTTTTCACTGTGGTTTTCTAGCCAGGGACTGTGGTCAGGATGTGAATATCCAGTGTGATTACTCTATGGTCTGATCTTACCAGTGAGGGATACACTTCTCATCTGGCCATAGAGTACCCATGTCGCTGATTATCACATCCAGTATGCTTACCCCTCTTGTGGGAGTGGTACGTTGTTCCTGAAGATTTTGGTTTATGGATTCTAGGAACCTTTGACCTAGGGTGTTGGAGCTGGAATAATGCTCCCAGTTTATGTTTGAGTATTTTTCAGTCACCCAGTATAATGTTGTTTGGAGAGCTTGATATTTCCATGTGTTCCAACGTAGGCCTAGTGCAGTTCCTGGCATTAGGAGGGTAGTCTGTAGCAGGCTACAAACTGGCAGGCAGTTTTAGCCACTGTTGCTTGACCATGGATAGTCCATGCTGCTTCTTGTTGTGGTACCAACATGGGGGTGTGGTTATCCTTGACAATTATTGCTACTCACCCTCCTAGTTCCCAGTTTTCTGTTACAGGACAGATATCAACATTCTCCATGCTGAGGGGAGTTTAGACTGCATGCATCTTGCAGTTTAGACATCTGGCATTGGGTAGCATTACATCTAGGCTCTTATCCCTTGTGATACCTATGGAGGTGGGTTTGTGTTTTGAGCCTTACCTATTCAAGGCACAGTGGGGGTGACAACAGCCTTTGCCAGTATCCTAAAGGCCAGGACTGATAGGTGCGCACCATCCCTAGCAGGTGGAGCATCGTGTCTTGCTCAGCATGTCATCCCAGGCTGGCACGCATTGGATCCCCTTTGACTAACAGCAATACTTAAGCCAATTATTGTAATTGATCATCTCGTCTTCATATTGTGGCATCATGCTTGGTGAGGGTAGGATGTTAGTCAGGGTCATCGAGTTTGAATATACTACATGATGTTACATTGCTTAACACATGGCAATCATGCCTCGGGTGGTGCTTCAGGGCTGTCTATGTTGGATGCACATACTACACTCCCTGTACATGTTTGATAGCAGGTTGTGTCAACTTAGGCATCCCTTTTACTATATGTGTGAGTCAGATAGAGGTATCATTTCCTGGGTTCCTACTGAACCAGTGTATGTGCTATGCATTGCTGCTTTGCCAAGGCCAAGGCATACTGGGCACGCCTCCTTCTGCCTACTGGGGCAGGCTCAGGTTGTTCCTCCTCTGAGTCACGCTCTGCCTGTGATTGGCTTGGCAATGGTGGGGGGCTGTTTGGCCCAGCCCTATGCTGGTCCTGCTGCAGCTGTTTTCGCAGAATCATATTATGTAGCATAGCACATACCATGACAATTTGGGTACATGTAGTTAGTGAGTACTGCAAGGCTCCACCATATGTGTCCAGGCACCGGAACCGTGACTTGAGCAGCCCAAACACACGCTCGATTACATTTCGTGTTTGTGCGTGTGCCTCATCATGGCATTCTTGTTCAGGTGTGTGTGCAGTTCTGATGGGTGTCATCAGCCATGGCTCCAGTGCATAGCCAGCATCCCCCACTAAGTGACCATGTGGGATGTCCCCATTGGCAAATGTCTGGTACAGCTGCATCAAATGCCAGATATGGGAATCATGGTAGCTTCCAGGGCAGCCAGCACACACATTCATTATTATGCCCTGGGCATCACACACAACCTGGCAGTTGATGGAGGGGAAGCCCTTGCAGTTAATGTAGGCCCTACCCTGCTCACCGGCTGGTGCTTTGATGCATATATGCGTGCAGTATATTGCACCCACTACCTCAGGGTATTCCGCTATTTGCTGGAAGAGATGCATATTGCTGGCCAATACCTCACGGGAATTGGGGAAATATACATGCTCACCGACATGTGCTGACATGGCATCCAGGAACTGGTGCAGTACCCTGGATGCTGATGCCTGTGATATCCCCATCATATCACCAGTTGGTCTCTGGAAGGTACTTGTTGCTAGTATTCTTAGGCCAACATATACCTTGGTTTCCACTGGGATAGATTACCCTCTATTGGTTCTGTGTGTGAGGCATGGCCTGCACAGCTCAACAATTTTCTGCAGAAGGTCTCTGTCCACTCTATAGCGCTCCACTATCTCCAGCTCATGTAACCCCTGGTAGGTGACCCTAGGCCTGTACACTCTTCTCCGTCTCCTCACTGTGAGTTGTCTGGCAGCATTTGCATAGTCACCACCCTCAGCAAGTTGCATATGTCTCCTTATAACAGCTATGGCAGCCCCTAGCATTTTTGGTCTGAGTGAAGCCTTTTCAGTTTTCACTTCTAATAGCTTACTTCTCTGTTGCAGTGTCTCTTGAGAGAAACATTCTGCACTGTTGTTTGCAGAATTTTAAGTGCTGGGCTGGGCTACTGTTCTGCCTGTGTAATTGCCTGCTTCTGATTGTTTTCACCTGCTAGCTCTGCCAGTAATCCCTGCTAGCTTCCTACTATTTCCCATGCTTCCTTTTTCCCTTCTGTTTCCTCAGGGGGGAGCAACGCGCATACCAGTAAAATCACGCTCACAGTGGCTAACACGCATGCACACATGCTTAGACGGACCTGAATCTGCTTATTCGGGTTAAAATGCATGCATACCAGCGCAAACAAGCTTACAGGTGTTTAAACAGGCTCCTACATGCTTATTCTGCCTTAAACGTGCGCACTCACGCTTACACGTGCGCACTCTAGCTTACTCGTACCTACCAGCGCGCACACACGCGCATGCACGCCCAGCAAGAAACTTTGGTGTTATCCATAGTGTACACCTTCCATTTCTTGGCTTTCCCATACCTACTTGTTGACACTCCTCTTTCCATGATGTGCGACTGACAGCTTTCACATGCCACTGTGTCCAATGAGCTGCATTCCTTTCATACATTCCCCCTGTGATGTCACCGATCTCCTATTCTGTTACTCCCCCTTATCCTACTCCTACACTGCACGGAATGTGCTCATTTTCTATGTAACAGTGCGATTCATTATCCTACCACTCATTTACATAGGATTGCCTAATAATGCTTAGTTACATGTCTTACACTCCGCTTCCCCCTTAGCAACCCCTACCCGGTGGCCATGTTGTTTTAGCCTGCTATTCCCTTCCATTGTAAACTCATGCTTTGCATAAACCCACATTTGTGGGTTTAATATTTTTATTTTTCTGTTTTTTTATGGCGCAGCCCATTTGCGCGACGCTGCGCTACATTTAAACATTGGCGATCGCCAAAAAAAAAAATGTTATTTCATGTTTGCATCAGGGTACGTTGCCAGTGGCCACATATTTGGCGATTAGCATGCTGCCTGGGACATTTGCAACCTTTATTTGGAGCTGACAAGGCTCCATTGTCTTATTTGCAGAACGGTACTCAGTTATCAACTGAGTACATTTCTGCAGATAACACGGCTCTTACACGGGTAGGTTTCTGCTTCATGGATCGCGAAATTACCTCATTTGCATGCCTTTCGGCTGCAAGTGAGGTAATTAGCATATCCACACCCTGCCCATGTAAGAGCTGTTTTAGGTGCTCTCTTACACGCACATTCAGGCTGTTCCTGGATCGCGATGGCTGCATGAAGTCTTACACTACTCTTAGACTCTGTGCAAGCCATCATGAATCCTGCCCATAATTATTCATTTAAAACTGCAAATACTAGAAAATTGTTACATGGTTACTGCTTGTAGTCAAAGTTGAAAGTGAAAGTATCTCTCTTGCTGTTAGGGCGATATGTCTTTCACTGGCTTGAAGACAACTCATTCCATGTCACAGGAATTTCAATATCCTGTGTGACAAACTTCCTGTGACTCTCATGTGTGGAGCATCAGGCCTCTAAGACAATACAACAAATGCAAAGCGAGAGCTATGACTTTGAAACCATGACAACAGTAACCCTGTCTGCAGGTAACTACTAGAATACTTTAACTCATAAATAACCTGGCAATTTTGTGCTGAAGAGGGCATGTTCTAATAGGCTCCTAACTGAAATGTTGGGATTGGCAATGCCAAGTCCTGACACAGTGAAAGAAAAAACAGTGGAAATGCATGAGTGAATAATAAGCAGTGCTTTACTTGTTAAAACTTGTTTTTGTAGGGGGGCAAGCTCCCTTGCACCCTCAATGTAAGATGCAAGCCCACCCCCAAACTTACATTTACCAAACCCTGAGATTGCTATCCATGAGAGAAAAGGGAATATTCTGAGAATTGGCAATCTCAAACTTAGTATACGTAAGTCTGGATTTTTTTGGCAATTTGGTCTCCACATTACAGGACTCTGCACTCCAAGTCCTGATATTTCAAATATTTCAAATAGTTACCATTTTGATAATTGTCAGAAGTTAATGAAATGTTCTTTTCATAGAAATTCAAAGCAGATTTCATTGCAGAGGTCATATGCAGGACTGCCATTGATGTTTGTCACACCAGTGATACTTCGGGAGTCTTTTTTCCTTTTTTAACCCAGCTTTCAGTATTTTGTTAGAAGATTACTTTTAAGACATCTTCAAGATAATACAATTATGAATGTATTTTCTGTTACTTGTGAAGCACTGCATGGAGGAAGCTACAGGAAAGCAAGGCTTAAGTTCACCTTACAAAGACACTGCATAACGGAAACAGTTTCTTCATCTTCTTCTATTTCAGTCCCACATCTGTTCTCAAGAGACTCTGTTCTGGAAATTTCCAGTCCTGCCTCAATAACACAGCTGAAATTATGAAACACTGCTTGGTGCAAAACAGATATATCACTAGAGATGACATGGCAAAACATAGCAGAGGGCATGGGAGATCTATAAGTACAGATGAAACTGTGACACACTGCATAGTACCACTAGGGGTGGGTGTTGGTATAAACGTTAAGGTGTTTACATCACAAACAAGTGGTACAAGCTTTGATTCTTACCATGGGGTAATAGGCAAGGCTTAAAATGGCTCACAAGAGCAGCTAGTCTAGCAGCTACCTATGAACTAGAGCTGAAACTGTGAAATACCGTGCACATTGCATCGTACACAGAAGATCTATCACTAGAACTAAAACTGTGAGACATTGTGTAGTGCACTGGAAATCTATCACTGTAGCTGCAATTGTGAAATATTGTGTAGTGATCAGGAGATCTATCACTAGAGCTGAGATTGTGAAACATTATATAGTAGTTAGGAGATCGATCACTTGACAGTTACAACAGAATCTCCCTTTTGCCAACTTCCTGTATCTTAAAGTCCCAGAATGCTTTTACACATTTCAGCTCTACTGCAAGATTACAGTTGTGCAAGCTTTTTTCACCTTTACGTGGTGTTTTTCTATTTCTGTTTTATCTGCAGTTTTACAATAGTGGAGTGGTAAAAAATAAATAAGGGGTACTGAGTGTGAACCCCAAAAAAAGGGCTGCAGGGGACTTCTCTCTTTGTAAAAAGTTCTTTAAAAGCAGTGACATCCACAGTTTTTTTTTTTTTTTTTTTTGATGACTTGGCTCACCCAGTTCAATGTCAGGGTTGCCTTTGAAGGGATTGGTAGTATAATGAACATAGCATTTGAGCCATCTTACAGTTTTCACCGACTCTAACAAAATATTCTTTCATACTTTGTCTCTGTCACTTGTCAAGAGAAAAGCTTGATGAACTCAAAACTTACAGCAGTTTCCCTGAGTTACTTTGATCTAAAAAATATTAGGTGTTGCATACATCTTACTTTGATAAGGTAATTTATAATTGGAGGCAGTCTCACAAATCTGTTGTGTGTTTGCCTTGTAAGAACAAAGATGCAATGCTTTATTGTGTTACCATGAGACCCATGTAAAAAATACTGTTTGCAGATCACTTATACACAAAGACCTAGATATTTGCTTATGCAGCAACTTCTGCAAAGCTAAACAATCTATCATTCTTAACACGTAGGGATGCTAGGAGGTGTCAGACTTGCATGTCTGGTGTACATAATGTGAAATAAATAATGGTATTTGTTTTAGACTACAGGGATGGTTCTGCCCTTGTGCCTCACTCTGCATAATCCCTAGAGGGAATGTTTATTTTCTAAAAGTAGGGCAGTTTCATTCTAAAAAAAAATCTTAATATGATACCTATTGATCCTCGCACAGCATTTAAAACATGGAAAGGAAGGCAGTAAGATATTAAATCTAGTCTGACAGATACAGAAGAGTAAGGCTATGACCTAATAACTACTCCACGATTTCATTCTTTCATTCCTTCATTCTCCATTTTTCTACTGTGTGATTCCAAATATGTCACTTAATGCACTTGAGTAACTACAGATGCATATGTCTGACTAGTCTAATATGCAATGCCAATGAAAGAAGTATCACTGAAATGATAAACAATGACATATGAAACCCTTCAGACACTGGATACACCCCAATTTGGTTTCGTCAAGGGCAGGTCATACCTACTCAACTAGGTGAACTTTTTCAAGGAGGTCAGCAAAGAAATGGACAAAGGCTAAATGGTGCACACTGGTTACCTTGATCTGACCAAAGTATTTGACATAATATTCCACTCGGCCATTGTTGCAAATTCATGAAACTAAGTATAATTTCCTATGTCACCTGTGGACCATCTCAAAGCCGTATGCCTGTATTTGGTCTCCTACAGGCTGCTGAGATATGATCTACGCCTGCATTACAAAGCATCCTCTAATCTTCCTCTGATGGATCTCTTGCACAACTGCAAAACAGCTAGCATCAGAATAACCAGATCTAGGGACATAAACCTTGCTTGCAACATAAATAGGACATGGTGGTGGGGCAGGCATGTGTCTCAGAGGCTACCCATTTTGTGGAAGGGGCTTCCCATCCATGTGAAGTAGATTTCTTCCCTAATCCAATTTAAGTGTAACTTTGACCAGTGAATGGGGAATCAGAAATTTACCCCTGTTTTGGCACCTATGTGTCTAGTAGACAGTTAGCCTGTAAATGCTTGACCACCCATGCCCAAGCCTACATATACCCCTTAAAATAACCTTATGGTATCAATACTTGTCAGATACATTTGGGAAGCATGGTTTAGCATAAAAAGGATCCCCCTGGGGATTATCATGGATGCCCCTGGGGAATTACTCCTATATTACAATGAAATGATGCTTACATCTTGTTTTACCAATTTAAAAAAATAAATATAAAATTAAAATAATTATATAAGTAATATTTGGATGTATTTATTTATTAATCAGGTAACTGCACTGGTCAGTTGTGGACTGTTTTCAGCTATAACCCAAGCCACAAAGGTAAAGCTAAATGCAATGCATGCAAGGAGAGTTTGCAGTTATTTATTGTAAGCTGGGAGAACAGAAGATGCAGAAAGTTCGTAAAGATGCCAGCTAAAATATACAAACTGCACAAGGGCTATAACCAGGGTTCAGCAGTGAACTGTTGTTTCTAATGCTGCGTTATCCCTACTGTAAGTAATCACAAATATGCATACATGCATGTGCATTCACACAACACACATACACACACTGACTCCTCTGTCTACATTTCATATGCACAAGAATATGTAAATACTTCATAAATCACACAGAGCACCACACCACTGCTTTACTAGTGCAACAAACTTGTTTCTATCCAATTTTTGTCCTCACTTAATTAGACAAGATAAGATGTAACATTGTATCAGCAGCTGTGCATTGTTCTACTTTTCAGTGTGAGTGTACTGCAATTACATTTCTGTATGAACGGGTCAGTTTTTAAATTCATTTTTTCTGTTTATGTTTTTGTCTTTGCTACTACTAGACAGTTTCATTTCTGTCTATTGCTCTAAAAAGACTATAATACAGAAAAATAACACTAATAAAAAATGAAAAACAAAATAAAACACAAGCCATAATTATTCAATCAGAAAATGGAATCACTGGCAAAGCAGAGCCGAATGTAAAAATCTACAGTTTGTTTGGGTCTTTCGGCTTTTCCCTGTTAGGGGTCGCCACAGCAGAACTCCGGTCCGCTAATGATTGGCAGTTGATTTTTACGTACTGGCTTGCCAGGCCTGACGCACAGCCTTCAATGAAGGTACACCCATTCACGCATGTCTCCACGCAGAAGACACTCTAACTGAGAATCGAACCGCACAGCGTCTTACTGTGAGGTGACAATGCTACCGCAGCACCACAATCTACAGTAACTAAAATAAATGAAAAATATTGTGACAGCTGGAAATCAAGGAGATACCATGTGCTCTCCAATAGAGAAAACTAGACAGAAGGCATGTAAAACAGAAACAAAATTATCGAATGTTTTGCTTTCCAGAAGTTTCTGTATAAACATGTCTAGATTTTTGTGTGTAGTGTTTCTGCAATGAGTATGTTCATAAAGAAATGTGTGCCACTGTTTATCTTTATACAACAATATTTTGTACATATAACAGTTAATTATTTTATTGATTTTTCATGGAAAAAGATTAGGTAGAAGTAAAAAAATTAGGTAAAATCATAAAATGACTTAGAAATAGGTCAGCTACAGTTCACTGTGTTTTTTTTTTCAAAATATTTATTTTCTGCAATACTGTTGGAAAAAAATGTTATGCAGGCCTGCTTTTCTTCTATTACTATAGATGACTGACATGCAGGTGTGTTGAAATGTCTTATGAGACAGGAATAGTTCGGCACACCTTTTCTTACATTACTGTCACTGCTTGAATTATTATTGTTTAAAACACAATAGCTCTAGATGAAAGCACAGGTGAGTATCTACAAATATTTGATTGACTTGTTGCCATGGTGAAATAGCTCACTGGCAAACAAACACTGGCAAATTACTTTGTACCGTGGACAAAGTCCTGTTAGTAGGTTGACAGTTTTTTTTTTTTTCTTTGTGCTGATTATATACACTATTTTTATCAGTTTTGTGATTTCTTTGCTAACATTTTCTAAAAGAATGAGCAGGCATGAGGATATCACATATCTGTTTATATATGCATGGGTCATTTTGAAAGGAAAACTGCAATATGTAAGACAGAATCAATTATTTGAAATGACTGAGCATGCTCTATCTCGTACATCTGAAGCACTATACATTGGGAGTATAGCATTTGTGATTATGCGCTGTTAATATTGATAATCTACTGGTACATCTGCAGAAATGTATATGCATACATAACCTAAGGGGTCCACTAACTGAGTCTTATTTATTTGACACACAATTATCCAAACCAAAAATGTCTAAAATAATTAAAACATGCTAGCCAGGCAATATAGCATGTCTCAGCTTATAATTCAGGATGAGCGCTCATCCAAAATTAAAAACTGAGACATGCTGCACTCCCTGCCTAAGATGTTTTTTTTTTTTGTTTTGTTTTTTTCAGTTTGTTTTCTAAATTGAGTTTTTCCAAAATGTCTAAAACCTTGGGATGTCATTAATCAAAACAGTGGCACTTCCTACACTGTAAACCACACACACAAATAATACTTTTGCAAGCGTCCCTAGCACACATGTACATACACAAGAGTCCCTAGCACACATGTACATACACAAGAGTCCCTAGCACACATGTACATACACAAGAATCCCTAGCACACATGTACATACACACTCCACATGTGAGACACATGCATAGAGAAATGAGAGAAGGTAAGGACACTACAATATTCACCTTCTTGCTCTTCTGCAGGTCTATCTGCCATGAGAGGAAACAATCACTCTTTCAGACCTGATATGTTGAGTATCGATGAACAGTAAGGCTCTCCAGCTTAACAGGATTATTGCATTTCGTTTGCAAAATAGTCATTAACTATCAGTTCATAGGACTTAAGGATCTGGAGTTTTACAGATGGAAATTTTTGTATATTTGTTGGTGGGCAACAGTGATCAAATATGCTTCCAATGAATACTGTTTTATTTTAAAGCAAACACTTCACTATTACTTGTTGTGCAACTGTGCTACATTGTAACTAGTACCTGTGTACTGTTTTCGCAGCTGATTCATTTTACTATCAATAGTTAGGCAACTGTGCTACATTGTAACTAGTACCTGTGTACTGTTATCGCAGCTGATTCATTTTACTATCAATAGTTAGGCAACAGTGCTGCATTGTAACTAGTAATACTTCTGTACTATTGTCTCATCTGATATTTCCAATTCATAAACTGCAGGGAGAACTTTTGCAATTTTGCAGATATATAACTTCATTCATTTTCTTACCTTTTTATAGTTTATGAACCTAGGAAGCATAATCGATTTTCACAAACCTCAAGTCTTTTCCCTACTACCACTAAATAAATATATGTGTACAAGTCTCTCTCTCTCTCTCTCTTACTCTGTGCATGTGTGTGTATGTGTGTACATGCTTACAGCTGACAACAGTGAATGTTCATATGACAAACACTTTTTACTATTATATTAAAAAAAAAAATCAAATGCTCATGTGAGCAAATATTCTGTTACACTGGATTTCTGCTGGCAGCCTTTTTACATTACATCCCCTTGCCGCAAAGTAAGGGAATTTGCCATTACCCTACTGTTGCACAATGTCTGAGTTATTATATATAATTAGTAGCGGGTGGGGGGTGCAGGGGTGGCTTGTCCCCCCTGAAAAAAATAAAAATAGAAATGATTTTTGTTTTTTGGTATTAGATCATTTTACACTTTTGTGTAAAATGATTGATTTGCTTTTGATTGCTCTAATTAGTGTTTGCAGTTAGCTGATGCTTATATATGTTTATTATGAAAATGTTGAAACACAAAATCTAGAAAATCAATCTCTAGAGACCATGATATCGAAAGCCCAAAATGCCAGACTTGCTCCTCTGTAGGATCCATGTTATCACTTATTCCTGAGTCTCCCTTTTTAGGGAGTTTCAGTATTCAAGTTGTTTGCAATTTTATCTTTTAATATTATCATCTAAGTATTTACATTTTTAAGATTTTGTGTTAACATTTTCATACTAAACTATATATATATATATATATATATATATATATATATATATATGTGTGTGTGTGTGTGTGTGAGTGTGTGTGTGTGTGTGTGTGTGTGATGTTTGCTCAGAGGGTGTTGGTGGAGCAGCATAGAGAAGGTCAGAAGGAGTTGCACTGTTTTTTTGTGGACTTACAGAAAGTATATTACAGGTGCCTAGAGAGGAGTTGTGGTATTGTATGAGGAAGTCGGGAGTGGCAGAGAAGTGTGTAAGAGTGGTACAGGATATGTACGAGGGTAGTGTGACAGTGGTGAGGTCTGCGGTGGGAGTGACAGATGCATTTAAGGTGGAGGTGGGATTACATCAAGGATCAGCACTGAGCCCTTTCTTATTTGCAATGGTGATGAGCAGGTTGACAGACAAGATCAGACAGGAGTCCCTATCGACTGTGGTATTTGCAGGTTATATTATAATTTGTAGTGAGAGTAGGGAACAGGTTGATGGGACCTTGGAGAGGTGGATATATGCTCTAGAGAGGAAAGGAATGAAGGTCAGCAGGACTAAGACAGAATATATATGTGTGAATGAGAGGGAGGCTAGAGGAATGGTGAGGATGCAGGGAGTAGAGGTGGCGAAGGTAGATGCGTGTAAATACTTGAGATCAACAGTTCAGAGTAATGGTGAGTGTGGAAGAGAGGTAAAGAAGATAGTGCAGGCAGGGTGGAGTGGGTGGAGAAGAGTGTCAGGAGAGATTTGTGATAGACGTGTACCAGTAAGAGTGAAATGGAAGGTCTACAAGATGGTTGTGAGACCAGCTATTCTACATGGACTGGAGATGGTGACATTGATGAAAAGATAGGAGTCAGAGCTGGAGGTGGCAGAGTTACAGATGTTACGATTTGCACTGGGTGTGATGAGAATGGACAGTATTAGAAATGAGTATATTAGATGATCAGTTCAGGTTGGATGGTTTGGACACAAAGCCAGAGAAGTAAAATTACCTTGGTTTGGACATGTGCTGAAGAGGGATGCTGGGTATATTGGGAGAAGGATGCTAAGGATGGAGCTGCCAAGTAAGAGGAAAAGAGGAAGACCTAAGATAATATTTATGGATGTGGTGAGAGAGGACATGCAGGTCATTGGTGTGACAGATCAAGATGCAGAGGACAGGAAGAAATGGAAACAGATGATTCGCTGTGAATCATCTGTTTCCTAATGGGAGCAGCTGAAAGAAAACAAAGATATATATATATATATATATATATATATATATATATATATATATATATATATATCTTAGAGAATGAGAGAACAATTAAAATAACAATAAAAAGTGACAAAAGCATGTAATGAAAATACTCATCTACCCTAAAGTTTTACCGGATAAATGGAGTAGAATTTCAAAATCTGCTTTTATGAAACTTAATTGAAACTATGATTAAGCTACAAAACTATCATATCTCAATATAACCCTGACAATGCTACTAAAACAATGCCACAAAACTACCTGCCCTTATTAAAAAAGCTGAAGTATTACCTCTGAAAAAGTGGTGAAAAACACCCACAAGACAATTTATTCATAAAACCGAAGTAAACTATGGGAATGCCTTTTCAAAAGACAGGTTATATAATTATTGCAACTGAAAAAAAGGAAAAAGATGGGTAAATGGAACATGTAACAAACAGTCTGGCTGATATAGAATGACTTATTCTCTAACTATTGGGAAACTCAATTTATGATTTGTGACTTCAGTACTTATCATGAAACTCATTCCCTATATTTACAGTTCAAGTTATTTAATGAATCAGATACAAACTACACCACACATTCCGTGTGTGTGTGTGTGTGTGTGTGTGTGTGTGTGTGTGTGTGTGCACTTGCATGAGTACTTATTTTATTTATTTACTTGTCTTTGTTTTCCTGGAAAGTCTGGGTAATACCAGTTTTCAGCGGAGGGCCTGGTAGAAAAGCTTTATTTGCTTATACTGCATTATACTAAGTTCCAGGTAAACAAAAAGTAGTTCAATTTTTGTTTAAATGTATACACATGCAGTAGTAACATTTATATATTCTAAGATTTTCCAGAGTTACAAGTTACTAAAGAGAAAGGCCATGTGCAACTTAATGGATTTTACAGGTATCGATTGTGTAAAAAAAATTGTTTTTTCATTTCACTGAAAGGTTGACAGTATTATGTTTAAGGAGAGTATTTGGAGAGTATTGTATGGTGAACACAAAGTCTCAATCTTGTGATGAGCAAGTGAAGGACCAGGAATGGTTAAGATGTTGTTTAAGCAGTGGTTTAAAACTATTGAGTTTGTCAGAGAGTTTTATTTGTGTGGGGATACTATTCCACTATTGGGAGTAGAGTGAGTCTCCTGCAACATTATTTGGCTTATTTGTAAGTAATAAGAATTTGTTACTAGAATTGAGGTCCCTTGCTGGACAGGTCAGTAATAAATTATGTAGTGCATGGCATTTTTCTGGATGATGAATGAGTTTGTGTGCTGTAATTAGTTGTGAATATGTCAGGTAGTTGTGTAGTTCAAGCCAGTTTAATTGCTTTAAGCTATGACAGTCATGTGTCCTATGAGGGAGACTGGTGACAAATTTAGCTATTTTATTGTACCAGGTGGCAAGTTTCTTTCTTTGAGTATTGTTTCAGTTTGTTAGGATAGGAGTGGCGTATAAGAGAGTTTGCAGTAAGAAGGTGGTGGCTAGAGTTTTTCTTGCAGTATCTGTAAGGAATCCATTGATCCTATAAAGGGAGCCTAGTTTCTGGTGTGTATATTTTATGGTGTGTAGTATATGGTGGCCATATTTGAGATTGTCATCTATTATAATGCCTAGAGATTTACTGTGAGCTACAGTCTCAATGACAGTATTATTTGCTGACTTTATGGTAAAAGATTGCTTTTGATTTTGGTGACTTTTTCGGGTAAAAAACATTAACATAGTTTTCTTGTGGGTGAGTAGGAGGTTTGATTCTTTGAGCCAGGTTTCTACAGAGGAGAAGTATTTTTGGGTAATGTTTTGGAGCTTATGTATTGTTGAGACCGCACATACTATGTTGAGCCATATGCATACTGAGGTATACTAGCATGGTGAGTGGAGGTGTGGAGGTTATTAATAAATATATTAAATAGGAGAAGACCCAGGATAGAGTCCTGAGGGACACCTGTAGTAACTGGTTGAAAGGAGGAATAGGTTTGTTGCCATTTCACAGCTTGTTGCCTTCCAGACAGGTAGCTAAGAAACCATGACAAGGAGTACTGTGAAAGTCCTATTGAGGGAGAGTAAAATGAGCAGTTGCTGGTGCAAGGTAGTTTCAAATGCCTTTGACAAGTCTAAGACCATGGTGGACACAAGCAGGCCATTGCTTCTGTGTTGATATATTATATTGGTCAACTGTAGTAAAGCAGTAGTGGTGCTGTGCTGGGGCCTAAAGCCATGGAGTGCGTCTGACAGCAGGTTATTTGAGGTTAGGTATTACATCAGCTGCGTATGGATGCATTTCTGTAATATTTTGGAGAGGGGGACAGAATCACTATTGGTCTGTAGTTATTAAACTCTGTAGATTTGCTACCTTTGTACAGTGGTAAGATGTAGGAGTTTTTATCACAGTGATGGGACATATCTTTCTGCTATGGACCATAGTTCTTGGTATGGACACAGGGAAGTCTATGACTTCTATGGCCATTTTTATGTAGTTTGATGGTACTTGGTCTACAACTATGGAAGTTGTTTTTAGTTTAAGGAGCATCTTCATTATGAGTGAGGTGGGTACTAGAATGAAATTGTAGAGCTTGTAAGTGGTTTTGGTTGGATATGGGTAGAGAGAGGGGGTCAGATGTATTAATGTCTAGGAGAGATAATACTGATTGTATAAAGTAGGAATTAAACTGTGTGGAGAGTCTGTCATATTGCCTGTTTTTGGAGAGGGAGGGGTGGTCTTGCTGGGTGGAGTAGTTTATTTAGTGATGACCAAAAAAAGCTTTGGGTTGTTTTGATGTGTGTCTTGTAGGTAGGTATAATATGTTTGCTTACCCTGTTTGACATGGAGTTTTGCAAGGTTTCTAAGATGTCTAAATTGTTGGAAGGCTTTTTTAGTTTAATTTTTATACCAGTTTTTTCCAGACTTTGCCCTTTTTATCATGCATTTCTTTTTCTTTTGTGAGCCATGGCATAGAGTTGGACTGTACTCTTTTATTATATACTGCTGCTAGATTATTTAAAGTCTGTAAGAATGTGTTATTAAATTGTTCTACAGCAGTATCTAGAGGCACTGTTTGAAGTATATTCCAGTTATATTGTTTTAGTGTTTCCTTGAAAATATCTTTGCTGAAATTGGTTGTATTACATATCTGATTATAGATAATCTGTTCATCTTAAGCTATGATGAGTTCAAATGGCATATGTTGGTATGGGATCATGTATGCTATCTGAGAGGCAGCCTACTTTCTTCAGTTTGTCTGGTTTGTTTGTAAGAATCCAGTCTAATGTTGAGTGTCTCCCTGACGTTTTATTGATTCTCGCGGTTGTGGTTATTAATTGTTTGATGTTGTATACGTTTATTTATAAGTTTATTTACTAAGATTCAGAAAAAATTCCATAGAATGAGGCACATACTATACACTGTAGAGCCCAGGCATCAATCTGTAGACACCATGTGTAGTGTATGGTATCCCATGATGTGTTATCTAAAACAGTAAACTCTCTCACTATCTCCATTTACCCTGTATTGTGTTTATGATAAAATGTATCATACCATATAGCAGTTGATTTAATTCATTTTTTTATATTGGTTGTCATGTATTCCTAAAACAAAGTTAGAGTTAAGGGTCGGTGATCCTGGTAACGTAGCTATTACTGTATGTGTATTAACACCCTGGCCCTGATTTCACAGTGTTGTAGGCAGTCAGTGCTGAAAACAGAGCTCTACAGAAATACATTAATTCAGTTAACAACCAATGCATAATAAGCAATCATCATGGATCAATGAAATATAATCAGACCACAGTGATCAACAAATTCAATCTATCATCTGAAGCTAGACATGTAAGATTATAGGTAGTTTAATCATTATTATTTTCTGTGATATTAAAAAAAATGCAATTTCTTCCTCAATTTTTATTTATGTTCTGATATTTTTATTAGTTTGTATTTGTTAATATTAGTCATAGAGCTTTATGTTTACCCCACTGATTTTTTTTATGATATACATTATGTCACTTGTTTTTTATCACTACTGTCACATGATTTACTACACATTTGTGAATCTATTTAAATGATGTGTTCTTAAAGTTTACAGTTTAATCAGTTCTGAAGGAGTCTGGTATAAAGTAGACAATCTGCTAAACTATTAAATGTGCTGTGGATGCATTTTGGTTGTTATTTTTATCTGTTTGTTTCATTATTACAGACTGTGCAGACCAGAACAGAGGTTAGATACTCATCAGGCATGGAGTTAAAAACATATAAAAAAATCCGGCTGCCCAGATTAACTGCTAATAACTTAAAATTCAGTAAATGCATTGCTGATTTTATTGAGAGGATTATTTATTTTTATTTATATATCTATCGATATAGTACATTGATCTCAATGGACCATTTTCAGGCACAGCCCTGATGAATAGGATCACATAAGAAATTAACAGAACATATTTACAGATGCAAGAATATGCTATAGCATTTAGTTCAAGAAGCAGTTTGCAGTCTCAAAATGTGGATGGAAAAATGGAATTAAGCTTAGAGCTTTACGGATAAGATGTAGCCATACTGACTGATATGGCTTATGCTACAGGGATAGCAGCATAGCATTATACAGACAGGTAAGAAGACATTACAAGATGCAATACAGAATAGTTGCAGGAAAGGACACCATGGAGAGAAGATAGATAAAAGGTGAAAGAGGCAAGCAGAGGGAAGAGGAGTAGAAAGGAGTAGTGTGAGAGAGATGCAAAGAGAAGAGGGAGGTAGGAGGAATGAGATGCAATAAGTAAAAGGCTGACAGGATGAGATAAGGAAGAATGAAAAAGGGATAAAGGGGTGTGTAAGGGAGCTGCAAGGTTCACGTAACATGGCCTAAGTGCAGTTGCACTTTGTTTGGGTAAAGAGATGCTCCCTGTGCTGTTGTCTGAAGTCAGAATACTTTTTGGTTTAAGAGAGGAATGGAGTCCCATACTTTAGTTGCTGGGATAGAGACTGCACAGTCAGTGCAATAAAGTTTACTTTTAAGAGTTAGTAGGGTGGGTTGAGACTGAGAGACACCCCTGACATTATATGTGGGGAGGTTGGTGAAAAGTTTATGAGTGAGAGAGGACGATGTCTCGGGAGAAAGAGCTTTGTGAATTAGTGATCCTAGTAAGAGGGTGGCTCTAAAATGTATTAGGAACCATTTAGCTATGGTGAGAGTTAGGCAGTGGTATTCAGTATTGGGGGAGTTAGCAATGAACCAGCAGAGTTTATTGGAGATAGTTTGTAAGGTGGTGGCATTTTTATTATAAATAAAATATTTTTTTATTTATATTTTACTTATAGTTATTTCAGGGATAATATTTGTGTGATATATTCAGCATTAGTCAATGGTGCAGAAAAGTTACAGATTACAGAGAAAGAGATCATTAAAAGATTAGTGAAGTTAGACCATACCAAGGTTACAAGTACTAATGAAATAACAAACAGAAATGGACACTCATTGAAAGCATTAGTATACATTTTAAGGATAGTTATGATTCTAATGAAATGCCAGATTGGCAGTTTGTTAATGCTAAACCAATGTATAAATGCAAAGGCCATATGATAGTACAAACAACTACAGGCAAATAATTCTTCTGTCAAACACTACAAAGGTCACATCACAAACAGACAGAAAAGCTAGATCTGTACCAATTTGCATCACTATATCTGGTAACAATCTTAAAGTAGCTGTTGGAAAGATTCTTCAAACAGATGTGGTCCTTACAGACTTTTCTTTAGCTTTTGACAAAGTTTATCATGATTTGGTAATAAATTGCTTAACTTGGGGAATTTCCACCTCCATTGTAAAAGAGGCCATAGATTGATTAAGAAACACAACATGACAGATAGGCTATCATTAGAGCTGTAGTTTGCTCTTCTAGCACTAGGATGTATTCCCCAATTTGGCATCCCACAACTCTAAATTAAACAGCATGGTCTGTTTTCTCCTCTCTGTGCTCCTCAGCTCCTCACCTCTTAAGATACACACTACTCCTCTTCGCTATTGAAGAGGAAGATCTTGAGGGAGTCATTCTTCCCGATGTTCAATCTGCACTCTTCAACTTTAAGAAAGCAAAAGGTCTTCTGCTTTAAACAGTAGTACACACATCTGCACTTCAAACTTGACACCAATTACAGTAGTAACATTAATTTTTGAGTACCTGTACTGTAATTCGGCCCCATTGGCAACTGCCAATCCTTCCACCCCACAACTTCTTGTCTTGGGGTGGCTGCCACCTTTTCTGTACTCTAACTATACTTTTGCCTGTCACACTCAGGATCAATCATGGGATACAGCAGCAGAGAACACTATGGATCAGTTTTAGAAACATACCTGTTCAGGCTCTACATTACTAGATAAAACAATATCATCGAGATATTTCACTGTTTCGATGCTGATCACCCGAAGCTAGGAAAATATATGACATGCACTGATAATTACAGCAATGCTTAGTCAATCTCTATAAATAGGGTGACCTGACAACTTGGAGATTAACTTCGATGAGACTAAGCATATGAGTTTCAGTCCATACCATGTACAGAACTTTTGTATACATGTCAGTCCATCAACAGCACTTTACAGAGTGCTGTACATATTCAACAAAAAAGAATGAAACATGTTTTCCTGAACATTGAAGGTAAGTTTGTTTTGTAGGTGCCTCATGTGAGGGAATACCCCAGACACTCCCCAACCTAAATATTCCTAATTTTAAGTGATACAACAGTGGAGGAAAAATAAATCGTCAGTGTTGGGGAAACTCATTGTGCTCTATTTGTATCATGCAGCAATCAAGGAAAGTACTGCCAATGGATTGACAGGAGCCCAGAAGATTTATGGGATAAGCAACAGAGCAACAGAGCAGTTATCTACCTTTAAAGATATAGGAATATAGGTAGATACCAACTCAGCTTTGGAGATCACAGAAAATGTTGCAAGAGACTGCAACAGGACTATTGGGTACATCAAACAGCTTATTAAATCTAGGAAGTTAATTTATATTGGTCATATCAGGCCCAAAGCAGAGTATTTTAACTATATATGATACCCCTATAAAACTGTTTGCAGATCAAGGTAGATGTAATACAAAGGAAGTCTGGTAAAATAATAACTAATTTAAAGAACCTAACATATAAGCAGAGGCTGAAGAGATTAGATTGTTTTCAGTTAAATGTGGCATAAACATAGCAATCTGATACAATTCTGTAAGGTTATTCAAGATGAATTCATATGGGAGTGTCTGGGACTAAACAAAAGGGAAACTACTCCACAGGCTAAACTGAAAAGGTCATTTAAAAAAACCAGCAGAAACTTTCCCTGGTTCTCTAAAAGAGTCGTAGCAGATTCAAAAGCATAGCCCACAGATATAAGAAACTACAATAATTTAACATCATACAAAATGAAAATTAACAGGTTGCCGTTTGGCCTGACAGGCTGAAAGAATTTTTTGCCAGAGCCTGAGTCTGCAATACATTATATTATTTTTCTACTGATAAAATAAAAAGGGGTAATAGAGCTTTGAGAACATAAGTTTCTGCAGGAAATAGTTTAGAACAACTTATGTAAGACTTCGGAGTAAAGTAGAAACAATATATATCCTAAGAGCCATAAAAAATAGTACATTTTCCCATCTACTCTAATTTTCATCTGGAAAAGGAAAATTGCAAAGCAGTCCGAATGCGGTTATATATTAATGGTACTGAATTTCCAGAGTGTAATGCTAATGGATAATACATATTTTGTTATGTTTCTTTCTTCAGATGAGTCACTTTATCAAGTTTGAATTATAGCTGAAAGGTTATCTGTAGTAAAGTTACAAAGGTTACTTTAGCATTATTCAAGTCCACTAAATTTAATGACAACACCCTGCTAAATATATGAACTTTAAGTTCTTTATCAGTTAATTTTATTAAATTTTACTAGGAGTTTTGGTCTGGTTACGGAATGGAGTTGTAGCTCCTGTTATTTTCTCAGACATATAAAACAATTAATCTTTTATGTTTAATGGTTCATCTTATCTTCATGTTATGCCTGACTACCAACATCTTCAACCTTGTTTAGTTCTATATGCAAATATAACCACTCCTATAAGGCAGAATGTTGAGTCATAAAGGCTACAGATCTATTATCAAGCTATATCCAGCAACATTTATTGTCAGTGAATTTATTTTAACTTTTTGTAACCCTGTTTCATTTGTTTAGCAGTTTCCACAGTGGTGACTTGTCAGTTTACATATTCGCTCTCATGCCGGATGCATTTGTTTGAGGGAATGGTATAGCCATAAATCAAGCACAAATGGTTAAGATGGATTTAGAGGTCTTACTTTGTGAGCATACACATGCCTTTGCCATCTATTTGGAAACTACCATTAATCTATGACCACAACTATGTGCAGCCAGTTGAAAGGTAGTTTCTTAATGTTGACTCAGATGACTGAGCACTGCGTTGTTTTCTTCTTGAATCTTGCAATTGTTTTTGTATTTCTTTCTTGGCCAATGTGTGATTTAGATTGTTACAATTTTATTGTCAGGTTTCCTTAGGTATTTAGCAAACGAAGAGGATCTTTTTGTCTGTCCTAGAACTATATAGTTACCTGAAGAGTGCCTGCATTTAGCGTTTACTGTTGCAAATCTTCAAAGTATGAAAAACTGAGTTTCTTCATTGTCCTGCTTAGTATTTATCAGTTAAATGCTCCAAGGATCACAAAGGTCATTACTGACCTATTAAATGTGAGAATTGCATTCAAAGGTGATGTATTTTCCACATGGTGCTGATGTAAGAAGTACTTAGCAAATTTAATTAGTCAAATACAATTTTCTCTAAAAGTTGTTTAATTAAGTGCCCATCTTATCTGAGTATATTTTTTCTGGATAAAGCATTTGTAACTAAACAAGATTTATCAAGGGTACAAAGATCAATCAAATCATACCTTGGCTGTGGTATAGATGATCCACATCAAGTCTTTAATTACACGTGAAGATGGTTCTGGAGCTTATTATGTGTTAACACATTTAGAACTTTATTTTATTTTTATATGTATGCATGACCCTTTCATGGAATGAACCTAGAAGGATTTTATTATTCATTATACAGTGGTTCAACAGTAAAAACGAGCAGCCATATAGCCATTCTGTTTTAACTGCTGTACAGTAGACTCCCTCTTATCTGGTCTCACTGGGACCGGACCTTAGGCTGGATAAACAAATGGCTGGTTAAGCAGAAAATGCGAACAAAATAGCATTTATAGGATATAAATCATCTAGAATAACAGGATTTGTTCTAGGATGCATTTTTTAATGAATATGAAGTCTAAAACTCAAATGTCTATCATTATTTACCCTGAGGAGGCAGAAGTGCTCTTCTTCTCTGTTGTCTTTTGCTAGGGCTATGGCAGAAATTTAATGGTCGGTTAAAGAGGAGGCTGGTTAAAGAGAGGCTGGATAAGAGGGAGTCAGCTGTAATAGTTCTGTACTTTTTTATTGCTATTATAGGAGATAAGGAAAAAGGCAATTTGAGTGAGTTAGATGATTGCTTGTTCATTATATTTAAGAAGCAGAGTTTCAGCTATGTAGCTCTCTGCCCATATTTCTATCTCTGCATGTATAGATATATGCATACTTATATATATATATATATATATATATATATATATATATGTGTGTGTGTGTGTGTGGATATATATATTTATATATATATATATATATATATATATATATATATATATATATATATATATGTTGTTCTTCTTTTGGCTTTTCCCGGTTAGGAGTCACCACAGCGGAACTCCAGTCCGCTAATGATTGGCAGTAGTTTTTTTATGGGTGCCGAGGTGCCAGCTGGATGCCCAACCTTCAACGAAGACACGCCCATTCTTCACATGTCTTTCGAACATCACTTGACCACAGGGAGGACATGCAGACTTCACACAGAAGGCGCTCCAGCCGAGAATCGAATGGGAGAACCTCTTGCTGTGAGGCAACAATGCTACCGCTGCACCACCGCAGCATATATATATATATATATATATATATATATATATATATATATATATGTGTGTGTGTGGTGTGTGTGTATACACATATATATATATATATATATATGTATATATATATCACAACAAGAGGTTCTCTGGTTCAGTACTCAGCTGTGGTGTATTCTGTGTGGAGTCTTCATGTTCTTTCTGCATTCGTCTGGGTTCTCTGTATACTCTCGTTTCCTCTCTCATTCCAACAACATGCTGTAGATGGATTGGAGAGACTAAAAACTGTTTGTATGTGTCAGTGTTCATGTGTGTGTGTCTGTGGTATGGAAGCAACTACCATGGCAGGGAAAGACAGCCGGTGGTGGGAACATTGGCTCTAGATGATTGTCATTTTTGAAGTGACACCCCAACTTCATATTCAAAAATGGGAAAAAGGGGTTATTGGTGAATGAAGATATATATATATATATATATATATATATATATATATATATATATATATATATATATATATATATATATATATATATATATATCTACATACAGATATAGATATACATGGCGGGGAGTCTATATTGATGCATCTAAACCCAACTGATCTAATCTCAATAGAGCCAAAATCATTTAACCCAAAGTATAATACATTGAAAAAATACATTAAAAATTGAAAAAAATGTTTTATGGGGATGGGAGCAAGCAACCCTGCACCCCTCATGTGAGGGCTGTGCCCCATACCCCCTATTAATTATATATTTCAACTCCAAGATCACATAACAGTGAGGGAAGCAAAAAAATCCCTTGCCTCTCTGTGTTAAATCTTGCAGACGCAACCAGCATTTTAGCATCCTCTGTGTACGTGACTTTAACCCAACATTCACTTGTACTAATGTAGGTGGAGTGAGGATGCACTAAAGGGTAGGAGGAGAGAGGGAACAAAGTAAGAGGAAGGGAGTTAAAGTTAAAGTAGTGAGGTAGATGAGCAGGGATAGAGTAGGTGAACAAGAAGTGCAGAAAGGGAAATATAAGGGTGGGGGCGTGAGATGGGTAGCTTAGTAGTTATGGGACAGGTTAACTTTTCATTTTTCTTTTGCCACTATGTTTGAATTTAATTCAGTTTCTTTCTGTTAAAAATATGTATCTACAGTTATATTGTAAAGTAGAGTGATGTCCGTAGATGAGTATCCATTGGGCAGTAGTTAGGTATACATCATTCTACAGGCTACATGGAATGCCAATGAAAATCTGTAACTATTAAGATTAAGATGTTTAAATTTTTTCATACTGAGACTTGTATTTTCTTTTTGTGGGTGTTCTTTTTATGCTTTTAAAGTGAGGTTTTTGTGTTCTGCTCAGGTGGCATAATCTTGATAGAGGCCTGTTTTCTAGGCTGATAGTTTTGTTTGAGTTTCCTGCGTTTCTGGCAGCCATTTTCTGCTGATTGTCTTCATTATTATTGAGAGTAACAAGGCCTCCTGACCTTCTGTAGTACGAATGATTGGGTAATAGCAAGGGCTGAGTAATAATCTGATCTTCCAACTCCTCCATTCTTACTGCTATATAAACCCTGTGTCTTATAAAGGTTCTGCTTGTATTGTCAGGCTCTGGATTGCATTGCAAAAGTGGAAATTCCTTAAGATTCCAAGAGCAGAATAAGTTATTTCTTACACTTATTTAACTGAACCGCACTTCTGAAATGCTTAGAATTGTGCTATACAGTTGATCTGCTACATTTTGCACTGTTATAAAGCTTTTTTTATTGTTTCACTGCATTTATGCACTGTTTTATACTGTTTTAACATTACTTAACTGTAAACTGCTTTTTCATACTGAGAGTTGTATTTTCTTTTTGTGAGTGCTCTATCCGAGTTTTTCTGTGCATTTTTGATAATTGTCTGTTTACAGTTAAAAGCATTCTCTAGAATCTGCTCCTTGATCTGTTTAAAACTTTCATTTAGTGACTACAGCTGGGAACTGTAATTTTTCCTACCCACCCTCCCTAGTGTTGTGTGTTCTTATACTTGGTGGCTTTGCAGTTGCCCGCCCATACTGTATATTGATCTGTGACACTCCTCCCAGTCTAGTGTCATTAGTTCACACAATGTAATAGAGAACATTTGTGAAGGCCAACCCACTCAGATTCTTAACGTTGAATTAACTTCTGTTCCGGCTTTCTCCATTTCCACTTTACTGAAAAAAAAATTCTAAGCTTGCTTCCCCCCTTTCCTGTGGCAGGTCTTGTCCAGATACAGATTTGCTGTGTCCAGGACTGTTTGTGAGCTCCTAAGCCCCCCCCTAACTGGGGTTAAACTATTCATGGCGCCATAAAGCCTGTTCTTCAAAATTTCCCTTGCAACTAGCCAGCTTTTTAGTTTTAGCACTCAAATCTGTTTCTTTGAGCTCAGCACTTGCTCAGAACTCACTGTAAGCACTAAATAAGTTACAAATTACTACAGCACTCAACTTTCCTCACTTGTCTAAAGGAAAACAGTTTTTAGTACTTAATAAACAAGCACCTATTCAGGCATGTCTAAATGTCAGCTCCCACTGTTTTCTCCTGTCTACCTGATGAATCTGGGCATCTTGGGATAATGCAGCAATTGCCTCATGTACACAGACAACCCTCTCCTCCTACCACTCAACACTACGACCTGTGAGAGATGCACTTATATAGCCAAACTGGAAGCAAAGCTCTCTTCACCATAGACTGGCCTAGACAGTCAAGAGGAGAAGATAAACACTTGCCACACTCATCACAGAGTCCCTCAAACCCTACACCACCAAAACACACACACAGATGCACAAAACACACATCTACATTCGCGGAGGCTGTCAGTACAAATCTGCCCAAACAACAGAGACCTCTAAAGCAGAAATGCAAGCAACCTCCACCCCTCAACACAACCCAAATGACACATAGCCCACATACTCAGTGTGCCACTCAACTGCAGCCCATAAGGCATAACGTACCCAACACTCTAGTCATAGGTGACTCTATAGTCAGACACACTGATGTTCCACTCACCAGGCTAAACAAGGAAAAAGTTACTGTCAGCTGCCTGTCAGGTGCCAGGATCTGCCACATAAAGCACGCACTCAGGTCACTCCACAACAAGTACAAATATGACTCTGTCATTGTCCATGTTGGTGTGAATGACCTGAGACGTACCTCCCTGGACTACATGAAAAGAGACATGGAGGAGCTCTCTGATATTGTAGCCCAGGCAGGTATGACCCTAGCCCTGAGTAGCATCCTGCCATCACCCAGAATGATACCACAGTACAAGGACAAAATGATTGACTTTAACAATTGGCAAAGCTTCTGGTGTCATTCTAAGGGAATCCAGTATCTGTCTGCCTGGGATGACATGATCGACAGACCACGCTGCTTTGCCAGAGATGGCCTGCACCTGTTGCCCTTGGGATTCCGGATACTGGCAAAGGCTCTTGCCACCCCTTTAGTGCCTTTTTTTAGGCATGGTTCAAATGACAAATTCACCACTGTAACAGGTACAAGCAAGTAAAATCTGAGGGTAATGCTACTCAATGCTAGAAGTCTAAACTTCAAAATGCACTCACTCGAGGCACTCCTTAAAATGGAGAACATTGAAATCTGTGCAGTGACAGAGACCTGGTTCAAAGCTGCAGAGAGCACCCCTGCATTACCAGGCTATAATTCATACCACACCTTTCGGCCACCAAACCTGGACCGAAACACTAAAGGTGGAGGTGTGTCCATATCCATTAAGGATATCCACACCTCCAAGCTAGTTGCTCAGCATAATGCATCCGAGATTATCCAAGTTCAACTAACTCTGGACAAAATCGCAATCCAGATTGTAGCTTGCTACAGACCCCCCACCATGCCCCAGGATTCCCACTCCTCTTTTCTTAATACACTGAAAAATATTAACACTCTAATAATGGGTGATTTAAATTACCCTACCATTAACTGGGAAAACTACTCATGTACCAACTCTTTTGCTCAACGTTTTCTGGAAATCATCAATTCCAATGCCTTGGATCAACTTATCCACACCCCCACCAGGGGCAGCAATATCCTAGACCTGGTAATCACCAACATGGGTGACAGGTGTTCCACACCAGAGGTCAGCTCCTTATTGGTCAGATCCGACCACAAGCTAATCACCCTAGATATCCACATCCCGCTCCCACCCCCATTAGGAAAACAACCGTAAAGAATTTCTCCAAAGCCATCTTCACGCTTCTTAAGACAAAAGTAGCAAACTTCACGACACCCATGCAGATGGACAATAGAGGTATGACTGCTGAATCCTACACAAATACACTTTATAAGCACTTAAATGAGTGCATGGATCATGCTATCCCTAATAGAACCAAGATGCTATCCTCCAAAAAAAAGAAGCCAATCTGGTGGTCTTCTGCCATAAACAAACTCTACAACAGAAGAAAGAAACTGTTGCAAAAAAGAGTAAAATCCCACGATTGTAAGTAAGAAGCTGAGATCCCTCATAAAATCCTCCAAAGCTAGTTATGAAAAAAAAAATTGCCACTGATTCTAAAGGCAACCACAAAGCATTCTATAGCTATGTCAAGAATCTCAATGGCAACACTCAGATCTGCTCTGAGTTACAGCACAATGACACTAAATATACAGAACCAACTGATATTGCTATCATCCTGGCAGATAGGTTCAGTACTAACTTTGCCCCCCTCTCTCCCCCTAAAGGGTCCATCTTTATACCGGAAGAATGCAAAGTTCCTGTAACCACAGCTGCACAGGTAAAAACCTCACTCTCCAAAGCCAAGAACACAGCATCCATGGGACCTGACAACATCCCAGGCTGCCTTCTACATGAACTACAGAATGAACTGGCACCCACCTATGTACCATGTTCAGTCATAGCCTCACCTCAGGCTTTGTGCCCATTGAATGGTGCACCGTGACAGTTATCCCACTCCACAAAGGGGGTGGCCACAACAGACCCCGGGAACTACCGCCCCATTAACCTGACGAGCCTCGTCTGCAAGGCCATGGAACATATCATCATGGAACTCATAAACAAAAACATTGGTGATCTCCAAACTCTGGACCCCACACAGTTTGGGTTTGTAAAAGGCAGATCATGTCTCCTAAACCTAATAGACTTCTTTGAAGTAGTCACCAAAGCCATAGATGAGGTAAGGTGGTTCACACAGCCTATCTAGATCTCACCAAGGCATTCAACCCGATCCCCCACTCTGGAATTATAGATAAACTCACTAAACTAGGTATAAATCCCTATGTCACAAGATGGGTTGCCAACTGGCTTACTGACAGAACCCACATTGTGAAAGTAGCAGACTCCAAATCAGACTTCAGACCAGTGACAAGTGGAGTACCACAGGGTTCAGTCCTGGGTCCTCTCCTGTTTAGTATCTACTTCTCTGATGTACAGGCTAACACAGAAGGTCTTTGGCTAACGAAATTCACAGATGACTGCAAACTAGGAACCATAATCAAAACTCCTAATGATGTGGACATCCTACAAAAGGGCCTCACTGAGACAGATGCCTGGTGAAAAGACATGGTCTCAAGCTCAATGCCAAAAAGTGCATTGTCATCCCCTTTGGTAAAAACTCTGTACCCATGAACTATCACATAGGCAGTAGTCTACTTAACACCGAAAGTGTGATAAGAGACCTTGGGACACAGGAGGACAGTAGTCTCTCCTTTGATAATCACATCACCACAGTGGTCAGGAAATCCTTCTACATGGCACACCTCATCACAAAAGGTTTCTCATCCAGAAAAAAAGAGGTCATTGTTCCCCTCTACTCATCACTCATTAGACCCATTATAGAGTACAACGCCCTTTTTGGTATGTATCTTACAAGACATCTACAACAACTGGATAGGCTGCAAAAATACCTCACAAAAAGGATTACTGGCCTCAAACAGATGCTTTATGCAGACCGTCTCAAAAAACTCCAGCTTTACTCCATCACATATCGCCTGCTTAGAGGCAATCTCTGCCTAACATGCAAAGATATGTCAAGCCCAGAGCTGTTGGACATGCTCCACTTAAAGAAATCCCAATACCTCCGAGCTACACACTCTAGGGACATAAACCTTGTCACCACAATAAACAGACCATGCTGGAGGGATAGATTCCTGTCCCAGAGACTTCCCATACTCTGGAACAGACTACCTATCTATGTCAAACAGAGCTCCTCATTAGCACTCTTCAAGAAAAATCTTGATGATTGGATGAGTAATAGGAAATTCACCCCGGGGATCACTTCTGTGGTTCTGCTTGACAGGGGCACAGGAAAATAATTTTCTTGGGTGGTGAAAGCCAGGGTACCTTTTTAGCTAGGCTTGTATAGGCCCTACAGCCAATAGCCTAGTACCTGCCTATGAACCTATGAACCTATGAATTTATGCAGTTCTAAGGATTGCAAAAATATACAATGCCATTTCAAGAGTCACACAACTATTAAAAACACCAAAGCAAATGTTTGTTTCGTTGAAAAATTTACCAGATACTGATTTGAATCTCAAGTGGAACATTTAAAAAGTGCAGACATCATTTATGGAAACATTCTGAGCTCTTTGACAATAAGTAAATATCCAAACATTTCTTGGTTCATGTGCTCAGAGCGTTTGACTAATACCCTCTTTAATACAAGAAGTCATAGTAAGTTACCACCAGTGCTTGTGTGCGAGTTTCTAATGTGAACACCTTTATCATCTTTCATCACATATTAGTAGAACAGCATAGACATGTTCACTATGTGAAAAGTGTTTACACATATAAGTGCATGTGTGCATACCCATATTGGCCACACAAGAACACACATCACACATTTGAGGTTATTCTTGGCAGTACTTCAGATTAAAAAAATATTATTCCAAACACATATTTCGTTTCTATATTAAACATCAGTGGAACCGATACAGGTAACTCCATGTGGATTGCAGGAGGAGGCAATTCTGGGTGCTGAGAATAGAAGAGAACAAGCAAACATCAAAGGCTGAAGCAATAATAGTTTCATGAATTAGGTCTATTCCTGTCACAGTTTAAGAAACCCTAAACGTTTGGAGAAATTAAAAAAAGTGAAGAATTATTTCCAAGAACAGCTTTCATCTCCCTTGGTATTATGCAGGGCCTCATGATGAAATATACTTGTATTAGGTTACAGTATCTGCAAAACTTAATGAAGCTTTTTTTCAGCAATTTCTTGCACATTGTCAACATGAATATGAAAATAAATGACTTAATGGAGTATCTTGTGATTACAAAACTGAAAGCTGAAAACTTAATTATCTGACCAAGTTTTTTGATGATGTGGCTATTACAGAGAAAGTAGAAGCTATTAAATATAAAATGGAAAAACTAGTACAACATGTACAAGGAAATGATACTTTAAAAAGTAAAGGCAGAAAGGTCATAATTATCCATTATACTTCAAAAGAATTGGTAATTGCTTTACTAGGTATTGTATTCTATTGTAGACCGAATTTCCTAACTTTATATATTTCTTATGTCTGGAAAAGAAAGGAAGAAAGGAGGTATGGATATTTTTATATTATGTATGCTGACGGTATTTTACTTTGCTGCTTTTATTCTCATTTCTAAGTAAAAGTTGTGCAGAAATGCTTTTAGTATTTCTTAATTTAAATCTGAAGTGGAGGTGTGTAATTTTTACAGCAGGGCTTATTACTGTCTGCACCTCTGTATCTTCATCGGGTTTAACTCATGTTCACGATACTATGGTGTCTAAACAGTCAGTACAGCTTTACTGCATTCTCATACAGAAAGAAAGCAGTGGAAAAGTTGTATCCTAAATTAAATGAACTTGCAGACTAATGAATCTATTTCCCCTTTGATTTCCAGGTCTCCATGAGGTAATCCAAGACTACAGTATACCCTTGTGGTAATAGCACTCTGGTCATCCTGACACACATCCATTCTTCAAATTACAGAAAATAAAGTACTTAAACAGCTGTCCACCTCCCAAGACCACCACTATCTTCAATAAGTAAATTAAACAACTACCAATTACAGTGACAGCCTCTCTGCTTCTTTACTTTCTTACAGTTAAGCCTCTATACTCTAATTACCACTTTCCACTGGCCAGTAAATGCAATCTCCACCTCTTGCCACCCACCCACACACTTAAGCCCTATGCAGAAATGAACTTGGTGCACCCAACTTAAAATCAGGCCACTGTCAATTTCATAATCAACTCAAAAAGCTTTCACAAAAGTAACACCTGCCACCTTGAGCTCTTTAACTCCTTGTTTAGGAATCTGCTAAAAGAACACCTGGCAGAAGCTTCTAATTGCACATGCCTCAAGGCAACTATTAGATCTCCAGGCCCTAGGTTACTTGTTAACATCTCTAAAATGTAATAATTTTAAAGTGTATTAAACTGCACCAAACCTAATATGCATATATCAGCAAATCAAGTTATTGTTCTAAAATGTTAATAACTATAATGTGATTTTGTGTTATTATGTACACGTTTTGCTTTATGTTATTAAATACTTGTTATTATTTTCTATCATTTAATTTAAATATATATATATATATATATATATATATATATATATATATATATATATATATATATTAATATTATTCTGTCAGCAAGTAAGCCTTTGGCCTCAGTCATAACAATTTCAATCAATCAATAAATAAATAAAATAACACAAGTAGAAAACATTGATGTAGGCACAGACACAAATCAGTAGCTAATTAGCCTTCTTAGTATCATGTGCATATCCTAACATCTTGGATCCCACCTTCCTATTTGGTAGAATTTCTCCAAAGCAAAGTAAATTAACATCTTCCCAACAAAACGTTGCTATTATATTTGAAAAGGAAGATGCCTGTGAGATATTAGATGGGTATTTGTGCCAACACATCAGTCATATTCCTTCATGCTAAAACACCAATCTGTTAGCCAGGAACGTAAGAATTCTAATTATTTATGTCTGGTATGACGCTGAAGAAGGGGTACCTACTGGAAATTTACTGGCCATTATAATAACCAAGTACAACTCTGCATCACATCTAATATGATTAAACTGCTGAGTCCAGCTTTTTCATTTTAGATGAAGATTCCATCTGGTTAGAAAATTATACATTTGTTAGAGAAGCTTCACCCTTTTGCAACAGTTTCTCAGCATCTATAGCTTATTCCTTAAGGGGTTATAAGTCATTTTTAAGCTAGCTGCTCTTCTGGGACATTTTAAGCTTAGCCAATTTTCCTTTCAAAGGTGAGAATCAAACTTTTTACCTTGAGTCTGTGATGTAAGCACTTTAGTCATTATACCAGCCCCCAATCCCATTCATCAGCAGTAGTTATTACGACATGTAGTCAAAATGCAATTATATACTGACACTGTTTTTTACAAATGAGTCCTTTCACTCCAGCATGTTTAGCTGTTGATACAAGTCCCTTGCTGATCCTGTAAACATTTCATTAAAAGAAATAATGCCCAACATAAATGCTAATTCTTGCACTCTGTTTTATCTAGTGAACACAGCTTGTTATTGATTAAGGTAATCATAGCAGTCAGGTTACAACATAATTGGCTTAATTAATGCTTCTTTTCACTGAAATGCATTCACAAGCCCTTTAAAATCTCAATTAACAAGGAATCATGGAAATAAAGACTGTGCTGATAAAAAAAAAAAAAATCCACCTTTCAAGACCCCGTCTTAGGTATAATAATTCCCCTGCTGTATAGTAACTTCAGTGTGGAAAAACATACACTATGACTTCAAAATGAATGCAGGCACCTTATGTCCAAGGGAAGCTGGTTACAAATATCATCTAACAACTCTGTTTTGTACTTTTGTGATATCCCTTACCCATTACTTTTTCAGTAGTAGTAGTTGCATTTATAATGTCATTCTTCATCTTTAAAAGAAGAAACGGAGTAATCTGAAGTGAAACAAGAAGAATGTGGTACTAATGTGGTAGCAAACAATGCACTTAGGTCTATTTTCACCGACTATTAGTTAACTAACATAAAAGCTAGGAAGGTCATATCTGTTACACTTTTCTTCCTCCTTGTGGATTTCTACTGTAACTGCAGCTCTAGTAAACAATTATTGAAAAATGGATGAAAAGCTGTGACATTTGATCTTACCTTTTTTGCAACTTTTTAATAACATAGTTGTACATAATTTTTTGATTAAACTTTTTTTCCGCAATCCACCACCCACAGATGTATGCTATTTTCCCAATCTTACCCCCAAGAGCTGACGGAATTGTTTTTCAATTGCTCTTTTAGCTGTGCCATTTATTTTATACAGATTTTATATTTTATACTCACATTTATTGATAAATGGAGGTGTTTAGGTGAAATGGCAGTGGAGTTTTTAACCAGATTGTTTAATGAAATCTTGGAAAGTGAGAGGATGCCTGAGGAATGGAGAAAAAGTGTTTTGGTACCAATTTTTAAGAATAAGGGTGATGTGCAGAGCTGTAGTAACTACAGAGGGATAACATTGATCAGTCACAGCATGAAGTTATGGGAAAGAGTAGTGGAAGCAAGGTTAAGAAGAGACGTGATGATTAGTGATCAGCAGTATGGTTTCATGCCAGGAAAGAGCACTACAGATGCGATCTTTGCTCTGAGAGTGTTGATGGAGAAGTACAGAGAATGTCGGAAGGAGTTGCATTGTGTTTTTGTAGACTTAGAGAAAGCATATGACAGAGTGCCTAGAGAGGAGTTGTGGTATTGTATGAGGAAGTCAGGAGTGTCAGAAAAGTATGTAAGAGTGGTACAGGATATGTGCGAGGGTAGTGTGACAGCAGTGAGGTCTGCGGTGGGAGTGACAGATGCGTTTAAGGTGGAGGTGGGGTTACATCAAGGATCAGCTCTGAGCCCTTTCTTATTTGCAATGGTGATGGACAGGTTGACAGACGAGATCAGACAGGAGTCCCCGTGGACCATGATGTTTGCAGATGACATTGTGATCTGTAGTGAGAGTAGGGAACAGGTGGAGGAGACCCTGGAGAGATGGAGATATGCTCTAGAGAGAAGAGGAATGAAGGTCAGCAGGACTAAGACAGAATATATGTGTGTGAATGAGAAGGAGGATAGAGGAATGGTGAGGATGCAAGTAGTAGAGGTGGCGAAGGTGGATGAGTTTAAATACTTGGGGTCAATAGTTCAGAGTAACAGTGAGTGTGGAAGAGAGGTGAAGAAGAGAGTACAGGCAGGATGGAGTGGGTGGAGAAGAGTGTCAGGAGTGATTTGTGACAGACGAGTACCTGTAAGAGTGAAAGGGAAGGTCTACAAGAGGGTAGTGAGACCAGCTATGTTATATGGGTTGGAGACAGTGGCATTGACAAAAAGGCAGGAGTCAGAGCTGGATGTGGCAGAATTAAAGATGTTAAGATTTGCACTGGGTGTGACAAGGGTGGACAGGATTAGGAATAAGTATATTAGAGGGTCAGCCCAGGTTGGAAGGTTTGGAGACAAAGCCAGAGAGGCACGATTACATTGGTTTGGACATGTGCTGAGGAGGGATGCTCATTATATTGGGAAAAAGATGCTAAGGATGAAGCTACCAGGTAACAGGAAAAGAGGAAGGCCTAAGATAAGGTTTATGGATGTGGTGAGAGAGGACATGCAGGTGGTTGGTGTGACAGAGCAAGATGCAGAAGACAGGAAGAAACGGAAACAGGTGATCTGCTGTGGTGACCCCTAATGGGAACAGACGAAAGAAGATGATAATGATACTCACATTTATTGATCCAAAGATAAAATATGTTTGCTGAAGGTGATTTGTTTGGTGTCTACATTTATTCTCCATCCACTAACAGCTTTATTTTTAATAAATCCAGTATTTTATTATTCAAATGCAATTTCTTCTATCTATTCAGATAATTAAATAATACAACACTCTCAAATGGTGCATTAATGGCAGTCATTTTTTATAAATCACCTTGTAATAATTTGCCAGTTTGTCTTTTTGGCTTTTCCTGGTTAGGGGTCGCCACAGCAGAACTCCGGTCTGCTAATGATTGGCAGTAGATTTTTATGGTGCCAAGTTGCCAGCCTGACCCCCAACCTTCAGCGAAGGCACGCCCATTCACGCATGTCTTTCGGAGGCCATTCAACCACAGGGAGGATATGCAGACTCCACACAGAAGGCCATGAATCGAACAGGAGACCCTCTTGCTGTGAGGCAACAACGCTACCACTGTACCACCACTGTACCACCGCGGCTTGTAATAATTTGCCAGTACAGTAGTAAATTGCATTACTCCACAATGCTCTAAGCCACTGATATGAATGACTAACTGTTATACTAGCTGCAGACAGTGCTGGGGCCATTATCATATCACAGTAATGGGAGGAATATTGTTCTATGTGAGTTCCCATTGATGGGAGCTTATCTGCATCCTGGGTGGGACAGAATAGGGTAGTCTATGGTAGCAGGTTTGCCTCTACTGTGTGGGACTCCCTTATTGAAAGGAATTTTGCTGCCATATAATGGACGTGTAGAGAATTTTTTACATTAAGTTTAAATTAAATGTATTAATTTAATAAGTGTATTATGCTACTCACCACTGTCTGCTGAACAATGTACCAGCTGGGAAGGGGTATTGTTACAGCTACATCCATTACACCAGTTGATTGTATGCCAGTGGAGTCCCATAACTTATACTATGGGACCCAGCGCATGCAGCTGTTGGTGGGTGTGTGAATGGCACATGCTCAGAACATGGGCTCATTAGATGGTGAGTGGTTAGGATGTAAAGGAGCAAGATCGCACATAGTGCCAATGGGTTTGTAAACCAAGCAGGGCTTGGTGCTCTCTTCCATGATGCACAAAGTCTACCTCAATAGTATAACTGTTTTATGAATCTGGATCGTGTCTATATTATATCATCAAACACCTAAATGTCAACCCCTAAATGTCAAAAGCTACAAAGCGCGAATCGCCAATTACACAAATTTTTTTACAAGGAAAAAATTTGCTTGCCCGTCATCGGGTATTTGCCCTTTTCCCCGATGTAGAGCTATCTCGGAGTTGGTCTATTTAGTTAGGCGGGTGTGGGGGGCAAAGCCCCCCTCTAAGTATGTTTTGTTTTCCACCGGCCAAGGGAATTTTTACCCTGTAAATAAATTTGCATAATTGTCCATTCGCAGTTTGTAGCGTTAGACGTTTAGGTGTTCAACAACCTAAATGTTCGATGATATAATATAGACTCTCTGGATCATATCTCTTCAAAAGGAAGCAATTCACCATTTATGCTTTCTTGGCTTTCGTGTGCCTAAGACATATGCATTTGCTGCCCCGGCTTTACAGTTTTTTAAACACAAGTTTTTCTGCCTCTAGAACTAATGGCTAACTTTAATTGTTGATTTTTTTTCAGATATGCGAGATGCCAATTTCTCTCATAACATATTTTTTGTAACCCCATATTCCAAGTCTCCCTACAATCTGATGAATAATATTGGGCATTAGATGGATTCAGATCTTCTGTTTCTCTGCATTCCTTACCTTCATTGTTCAACTAGACATATTGTGCTAAGCTAAAAGGTACACTATATGAAGAGAAATTAGAGATAACCATTCTCCAAATAGGGGAGACTCATGCATCCTACTACTAACTGTCACTCTACTGTGAGACCCCAATATTAAATTATTCACTATTGACTGGATTTTTTATGCAGCTCAGTTTCATTTAGAATAGGTGAATGACTAAGCAGGTACAAAATAAAGGCAAGATTACCACCTTCACCACATTTTTTGCCATCTAAAAGACTGAACTTATATACAGCTGAAGAAAGTAAGCTGAAAATCCTATATCATAGAGTAAACAAATTCTTATTAATAGTAGTTGAAAAGTATGCTCAAATTCTATTCCTAATGACAGAGCCTTTACCTTTTCCCCATCCTAGCCTTACTTTCACCATTTTGACACACTGTACATAATTCTTGTGATTTTGCCAAACTCTCAAACACATTAAGGACTGATTCTATTTTATCATCAGTATTTTCAGCCATTAATTTGCAATCATCCTCATATAGCTGTAAAACATCATAAACCAGTCACTACCCTTCAGTTCCCGAAAAAGTATACTCAGAAAAACTGAACTGGGGACAGGGTAAGGTTGTCCTTCTTTATGCCTCGTGATGCTAGCATTGCTATCATAGCAACTGAGTATTATAATACAGCACTTTAATTCATATTAGAAAATGGACAAAGTATGCATCTTCATTGTGATTGGAGAATGAACATTTGTCAGCAGGATGTACAGGTAAAGGTAATGGGTTAAAAAAAAGGCAGACATTTTTTTACACTTACTAAACATAGATTTGCTGTTTAGTGAGTATAAAATGAAAAAAGAAAGAAAGAAAAAGGTGTGTGCATAGGTTTACCTTCATAGGTGCGTTATGCACTGGGGCGAATCCACTTTGTGCAAAAGGAGGTTTCCAAATTGGCAAAACCTCAAAAAAAAAAAATGTCAGAATGTGCAATTGGCAAATGCACTTTGGCATTCGTTAATTGCAGATTCAACATTTTGGGTGCAGACTGCACTATAGCAGGGATCGGGAAATGATCCCTTTCCCCACTGTAGTGCGATCTTAGAGTTAGTATATGAAAGTAGGGGGGTGTGGGGTGCAGGGGGCTTGCCCCCTGCAATACGACGTGTCTTCGACATTTTAGTTCGAAAATCAGCGAATCTGCTTTTCGATTTGCTGATTTTAGAACTGCTGAGAATGTCAAAGTTTAAAATTTGAGCATTTGGTTTGCCCAAATGCACGATCGATATTGTCATTTCCGACAATATGAAGGTAAACCATGTACATACGTGTGTGTGAAAGAGAGAGGAGGTCAGGGAATGACAGCGAGGGAGACGGAGATGGCTCATACCAACATCTTTCAACTCCAACAGGCAGTCCATCAGCATGCATTGCCTGAACAATAAGAAGTGCAAAACTTTAGTATCTAACAATATTGACTAACTTTAATTTTTGCACAAATCCAAAACTCAGAGCTGCTGTTAGTTGAGGTAGGATACTCACGCTAAAACACTAGTAAAACTCAGTCCAAAAAGATGCGTGACTTTCCAATGAGCAATAAAATGAAAGTAGAAATTCAAACAAATAAATCCATGTAAGTTAGCAAATTGTTTATTCCAAACGAGTAAGCGCTTTCGCCAAAGGCTTCTTCAGACTCTTTACACAAACTAAAACTTTGAACATCACTTTTAAAACCAACAAAAGCTTGTGATAGGATCTCTATAATCACATGTTTCCTTCATTTAAAAATACAGTAACCCATTAAACTCAGTACCATGTATGTTACCTTGTTCAGCTAAGAAAAATACTGGTATATTAAAAGTAAGAACTGAATAGTTCAAAATAAACATACATAAAAAAACATACATAAAAAACATACATAAAAAATGCATCGGTGCCCAAACATACATTATATTATATTAAACAATTGAGTATATCTCAGAGCCTTGTCATATTTACTTATCATCTCATGGTGCTTTAGGAAAATCTCGTACTGAACTTTCAGGCAGTATATATCAAAAAGCCATTTCAGACTTGGTTAGTATAACCCAAACTGCTTGTAATGCACATATTTACAAAGTGTGACTTTAGATATTTCCGTGTTTTACTGGAAGTTCATACTATCCAGAGTAGACTCGTAAAACAGTCAACAATTACAGGTGGTTAAAACTTGTATCACATTAGTTAGGCTATTCTCGTATAAATCAAAAGTTAAAACAGTTTTTCAAAATTACTTATTTTCTGCAGACTCTGAAACGCTTTTAAAAATCACAGCACAACAAAGTATTCCTTGGCGTATGTGCCTGGTTAATTCTTGAATGCAAAACAAAGAACGCTACTGTGCATTACGCACCATAGCGTTCATAAAAATAAACATTGTGTCTATTTAAAAAAGCCGATTAGGCTTACAACAGGCATAAGTACATGACGAGCTTTTCAATAGCTGTCCATTAGTTCATGCCTTAGTCTCTTCAATCTCCGTTAATAAACAGGGACATTTGACATTTCAGGATGTGAACGTAACTTACAAAAATGTGGGTGGAAGAATGCTTCAACAATAAGCGAAGCAACAAAACGTCTATATGGAAACAGAGCAATATCTTAATAATTAACTTGACTCTCGTACAGATCCACAATGGTGGAAATAAGCACACTGACTTAAGCAACCATTAATTGCACTTTATAATTGTTACATCCTTGATACCCAAATTTAAAATATAGACATTGTGAAATGTTAAAACTCTTATGTGGTGAAGCGGAAAATATAGGGAAGGAATACATGAGGGGGAAGGGGAAAATGGGAAGTATTTTGGCACATATATTCTGTTAATCCCGAATGGCATCCTGAGGTGTCTTACATTAGTTTTTATAAACAGTACTTTTCAATACTAAATATATGTGTGCAAAGATTCATTTCTTATGACAAATGTTGAAAGTATATGAAATGCCTACAATATGTCTGAGTATATAGATAGGTCATCTACACCATGGTCATAATGTTGTGAGGAAAATGTACCTAACTAATGTGGAATTTAGAACAGTTAGTGGGAGATCTCTTTACCTGCGTAATCTTCTACTTTTCAAAAATGGCTTTATTTGGATTTTATCGTTAAGGCCTGGTGGTTTATCGGACCTTAATCTTATGATCCATCTTGTTTCTTGTTCTAAAGTTCTGTTAATTAGATCACCACCTCTGAATCCTTCATACACACATTGAATGGCACAGAACTTAAAGGAATGACTGGTACCAGTTGAACTTTTATGTCTAGCCAATGCATTGGTTTCTGTACCTACTCTAAGGTGGTGCGTGTGTTCCCTAATCCTCTCCTTAAATGATCTATTTGTTTTCCCTATGTAGTAACTATTACATCCTAAACATTTAGCCATATATATGACATTTTACTTTCACAGTTGGTGTTAGTGTTAAAATTGTAAATGCGTCCTGTAGTAGGGTGCTCAAAACTAGTTTCTTTATTAATATAAATACATTGATTGCAATGACCACAGGGTACTGTGTTTCTATTCACTGTCAACCTGTTAACTAGTGGATGTCTTGGTCTACATAGGATACTCTTCAGATTGGGAAGGTTTTATAAGCTATACGAGGTGTGGGGCCAGCAATCTCACTAACTTCTATATCTGAATTCAAAATACCCCAGTGTTTCTTCATAATGCTTTTCACTTGCAGGCTCATTTTACTAAAAGTAAGGTTAGCTCTAACTTCATTCCTAGAGGAACTTGAGCTAGTGGTCATTGCTTCATGTGCCATAAAATATGGTTTCGCAGTACTTGTTCTTAAGGTCTCCACTGTGTTAATAGTGTCTAATATTTCTTTTTCTTTGTAACCTCTCTCCAGAAATCTCTCCTTCATGTCCTCTATTCCTGAAACATAAGTTTCTTGTTGTGGATTCAATCTAGATACCCTCATAAATTGTCCTTTAAGGACGTTTTGAAATACATGGCCGGGATGCATACTTTGTCTATGTAATATATTGTTTCTTTGGCAATCTTTCCTATAAATAGTTGTGTTGATCATACCATTGGTCATTCTAAATACTTCCACGTCCAAAATGGAAGATTGCTAACTGAGAAGTTTGCAGTAAATTTTAAGAAGTCCGTGGTATTGTCCAAGTAAGAAACAAAGTTTAATAGGGAGGGTTCATCTCCAAGCCATATAAAAAGAGGTCGTCCACAAAGCGACAGTACATTGCAGCATGTTCTATAAATGATAGATTATTGAAGAGAAAAATATCTTCCCATCTGGCCATGACTAGGTTGGCGTAGCTATTTGCACATGATGTGCCCATAGCCACGCCATCCTTCTGTAAGTAAATGACTTCTTCAAATGCAAAGACATTATTAGTTAATATAGTCTCTAATAGCAGGGTCACAAGGTCAATCTTTCTATCAGTGAAGTCTGAATGTGCTTTCAAATATTCAGTGATCAGTCTTATTCCTACGTCATTGGGGATCACTGTGAATAAGCTAACCACATCAAGTGTCACAAAGAAAAAGTGTTGGTTCGTATCCAATGAGTGAGTTTGAGAATATAGGTCTAAAAGAAATTGCTTACTATCTTTCAGGATCTTCTTATTACCATTAACTAACGGTCTAAGTACACTCTCTAGATAAATAGATAGGTTCTGTTACCCACCCTTGACCTGCAACAATAGGTCTAAATGGTGGGTCTCTGCTGTTCTTATGGACTTTAGGAAGTCCCTGTATGATCGGTATAGTGGGATTGTTCACCTTTAGGTATCCATACAGCTCTTGTGTTATGTCATGCGATAGTACCAGGTCATCTAGGGTATTGTAAACACTAAAGACCATGTTATTTAAATTAGCCTTAGTTACTTTTGTATATGTAGTTGTATCTTCAAGCATCTGAAACATTTTATTTGCATAGTAAGTATAGTCCATAATGACAACCGGTCCTCCTTTATCTGCTGGTCTTATTACAATAGACCTGTCATTTCTCAATGAATTCAAAGCTTGCCTTTGTTTATAGTTTAAATTACGTCCATGTTTGGATGGTTTATTCTCTTGATGACTTCTATATATTTCATCTTCCACTACATTCCCAAATACCTCTATAGTCGGGTTCAGTTGTGGAACATATGTACTATTTGGACGATGCTTACTCATAACTTGGCTACTATCTGAGTTGCCAAAATCCAACCTTAATTGTAAATTCGAACATACATTTTTGTTTCTATAATAGTATCTACTAGATCGTTAGGTTTTGTAGGAATAAAACCTAGGCCTTTACTTAAGACCTGTATTTCATATTCATTCAGTGCCCTACCAGATAAATTCATGATTAACGATTTTGTCTCCCCACATTTTCTTGATTGTGGGGCCTAGTTGTTCCTGTTCGTCTATTGAGCCTTTCCTTTTCTGTCTCCCCTGCTTGTGGACCTTCTTTTGTCCAAAAATGGTTCTGGGCTATGGGAGGGCGGACATCTGTTTGAATTGAAAATGGCACTGTTTGCTTTTGGTCTAACTACTGCTGCACCTGATCTCTGTACGTCTGTGATGCAACCTGTCAAACTCTCACCTAACTCACCTTGGTTCTCTCTCCCATTACTTAGTATCTGTGAGGGGCTGTGAGTCTCTGTCTCTATATGATTAGATTCTGTCAACTGTGGATCAGGTCCTGTGCTGTTTCCAATAATTGGAACTTCAGGACCATCACTCTGTTTATTACGTGGGGTGAGTTTGTTGGACAATCTATTTTCTGTGTTAATATTTTGTTGATAACTATCTGGTTTGTTAACAGGTGTGGTTAAGGTAGTATTCCTGAAACTTTTACCTGTTACACCTGATGGTCTCTGAGATCCATTTAAATCAGAATTGAAGTGTGAGTTCGGTGTCATTTCCCTACTATTCAGTTCTTACTTTTAATATACCAGTATTTTTCTTAGCTGAACAAGGTAACATACATGGTACTGAGTTTAATGGGTTACTGTATTTTTAAATGAA
The DNA here is from genome assembly GCF_019279795.1 of Protopterus annectens. Taxonomy (NCBI): domain Eukaryota; kingdom Metazoa; phylum Chordata; order Ceratodontiformes; family Protopteridae; genus Protopterus; species Protopterus annectens. The sequence continues at coordinate 107,383,466 of NC_056728.1, read as the reverse complement.
GGAAACATGTGATTATAGAGATCCTATCACAAGCTTTTGTTGGTTTTAAAAGTGATGTTCAAAGTTTTAGTTTGTGTAAAGAGTCTGAAGAAGCCTTTGGCGAAAGCGCTTACTCGTTTGGAATAAACAATTTGCTAACTTACATGGATTTATTTGTTTGAATTTCTACTTTCATTTTATTGCTCATTGGAAAGTCACGCATCTTTTTGGACTGAGTTTAACTTTAATTTTTAGCAATTTACCAGAAATAATTCTATGATGAAAATAGCAAAGCTATGCAGCAAAATCAGGGGCAGTTGAGAGGCATGTGAGGGTTGCAATGTCTTACATTTTGTGTTTTTTTTTTTATTTGATAATAATGAGACATCTAAGCAGTAGCCACACAACAAAGTAGCTGCAACTGCTGGACAAGTGCATGTGCGCATGTGAGTCTGTGTCCCTCTGCTGCTGAAGTTGTGTGTGTGTGCGTGTGTGTGTGTGTGTGTGTGTGTGTGTGTGTGTGTGTGTGTGTGTGTGTGTGTGTGTGTGTGTGTGTGAAAAAGTAGACATTAAATGCCTAGATAGCTTATAGTTTAGATGTAAAATAATTCATCCAACAGCAGTTACATATGCTACAGCAGGCCTGAAACATTAGGCAGAGGAACATCAAAAACATAAAAAATTTAAAAAATACACAGTAATTAAAAATATAAAAAAAATACACAATAATTAAAAATATAAAAAAATTAAACAGTAGCCCATTCTCTAAGCACAATATTGCCCTTCAGGGTGGGCATTATCAGGGAATGCATTACTTTACTGATAATACCCACCCTGTTATGCCTTATTGTTCACGTGAATTCTTCCAACTGTTCTGTTCTTTAGGAAATGCAACTCCAATGAGTCAAAGGTTTTTCCTACAGCAAGCAGGATAACTACAGCAGTACTTGCTTAGCTCTGTAGCAAGCAGGATAACTACAGCAGTACTTGCTTAGCTCTGTAGCAAGCAGGATAACTACAGCAATACTTGCTTAGCTCTGTAGCAAGCAGGATAACTACAGCAGTACTTGCTTAGCTCTGTAGCAAGCAGGATAACTACAGCAGTACTTGCTTAGCTCTGTAGCAAGCAGGATAACTACAGCAGTACTTGCTTAGCTCTGTAGCAAGCAGGATAACTACAGCAGTACTTGCTTAGCTCTGTAGCAAGCAGAATAAAGTACAGTTGTGTACTCTTACATAAATGTAGATGTTCGAGCGTGTTCACTGTTGCAGTCATGACTGTAGGGTTCTTCCTGCCAGCAGCAGCCCCCGATCGGCCAGAATCCCAAAGTCTGGATCGGGCGTCAGCTGAGGTCGTTTTTATCCTGACGTCAATGTGCCAGAAGGTATAAAGACCTCAGCTGATGCCATTTCCCCAGTTTTTCTTGCCCCAGATGTCAAGTGCCCAGAAAGAAAAGGTTAAAAAAAAAACCATGCCCAAAACCTCATCAGCCAAAATACCTCATAACAGACAATACTCAAAGAAAAAACAAAAGAGGGGGTAGGAGGGAGGGTAACCCAGACTGCAACAGTGAACACACTCGAACATCTACATTTATGGTAAGAGTACACAACTGTACTATGTCCTTCGTGGTTCACTGTTGCAGTCATGACTGTAGGGTTGAGTCCCAAAGCTAAGAAAGGGTGGCTGGAGGAGAAACAGAGGGAGCAGTCACAAAACCTTATAAAACGGCAGAAGCAAAACCGGCCCTGGATTTAGAATAGAGATGGAGGTTGTAATTCTTAGAAAAAGTATGTACAGAACTCCAAGTAGCAGCCTCCAAAATATCCTTGGTAGGAACCCTACAAAGAAAAGCTGCTGAAGTAGCAGTAGCCCGGGTAGAATGAGTCCTAACATTAACAGGAACTGGATTACCATGATAAGAGTAACAGAACTTGATGCAATGGGCAATCCACTTGGAAATAGTTTGCTTAGTGATTGCTTTCCCTTGAACAGTAGGAGCATAAGCGACAAACAACTGATCAGATTTACGGAATATCTTGGTCTTTTCCAGGTATAAACTAAGCTGCCTGTGCACATCTAGGGAGTGCAAAAGACTTTCTTCCTCACTTTGAGGATTAGGATAAAAGGTAGGCAAATGAATAGACTGATTCAAGGCCACTGCCGAAACCACCTTGGGCATAAAGGTGGGATTAGTCCATAGAGATACCCTGTCCTGATGAAAAATAAGAAAGGGTTCCACAGCCATGAGTGCTTGCAATTCCGAAATTCTTCTAGCAGAGGTAATAGCTAAAAGAAAAGCAGTTTTCCAAGACAAAAATTTCAAATTCGTGGAAGCTGCAGGTTCAAAAGGAGTCAAGGTTAATTTCTCCAAAACATAGTTAAGATCCCAAGTGGGAACAGGAGCCCTCATAGGGGGCCAAATATTCTTAGCCCCTCTAAGAAATTGTTTAAGTAATGGAGAAAAAATCAGAGGATCCGTATCGTAAAGTGCAGAAATAGCAGAAGCATGAAGCTTAACAGATGAAAAAGATAGGCCGTATGTAACAACTCTGTCAGATACTGTAAAATCAGAGGAATGTTCGGAACAGCAGAATCACCACCCTGGACTTGATTCCAGGAGCAAAATCTTTTCCATTTACCCGCATAAGATTTTCTAGTGCTGGGCCATGTAGCTTCAAGGATTACATCCATAACCTGTTTGGAAATGGTAGAGGTGTTTACAGACCCTGGATCCACCAGGCAGCTAGATTCAGAGTTTTGACATGACTGTGCAGTATCCGGCCGTCCCGTTGAGACAGTAGATGAGGGATTTGAGGCAGAATCTAGGGAGGCTCCTGAACCAGGTTCATTAGAGTGGAATACCAGAATTGCCGAGGCCAATTGGGAGCCAGTAAAAGCATTTGCGGTCTGTCCTATTTTATCTTTAGAAGTACCCAAGGTAGAAGAGGAAAAGGAGGAAAAGCATATACTGAGAGGTGTTTCCAACTGAATGAGAGGGCATCCACTTTCCATGCTAGTTTGTGGTAGGTCCTTGTGCAGAATGTCAGAAGTTGGTGATTCTGAGGGGATGCAAAGAGATCTATGTCCGGACATCCCCACGCCTTTATAATCATCCTGAATATCCGAACATCCAACATCCATTCGTGTGGATCTGACATGTGTCTGCTCAATGTGTCTGCCAGAGTGTTGTCTTTTCCTGGCAGGAATTGCACTTGTAAGTCGACAGTGCAGGTCAGAGCAGTGTACCATAGAGTCATGGCTAATCTGCACAGGGGGTAAGAGTGAGAGCCCCCCTGCCTGTTTATGTACCACATCACTGTAGTGTTTTCTGTCTATATCAACAATTGTCCTGGGAGAAGAAGGTCCCTGAAGGCTATCAGGGCATTCTGTACAGCCAGCATCTCCTTCAAATTTATGTGCAGGTGTGTTTGCTCCTTTGTCCAAACACCCTGAAGACATCTCCCATGCATGTGGGCTCCCCAGGCATAATCTGAAGCATCCGTTGTCAGAACTTGGCTGGTCGGTGGAGGACAAAAAGGCTTCCCCTTGTTCTGTAGACAGGCTTCGGCCCACCAAAGAAACTCTTGCTGGAGACAAGGCAAAATCGTGATCACTGTTTCCAAACTGTGGTAATGCTGAGACCATACACTCTTGAGGTACCACTGTAGCTTCCTCATATGCAGTCTTGCATATGGTATTAGTAGAATGCCATGTAAACCAAAGCCTGCAGAATTTTTCTTGCAGTCAGCTGTTTCATTGAAGCCAGGTGTCGGAAAGAAGAAGCCAGTTGCACTTTTTTGTCTGGTGTCAAGGAAGCCATCTCTGTTGTAGTACTCAGAAGAGCACCCAGAAATGTAATCTGTTGTGTGGGTACCAGATTTGATTTCTTTAGATTCACTGTGAAACCAAGGTACTGAAGAAGATGCTGCACAAAAGCTAGATGCCAAAGTAGTGTGTCTTTGTCGTCTGCTTGAATAAGACAGTCGTCCAGATAAGGGTATATTTGAATCCCCTTCTGTCTGCAAAACGCCATTACTAGTGCCAGGCACTTTGTAAAGACCCCGGGCGCAGTAGATAAGCCAAAGGGCAGCACAGAGAACTGGTAATGCTTTGAGCCTGCTTTGAAACGCAGATACCTTCCTCACTCTTGCCTTATAGGAATATACAGGTAAGCTTCTTTTAAGTCCAAAGTCACCATCCAAGCGTTCTTGCCCAACATAGGCAGCAGCTGCTGCAGAGTGATCATCTTGAGTTTTGGTATATCTAGGAAGGTGTTTAGTACAGAAAGGTCCAGGATTGGTCTCCACGAATTTTCCTTCCTGGGAACCAGAAAAAGTCTGGAATAGAAACCTTGTCCTATTTGTAAATTTGGTACCAATTCTATGGCCCTCATAGCCAGGAGGGACTGAACCTGCCACTGTGCCTCTGCCCACTGATGATTTGGCAGATCTGGCCAATCGTTCAGTTTTGGCAAGGTGTGGAAATGAAATCTGTAACCGCTTGAGACTATGTCCAGAACCCATTTGTCCCGGGTTATTTGGCTCCAATTTTGATAAAAAAGAGAAATCCTTCCTCCCAAAGGTGCTTCCAGGAGAAGAGCTCCTGGAAGCAGAAAGGGAGAGTCATAAAGACTGTTTTCGGTAGGGTTGAGACTTATCGTCACCTCCCTTTGGAGAGGGGGCACTCCACTGCCTATTCCTAAAATGGGTCTGTTCCTGTCCCCTACCTCTGGAACACCTGAATCTGCCTCTCTGAGACCTGTCCGAGCCCGGAAAGACAAGGTTTAGCTGGCCAGTGTCTGCTAAATCTAGGAGGTTGCACCTGTAGAAAATCCTTAACTGTCTGCATAGATTTGGCTTTGTCCTCCATTTTCTTTAATACCTTCAGCTTTGGACCCAAACAGAACATTGTGCTGCAAAGGGGCATCCAAACGTTTGGCTTTAACCTGATCCGGAAACCTTTGTTCCTTTAACCAAGCATGTCTTCTAATAACTGCGCCAGTTGTTGCAGCCCTACAAGAAGCTTCCAAAGAATCAAAACCACAATGCAGGGTATGTTTACCCACCTGTTCAATAGCATGCAAGAAATCTTGTAACTCCTGATTATCCGCACCAATAGAAACAGCTGACATCTTTTGTTTAAATACAGAGAAAAGGTATTGCTGATACTTCAGCATATGAAATTGATAGTTCAAAGCCCTAATAGACAATGTAGCAGAAGTATAAACATTTTTACCCCATCTCTCCAAAGCCCTGGACTCTTGGTCAGAGGGAATAGGATTTTTAGCAGAGGCCACTTTAACACCCTTAGGACCCTGAAAAATTGTTTCCGGATCAGGTGAAAGATTCTTAAAAAGAAACTTGTGAGAATCTGGAACCCTATAATACCTATCAGGTTTGACCGGAGCAGGGGGAAAAGAATCAGGAGAGAGAAGCTTCCGAAAAAACATCATCTACAATGTCCAATACAGGGGGAATAGCCAGAGGCCTATGCTGTGGGAGAAGAAGAAAATCCCTAAGCCTTTTCTTGGATTCAGAGAATTCCTGCCCTTCCCAGTGAAAATGCACCCTCAAATCATGCGAAGTTTCACCAAAAGAATAATCCTCAGGAGGAGAAGCTGAAGGAAAGGAATCTTCAGCATCAGAATCCTCATAAGGAGGAAAAGAATAATCCTGCTCAAGGGAAGAAGCAGAAGAAACAGAAATTTGGTCTGAAGAATCATAATCTGACTGTAATCTAGGCTTCTTGTCAGGAGGGGGATGTGAACCCCTGATCATAGTTAAGAGATCTTCAGCCATCCTAAGCATCTGCCTCTGAGGCCTAGGACCCTGATCAAAAGGTGCCTGTGCTTGCCATTTCACTTTAGCTGGAGCCTTAGACTTTATCTTTGAATGTAAAACTGAATCCACATTTACAGGAAGCTGCAAAGGTGTGAGAACTCCCTCAGAAGCCGGTACCTGCCTACCAGCTCCGGACCCAACTGAGGGAGCAGTATCCGAAGGTCCAGTCCCTGGCAATTCTGAAGACCCCATCAGCTCCACACTGGAGTTGGTACAGGCAATTGGTTCAAAAGAGGTGGACGACAGGGGCTGCAAAGGCACCTCACTGATGACCGACGAACCAGCAACTGGCAATAACTGAGTAACATACCTTTGCTGTGGACCTCGGAGGCCTGTCTGCATCCTTGCGCCTCTTACACACCCCAGAAGCCGGAAAATAATCCGAAGACATGTTATAATTAAACCTTTTTCCAAAATAGTAAAAGGCAAAGTTATATCTATGCTTAATAGTACACTGATTAAATCTAGCACAAAACGCACAATTAGCAACGTCGTGGTCAGGACCCAGACAGGCAATACAGTAAGAGTGAAAATTCCTATGAGGTATTTGCTTCCCACAAGAAATACAATTATTAACTTTTTCTGACATCTGACTGGAGCAAGAAAAAGACCTCCCCAACGGGGTACTTATCTTATAAAACGAAAATCCTGGGATTAAATCCAAAAACAAGCAGGAACAGGCCGACCAGTATCAGTGAACTACAAAGGGCACTGCGCATCAAGAAAGCCTGGGGAAATGGCATCAGCTGAGGTCTTTATACCTTCTGGCGCATTGACATCAGGATAAAAGCAACCTCAGCTGATGCCCGATCCAGACTTTGGGACTCTGGCCGATCGGGGGCTGCTGCTGGCAGGAAGAACCCTACAGTCATGACTGCAACAGTGAACCACGAAGGACATCTACAGCAGTACTTGCTTAGCTCTGTAGCAAGCAGGATAACTACAGCAGTACTTGCTTAGCTCTCATGCTTCAATGCAAAGTGACTAAACACCCACAATTATCTAACCCTTGATACTCCCTATACAACCCCCCCCCCCCCCGCCAACTTGCACCACTTTGGAATGGCTTTATCACATCATTAGGCTAAAATTCCTCTGCCACCTTCCTGCAGTTGACCATCATCTGCCATCAGCTCCTTTCCTCATTCACTTTTGTGCACCTCATATGCTTTGAACATAGACATCAGTGCCCCAGTGTAAAAGTAATGGCCCTATTATACTCAAAACATTTTAACCAGCAACCATTTGCAAGATTGTCCAATTGTTTTCTACTTTAGTCTTATCTAGATGATTTATACATAAACAAGGAGGAGCTTTCTTAGGGACAGCTCCTAGAGTGTAGCAATAATTAGACAAAAAAAACTTGTAGTATCTAATGCAGTACACAATGGCTGGGATAGTAAGGAACAAATTAGAAAAACTTCAAACTCTTACAATACTATGCATACACCCCCTTCTTGAGTTAATATGATTTCATGGGCATGTACGTATAATGTTGTCATTTCTTTCCCTCTTAAACAAAGAACAATAACAATAATAATAATAAAAAAAACAGTAATTTCAATGTCCTAAATTTGATGGCAGAATAGAACCACACCTCAAAAATAATACATGATCGATTCTACTACTCGTGCCTTACCCCTTCCCTTGGGTCATCTTGCCATGCAGGGCAGGTGAGAAGATTGAGGACACTGGTGTAACATCATTTTGCTACAAGGGAGTGTGCCCTTACTCATCCCACCTATTTTCAGTCTTGCAAGCTCTGTGGAAGCACTGCATCAGTAGGTGTAACCATGCTTCTGCTGATTGCAAGCTCTAAATAAAAAAATATATATATATATATATATATATATATATATATATTTTTTTTTTTTATCAGTGTTTTGTACCAGAAACCTTAACAACTGGGCATCCAAGCAAACACTGCCTTCTTTTTTCTTCACGGTTCACTTTTTAAGTGCCCTATTATCTTCATCCTGTAGCTAGGCCACATTGGCCCACTCAGTCTCCCTAGGAAGGGGGAGGCAGGCCCATTTATTTGCTGGACAGGGCGAGAGTCCTATGATCCAATCATTCCCTCACTAGTGCAAATGTCTAAGTAGTGACTCCCTCACAGTAAGAAATGGTTGATACAGAGTATCTCAGCCTCTGGAACAAACTGGGACAATGCCAACTTCCCATCCTCATGGCAGCTGAGACATTACTGTATGTTGTTGCCTGGGAGATGCTTTGCAAGTATGGGAGCCAGGTCTCCATTTTCTCCATAGCATGATGTCCCAAGTAGCTGCTACCTGCTGTACTACTGTGTGTATCCAGAGATCAGTGATGCAAAAGCTTCCCACCTCCTTCCCCCAAGTATGAGGGGCTGGCAGTGCTGCTCACTCCTATTTCCCCTGCCAAGCTCATTCTTTCACCATGTCCTGCCAAATAAATGTGGGTCTTCCACATCATAGGGCTTTGTGTCTCTGGGACATCCACATCATAGGGCTTTGTGTCTCTGGGACATCCACATCATAGGGCTTTGTGTCTCTGGGACATCCACATCATAGGGCTTTGTGTCTCTGGGACATCCACATCATAGGGCTTTGTGTCTCTAGGACATCCACATCATAGGGCTTTGTGTCTCTGGGACATCCACATCATAGGGCTTTGTGTCTCTGGGACATCCACATCATAGGGCTTTGTGTCTCTGGGACATCCACATCATAGGGCTTTGTGTCTCTGGGACATCCACATCATAGGGCTTTGTGTCTCTGGGACATCCACATCATAGGGCTTTGTGTCTCTGGGACATCCACATCATAGGGCTTTGTGTCTCTGGGACATCCACATCATAGGGCTTTGTGTCTCTGGGACATCCACATCATAGGGCTTTGTGTCTCTGGGACATCCACATCATTGGACTTTGTGTCTCTGGGACATCCACATCATTGGGCTTTGTGTCTCTGGGACATCCACATCATAGGGCTTTGTGTCTCTGGGACATCCACATCATAGGGCTTTGTGTCTCTGGGACATCCACATCATTGGGCTTTGTGTCTCTGGGACATCCACATCATAGGGCTTTGTGTCTCTGGGACATCCACATCATAGGGCTTTGTGTCTCTGGGACATCCACATCATAGGGCTTTGTGTCTCTGGGACATCCACATCATAGGGCTTTGTGTCTCTGGGACATCCACATCATAGGGCTTTGTGTCTCTGGGACATCCACATCATAGGGCTTTGTGTCTCTGGGACATCCACATCATAGGGCTTTGTGTCTCTGGGACATCCACATCATAGGGCTTTGTGTCTCTGGGACATCCACATCATAGGGCTTTGTGTCTCTGGGACATCCACATCATTGGGCTTTGTGTCTCTGGGACATCCACATCATAGGGCTTTGTGTCTCTGGGACATCCACATCATAGGGCTTTGTGTCTCTGGGACATCCACATCATAGGGCTTTGTGTCTCTGGGACATCCACATCATAGGGCTTTGTGTCTCTGGGACATCCACATCATAGGGCTTTGTGTCTCTGGGACATCCACATCATAGGGCTTTGTGTCTCTGGGACATCCACATCATAGGGCTTTGTGTCTCTGGGACATCCACATCATAGGGCTTTGTGTCTCTGGGACATCCACATCATTGGGCTTTGTGTCTCTGGGACATCCACATCATAGGGCTTTGTGTCTCTGGGACATCCACATCATAGGGCTTTGTGTCTCTGGGACATCCACATCATAGGGCTTTGTGTCTCTGGGACATCCACATCATAGGGCTTTGTGTCTCTGGGACATCCACATCATAGGGCTTTGTGTCTCTGGGACATCCACATCATAGGGCTTTGTGTCTCTGGGACATCCACATCATAGGGCTTTGTGTCTCTGGGACATCCACATCATAGGGCTTTGTGTCTCTGGGACATCCACATCATAGGGCTTTGTGTCTCTGGGACATCCACATCATAGGGCTTTGTGTCTCTGGGACATCCACATCATAGGGCTTTGTGTCTCTGGGACATCCACATCATAGGGCTTTGTGTCTCTGGGACATCCACATCATAGGGCTTTGTGTCTCTGGGACATCCACATCATAGGGCTTTGTGTCTCTGGGACATCCACATCATAGGGCTTTGTGTCTCTGGGACATCCACATCATAGGGCTTTGTGTCTCTGGGACATCCACATCATAGGGCTTTGTGTCTCTGGGACATCCACATCATAGGGCTTTGTGTCTCTGGGACATCCACATCATAGGGCTTTGTGTCTCTGGGACATCCACATCATAGGGCTTTGTGTCTCTGGGACATCCACATCATAGGGCTTTGTGTCTCTGGGACATCCACATCATAGGGCTTTGTGTCTCTGGGACATCCACATCATAGGGCTTTGTGTCTCTGGGACATCCACATCATAGGGCTTTGTGTCTCTGGGACATCCACATCATAGGGCTTTGTGTCTCTGGGACATCCACATCATAGGGCTTTGTGTCTCTGGGACATCCACATCATAGGGCTTTGTGTCTCTGGGACATCCACATCATAGGGCTTTGTGTCTCTGGGACATCCACATCATAGGGCTTTGTGTCTCTGGGACATCCACATCATAGGGCTTTGTGTCTCTGGGACATCCACATCATAGGGCTTTGTGTCTCTGGGACATCCACATCATAGGGCTTTGTGTCTCTGGGACATCCACATCATAGGGCTTTGTGTCTCTGGGACATCCACATCATAGGGCTTTGTGTCTCTGGGACATCCACATCATAGGGCTTTGTGTCTCTGGGACATCCACATCATAGGGCTTTGTGTCTCTGGGACATCCACATCATAGGGCTTTGTGTCTCTGGGACATCCACATCATAGGGCTTTGTGTCTCTGGGACATCCACATCATAGGGCTTTGTGTCTCTGGGACATCCACATCATAGGGCTTTGTGTCTCTGGGACATCCACATCATAGGGCTTTGTGTCTCTGGGACATCCACATCATAGGGCTTTGTGTCTCTGGGACATCCACATCATAGGGCTTTGTGTCTCTGGGACATCCACATCATAGGGCTTTGTGTCTCTGGGACATCCACATCATAGGGCTTTGTGTCTCTGGGACATCCACATCATAGGGCTTTGTGTCTCTGGGACATCCACATCATAGGGCTTTGTGTCTCTGGGACATCCACATCATAGGGCTTTGTGTCTCTGGGACATCCACATCATAGGGCTTTGTGTCTCTGGGACATCCACATCATAGGGCTTTGTGTCTCTGGGACATCCACATCATAGGGCTTTGTGTCTCTGGGACATCCACATCATAGGGCTTTGTGTCTCTGGGACATCCACATCATAGGGCTTTGTGTCTCTGGGACATCCACATCATAGGGCTTTGTGTCTCTGGGACATCCACATCATAGGGCTTTGTGTCTCTGGGACATCCACATCATAGGGCTTTGTGTCTCTGGGACATCCACATCATAGGGCTTTGTGTCTCTGGGACATCCACATCATAGGGATTTGTGTCTCTGGGACATCTACATCATAGGGCTTTGTGTCTCTGGGACATCCACATCATAGGGCTTTGTGTCTCTGGGACATCCACATCATAGGGCTTTGTGTCTCTGGGACATCCACATCATAGGGCTTTGTGTCTCTGGGACATCCACATCATAGGGCTTTGTGTCTCTGGGACATCCACATCATAGGGCTTTGTGTCTCTGGGACATCCACATCATAGGGCTTTGTGTCTCTGGGACATCCACATCATAGGGCTTTGTGTCTCTGGGACATCCATATCATTGGGCTTTGAGCCTCTATAACACAAAGTTGTTGCCCTTCTGTAATCAGCTATTGCTGCATTAAATAAATTTTGAGTGATGTCCTATTAACACTTCAACTGATGCACACTCCATCCTTATTTAAATCACCTTCTAAACCTTTCAGTTCCAGGATAAGTTGCTCCCTGATTTTCACCTTAAATCTCAACATGATATATTTCACATCATTGTCACAATTAATATACCATTCAACCCCTCGTAGTTGGGCTTCTTGCTCTATTTGTTAAGTTGTCAAAAAGTACAGATAAAACTTCAGTTTGTATTCCTTTAGTTTTATTCATTCCCCATTGCCTCTCTTTTACTCTTTCTCACACACACACACACACACACACACACACACACACACACACACACACACACACACACTTTCTGTATTTCTCACAATGATGTTCCTTATTGTTTACAATGTCTTAATGGTTCCTTCTAGTTGTTCTCTGTTTGACCACAAAACTCTCCCTAACTAGAGCTGTCACCTTATCGTGACACATCAAATCCCATTGTTCTTTTCTTGAATCAGTATTTCTAATGAGTTGTGTGACAATACTTTGGAGTCTATACATGTCAGCCTCATCCCAGGATTTATAATAACCCCCATTTCTAATTTGTTTGTCCCAGTCTAACTTCTGAGTTAACAAGGGTTATGGTTGCAAGGCCATAAAAGATTAACCTGCTCATGTATTTCCATACCTAATATATTATGTATAGGACTTACCTCCAATACAAACAAACTGCATCTCTTTTTCTGTCTTGAAGGATCATGGGAAATGGTAAATTGTGAATTATCTCCATGGCTGCCCCCCACCCCCAAAATTTCTCACTCACTTGTCTTCCTTCTCCCCTACAGTCATTGGGTAGTACTTTTGTTTTATCCTTCTGGTCCAGATTTCAAAAAAATGTCTTGTAAAAAAAAAATGTTAATTATCTTTAGTTTGCCCATAGATCATGTTCTGTAGATTTAGATTACCATTAATCCTCCTAACCTAGATTAACCGCTTCCCATTCCCAACTCATATCCCTTCCTCACCGACCTGCTTGACATCATTTCCATGCAATATAACTATGTCTCTTTCTCTTCCCTTCAGCTGCAGTTCAAAACAAGCATTTGGAACTTCCTAAACACTAGTTTATCCATATTCCTGATTCTTCATCTCATGTAACAAGTGATCTGATAATTTTACCTCATCAGCTGGTGGAATATTTTCTTCCTTTGTATTGGGTATAAATCCCTTCCACATTCCATGCAAGAAACCTAATATGATAAGTCTTTATCACAGTCATACTATGCAGAGTTCCCCACTCCAGCTTGATTTTCTATCATCCCCCCCCCCCACTCCCACCCCCACAGACACACACATACAAACAGGGATTCTTTCAGGAAAACACAAATGAGAGTTCATATACAGGATGACCTAAAAACTACTGGGCCCTTAGCAGCCTTGCAACTCCCCTATTAATGGTACTGCAAGATTCCTTTCCTCTGTCCTCTATATTTCATAAACTGACCAAGAATCTACACCTCCATTAGGAAATCAGTAGTTATTACAGTGAAAATAGAGAAATGATAGGCATCTATGCATTTTGAACATTTAGAATTTGTACATATCTGTTGAAAACATGAATTACTGCACATGGTAAATTATTATCCCCTTTCACTATTCTGCAGAGCAAGGCTATAAATCTCATCTTGTCTTAACAAAATAATTTGGCACAGGCAGTACTCATAATCCAGCCTCTGTCTTGCTATTTAACATTTAGGGAATATCTGTGTAGACAAAATAACATATAAGCAAGAACATAGCAGGAGACTTTTGTGCACCTCATATGCTTCGAACATAGACATCAATGCCACAGTGTAAAAGTAATGGCCCTATTATACTCAAAACATTTTAACCAGCAACCATTTGCAAGATTGTGCAATTGTTTTCTACTTTAGTCTTATCTAGATGATTTATACATAAACAAGGAGGAGCTTTCTTAGGGACAGCTCCTAGAGTGTAGCAATAATTATACAAAAAAAACTTATAGTATCTAATGCAGTACACAATGGCTGGGATAGTAAGGAACAAATTAGAAAAACTTCAAACTCTTACAATACTATGCATACACCCCCTTCTTGAGTTAATATGATTTCATGGGCATGTATGTATAATGTTGTCATTTCTGTCCCTCTTAAACAAAGAATAATAACAATAATAATAACAAGAAAAACAGTAATTTCAATGTCCTAAATTTGATGGCAGAATAGAACCACACCTCAAAAATAATACATGACCAATACCATGACCCAAGAAGGATGAATGACCAGTGGTGTACCTCAACAGGGATAAATGACCACTAGTGCACCCCAAGAGGGCTGGATGATTAAAGTAGTATCATATAGCTAACAGATTCATTGGGTACCTTTCATTTGTTCAAAGTTCAGATGGTCTGTTTTCACTTGATTCTACATTAAACTTATTTAGTTGATATATGTAGAATCAAGTGAAAATGGATCATCTGTATGTATGTGTGTGTGCATGTTGGAATCTAAGTTCCACAGACATGGCTTGCTGTTTGTGCGAGATCACCAACAATAAGACAAGGAGTTTTTCTTTATTGCCAATTGTTGTCCAATCTTAGGGTTAGTATATTTAATTAGTGTAGTTGCAATAACTTGATAAACAAGTAAGTAAAAACACTTTTTTTTTTCTGACATTTCTGTTAAATCAAAGTAGTGTGTTTGATATATTGAAATGTCAAATTAGTGATATTTGACATTTCAGGATAGAACAGATTTATTTTTATTTTACTTATTTATTTTAGATAGGAAAATCACACCCAAGGGTCCATTTTCAGTCAGTCTTGTAAAAACTCGAAACAATAGTAGTTACCTCTGTACAAGTAATAAAGCAGAAGTTGTAAAACATAATAGTACAAAAGCAATATGAAAATTCAAAACCAAATATAGTATAGTCCTGTAGTAAACAGACATCTTCTAGTGAAAGAGATTGAGTTCATACTAGAATTGGGTTGTAGAATATATGTATTCATCTTGAGAGCTACGTGTGAATAATTCATGAAGGCACTTGTTAAGGTGAGACTTGACTGGTGGAAAGTGAACAAGAACCTAATACCCAGTAGAGTTACATTCCATAGTACAGATCATTCAGTTGAAGAGTGCTTTTGTGAAGCATTCCAGTGAGCAGTTATAGTTTGTACACAGCACAGCTATTTTTCTTTTATCGGGAAACAGAGCATTCTTCTTTCTTACGTTCTGTTATCAGAAGCAACCATCACTGCATAAATAATTGGAACAGACAACTGCACCAATATTGAGGGCACTGCAGTCTTGTACAAGAATCTGGCAACACAGGAATTTACAGCCTCTGAAAACTAAATCAACATCCTTAAACACTATGGTTAATTTTAGGAGTCCAGACATCATTAAAAACAATCTTATAATTACAGGTAACCTAAACAAGCCAAATATTCAATGAAGAAAATTTAATAAATATCTTAGTTATCTAAGAAACACCTTTTTATGTAGGATACCTATGAAAGGACCCAGTATGTGAAAGGAAAAATAAGCATGCTGCATGCCAGATTTTACCAGCTATAACATATCGTAAGCAATAGAAAATAATTTCACGGCTGAATCTAGAAGGGAATATAAGCACAAGAAAGCTAAAGAAGCACATGGTCAAATATATTTGAAAAAAGAAAGGATTTGGATGAGACAAAAATATAGAAACTAAATGGAATTGGAAACAGCAGTGTCTTGCTAAATCTATAAACAAATACTGCACTGCGTCTTATTTGAACAGAATATTCATAATCCTGGCATGATAAGAAATATAATGAATAAGTAAATGTCACAAAAAGAGAAAAACAATCTTGAGACATTATGGGAAAAAATTCAGTCCACCAAGAGTTTAAGCTAATTTTACAACCCCCATCAAGAAAGTAGAATCCTAACAGATGAAATATGATCACTATCAGGATCAGCCCTTAGTAAAGGTGACTAGATGGCAGTCCCCCCTCCCACTGAAAAGAAAAAGTGAAGTACTATTTATTTTTGTTGTTTTATTTTTAATAGCTTTAGATTATTTGATACACTAACTCCATGCATTATATTCCACATGCTCAGGCACCCAAGAATATCAAAGTATAGTTAAAAAAAACAAATACATTTTACATCATCTGCTTGGCATCTTATTAAAACAGCCTGACATCACAGAGGTTCTTCCTACCGTTTGCAGAAGGCAGCAATGACAATCAAAAAAGTGTTTCACCGGACGTCTACATGAAGCAGTGAGCAGCTGTCTATATGGGCTCAGGCAGCCTTAGCTTCTGGTAAAAGATAAAGGCTGTAGATGGGAGTGTTAAGCTTTAATTTTGTTGCTGTCTTACATTGTCATTTTTTTTTTTTTTTGCAAATGGGGTTACTTTGATCTTTGATGCAGGATTGGTTACTTTGATCTTTGATGCAGGATCAGCCACTTAATCATCCCACGTTTCAGTCAGAGACCCTGTGCTCATTTATATAATGATGGTAAAATTACTGCTAATACACCAAGCTCTCAGAAATGTAATGTTGGGGCGGAGCCTAGATGGGCAAGTGAAAGTGGCAACTTTTTAGAGTTCTGCGGTATAATAAAAATAAACAGGAAAATATTTACTTCTAAGGAAAATTACTTAACATACTATTTTGTAATAGTGTAAGTTTACTTGCTTCCAAATTTTGTGAAGTTTCATCAATTTTTTCCTGTTAGAATCTTTTGGAGACTTACTGACTAGAAGAAAAATGAGCAACTCTATGCATTCCCCCTCTGACTCTTCTCTGAAGAATGATATCGTGCTGGTGACAACACTACTTCGAAGTTATCTCAAAAAATAGATGGTTTTCAGGAGAAGTTGGAACATTTCATTCTTGTTGGCTTCCTCCGGGTGCTCCAGTTTCCTCCCATGTTACAAAGACATGTGTCTGGAGCATTTCTCCCCCGGCCTCCGCTCAAAATTGGCTTAGTTCCAATTTGGACTTCCTGGTAAGCAAATGTTAAAATAATTTCAAACAGAGCTGCTTAAAACTGACTGACATTTTTAAAGAAATGTTCCAACAGCATCAAACTAAAATATTTGACACTGAGAATGCTCTAAATGCCATGGAGAAAAGATTAAAGGAAGAAAAAACTCAAACAGAATATTTATTAAAACAAAAGACTTGGTTATTATACAAAATACATGACCCTTAAAATAGAGAAAGGAGTTGCAACTTAATATTCAGTTGAAAACAAAAAAACAAAGGAGATGACCTAAATAATTTTTTTATCTTCTTGGATTCTAACATTAGTAAACCTGCAGGAAGGACTTTCCTGTGGCATTGAAAGAGCACACAGAACCATAGGTAAACCCTTGCCTTCTACTTGAACAACTCCTCCAAGATCTATTTTGATAAAATTCCTTTCCTTCATTGATAAAAAATTGATTCTTAAAACAGCTTAGGAAAAAGCTCTATTAAAATATGATCACAACAATATAAGATTTGATAATGATTATTCAGCTAAAACCTTAAAAATGAGATAAAAATGCTGGCCTCTAGTCAAAAATTCACACAAAATGGGATCAAATCTTTAATTTTCCCTGCTAAATAAAGTTCATCTATCAAACTGTATAAGAATTTTCAACAATTTAGAAGAAGCTTCTTCCTTCATAAAGAATAATAACCTTTTACCAGCTACTGAAGACATGAAATGGACATCCTCCACATTAAAAATATCTCCTGAGAAGAATTCCTGATTCAGAAGAGTGCTGTCTGACATGTGCAAGAACTGCTTCGATGTTACAAGTTTTGACATTGTAAGCATTCACTGATCTGGGCTTCCAATCGCCTTGTCTCGATTATCTGAATTTTGATGTTGTGGTAATTCGATCTTCTGAAAGTACTATACATATATATATATATATATATATATATATATATATATATATATATATATATATACTCTCATTAGAAAACTAAGACAATATCAATTCACATTATACAGGTAATTGTTTTAAATACAGCATATGCCATGTGACTGTCCCCTAAGTTTGATTTATAATGTTTTTTTTTCTTTTTTTACTTCATAATTGAATGTTCTTCAGTACTAAGTGTTCAATTACATTTAAATCAGCTGTGATATTGATAGCATGTTATTTAAATGTGCAATAGATATAAATAATCTCTTTCAT
This sequence comes from Protopterus annectens, assembly GCF_019279795.1. Classification (NCBI taxonomy): domain Eukaryota; kingdom Metazoa; phylum Chordata; order Ceratodontiformes; family Protopteridae; genus Protopterus; species Protopterus annectens. The sequence goes on along the minus strand of NC_056728.1, from coordinate 107,365,616 downwards.
TTCATATCCTGTGTATATAGATATATATATATATATATATATATATATATATATATATATATATATATATAGATATCAGGCCAGTTATTTTACATTAAGAAGGTTCGTGGTCTGCACTCTTGTGGGAGAAGAGGCTGGACTCTGCCCTTCTGAGCTGGGAATTTCTGGTTAAAGGTTTATAGTGCTTGAATATTTGAACTGTATCTTACTGAAATTGGTACACCTTGTTTGCTGTAGCATAGACCAGATCCAGGCCTGCTGAATCTAGCTTTGTTTATATGCTTGTTGTTTGTTTGCTTGTTATTTCCCTGGAACGCTAATTCCACCTAATACGCTTCTCAGCGCTTCTGTGGATCACTAGTGATATCTGCATTGCTTACTGTACTTATTTCCTTGTTTCACTTGAAAGAAAGTTACTGTTTGTTGTTTTTGCATTTAAGTTACTTGTAACACATTGCACTTAAGTTACCTGGCACTTGCTCACTAAAGCAATTATATAAGTCAGCACTAAAAATTAAAAGCACTACACCCTCACTCCCCACTGGACCTTGTTTTCAATTATTAAGGAATTCCCAATATTATTCTAGCATGTCCAAAGGTCAGTTGTCAATCTCCTCTCCAGTCCAGCTGGTGAATCTGGGAATCTTGAGGCAATGTTACAACTGCCTCATGTACACAGACGACCCTCTCCTCCTCCCAACAAATTCCAACACATGTGAGAGATGCAACCATATAGCCAAACTGGAAGCTAAGCTCTCTCAACTCAGTACTGGCATAACCAGTCAGGAGGAGAAGGAAACCACACTCACTACAATTCCAGTCTCACATAGACCTACCACAACAGCAAACCAAACACATAAACACATAAAAACATACTCGGAGGCTCTAAATAAAAATCTGCCTAAGCAGCAGAGACCTCCAAAGCAGACACCCAAGCAACCGCTACCCCAAAACAAAACACGTGCAACACATAGCTCACAAAGCCAGTGTGCCAAACAGTCACAGCCCTTAAGCCTAAACAACACACCTGATACACTTGTAATAGGTGACTCTATCGTCAGGCACACTGACGTCCCACTCACCAGGCTGAACAAGGAGAGGGTCATGGTGAGCAGCCTGTCGGGCGCTAGGATCCGCCACATAACACAAGCACTCAGGTCACTCCAAGCAAGTACAAATATGACTCAGTCATTGTCCATGCTGGTGTGAATGACCTGAGACTTACTTCCCTGGACTACATGAAAAGAGACATAAAGGAGCTCTCTGAGCATGTAGCCCAGGCCGGTATGACCCTGACCTTGAGTAGCATCTTACCCTCACCAAGAATGATACCACAATATGAAGACAAGATGATCAATTTCAACAATTGGCTTAAGTACTGGTGTCATTCAAAGGGGATCCAATGCCTGTCAGCTTGGGATGATATGCTCGAGAAGCCACGATGCTTCGCTAGGGACGGCTTGCACCTGTCATTCCCTGGGCTTTCGGATATTGGCAGAGGCTCTTGCTACCCCCATAGTGCCTTTTTTAGGCAAGGCTCAAAAGACAAACCCACCTCCATAGGTATCACAAGGGATAAGAAACTAAGAGTAATGCTACTCAATGCCAGAAGTCTAAACCTCAAGATACACGCACTCGAAACTCTCCTTAGCATGGAGAACATGGATATCTGTGCAGTAACAGAAACCTGGTTCAGGGCTCCCGAGAGCACCCCAGCACTACCAGGTTATACCTCATACCATGCTTTTCAGCCCCAAAACTTGGACCGAACCACAAAAGGAGGGGGAGTATCGATATTCATCAAAGATACCCACACCTCCAGGTTGGTGGCAAAGCATGAAGCATCAGAGACTATCCATGTGCAACTAACAGTGGGTAAAACTGACTTCCAGTTTATAGCCTGCTACAGACCACCCTCCCAAACTCAGGGAACCCACTCGGCCTTCCTGAGAACACTGGAAAATATGAAGGTCTCGCCAAACACCATT
>NC_056728.1:107256128-107358628 GCF_019279795.1 Protopterus annectens | reverse complement strand
GAATAACTTCAACTGCAAAAGTGCTTAAAAGCTGGATACACTTACTGTTAGAGACTTCAAATCATTGTTCTTTACTCATTATTCCTATAAATATGGTACACAAAATAGAATTGATAGAATACTAGTGTCGCAGGATATAATTTCAAATATATCCCCATTCAATATCATACCCTATCCTATTTCTGATCACAATGCCTTTATTCTAAATGTCCATACATTATTCAAAAAATTACCTTATTTAACCAGGATACCTGCTTATATAACAAAATTGAAAGATTTCATACATTGGCTCCTTTACAAACTGAATCTCTATTTAGAAACAAATAATACTAATGGAGTTAATATGTTTATGATCTAAGTCTCTTTATAAGCTTATATTTATGGTAAAATTATAGTTTGGTATAAGTGAAAAACAAAAGAATGGGAATCAGAACTATCAAACATACAATCACAAGTTCAAGAGACTAAAGCTAAATAGCAAGCAAATGATAAATCTATAGTAAAAGTAATAGAAAATCTAAATAAGATGTAGATAGATATTGGGTCGGATTTATGAAAGCTTGCACGGAGTGCAAGAAGAGTGTAGGAGTTCACGCTGGTAATATGTCTGCCGTGCAATCCAGGTACAGCTGGCAAGGGCATGCACGAGAGCTGCTAAAGCTACTCTTGCACGGACAACGTCATGGTATGCAAATTACCTCATTTGCTGGTGAAAGCCATGCAAATGAGGTGAATTTACAATCCAGGAAACACTAACCTGTCTGTGGAAGATTAGTGTTAGCTGCAGAAATGTACTCCATTGATAACGGAGTACCGTTCTGCAAATAGCTAAATGGAGCTATGACAGCTTCAAATAAAGGATGCATACAGTTGAGGAAGCATGCCAATGGTCAAATATAATGCCATTGGCATTTATAAATGTTTAAAAATATAAAAATTTAACTTTTTTTTCCCCTGATCTCCGATGTTTAAGCATAGCACAGCACCACACAAACGTATGGCGCTTATAAAAACAAGAAAATAATTAAAAAAAAGCCAAAAATAGGCATTTTCACTAAAAAGCTTATTCTGCCATTCAGGTGAATGGCAGGCTGAAGACAACATGGCCACAGAGTAGTGGTTGCTAAGGTGGGGAAGCTCGGTGTGAGAGATGTAATCATGCATTAGTAGGCAATCCTATGCAAATGAGGATAAGGACAGTGAATCCCAATTTTCCCCAGCATGTGAGACATGTCCCAAGAGTGTACGAGTAGGAGTAGGTGAGTAGTAGAGTAGACTATAGGTGACATCATGAGGGTGTGTGTCAGACAGGCTGTAAACTAATTGGAGCACAGTGGCTTATGTTTGCTTTGAGTTGATAGGAAGATAGGAAACTCCTTGCAAACATGCACACAGAGTGTGTGCATGTGTGCGTGCGTTTGCGCTTGTCTGCATGGCACTTCCTCCCCAGGCAGAAACAGAAAGTCAAAAGGAAGGAAAAGAAGTAGTAGGAAGTTAACCAAGGAGAACTAGCAGAGCTGCCAGTTGAAATATATCAGAATCAGCCAATTACACAGGCAGCAGACTAGCCCAGCTAAGCCCAGCACTTTAAACTCTGCAAAAGCATTCCCCCCTGTTTATCCCCAAGAACTCTGCAACACTGCAGTATACAAAGAGTGAAAACTTAAAAAGCTTAAGTCAGACAAAATGTTAGGGGCTGCTCTTGCTATCATAAACCAACATGTGCAAGGTGCTGAGGGTGGTGATGTTGTGAATGCTGCTGAGCAACCCACAGTGAGGAGACAAAGAAGAGTGTACAGACCCAGGGTAACCTACCAGGGGCTACATGAGCTGGAGATAGTGGAGTGCTATAGGGTCAACAGAGACCTTATACAGCAAATTGTTGAACTGTGCCGGCCACACCTCACACACAGAACCAACAGAGGGGAACCCATCCCAGTGGATACCAAGGTATGTCTTGGCCTAAGAATACTAGCTACAGGTACCTTCCAAAGACCCACTGGTGATATGATGGGGATTTCACAGGCATCAGCATCCAGGGTACTCCACCAGTTCCTGGATGCCATGTCAGCACATGTCGGTGACCACGTATATTTCCCCAGTTCCCATGAGGCATTGGCCAGCAATATGCATTTTTTCCACCAAATAGCAGAATACCCTGAAGTAGTGGGTGCAATAGACTGCACGCACATATGAATCAAAGCACCACCCGGTGAGTGGGGCAGGGTCTACATCAACCACAAGGGCTTTCCCTCCATCAACTTCCAGGTCATGTGCGATGCCTAGGGCATAATAATGAATGTGTGTGCTGGCTGCTCTGGAAGCTATCATGATTCCCACATCTGGCATCTGATGGAGCTGTACCAGAGATTTGCCAGTGGGGACATCCCTGATGTTCACCTAGTGGGGGATGCTGGATGCGCACTGGAGCCGTGGCTGATGACACCCATCAGAAATGCACACACACACCTGAACAAGAACTCCATAATGAGGCACACGCACAAACAAGAAAAATAATTGAGCATGTGTTTGGGATGCTCAAGTCACAGTTCCGGTGCCTGGACACATCTGGTGGAGCCTTGCAGTACTCACCAACTACATGTACCCAAATTGTTATGGTATGTGCCATGCTACACAATATTATCCTGTGGAAACAGCTGCAACAGGAACAGCATGGGGCAGGTCCAAACAGCCCCCCACTATTACCAAGGCCTGCACAGGCACATCATGACTCAGAGGAGGAACAACCTGATCCTGCCCCAGTAGGCAGAAGGAGGCGTGCCCAGTATGCCCTGGCCTTGGCAAAGAGGCAACCCATAGTACATACACTGACTCAGTAGGAACCCTGGAAATGGCACCTCTCACTGACTCACACGTACAGTAAAAGGGATGCCTAACTTGACACTACCTGTTTTCAAACATGTATAGGGATGTACTATGTGTATCCGACATAGGTAGCCCTGCAGCACCACCTGAGGCATGAGTGCCCTATTTTAAGCAATATAAAGCAATGCTAAGCACATTTTACCAGTACTGAGCATATTTAAATCCAATTGCTCGTAGCTGCGCACCGCTCTAACCAGCGCAATATCGGGCAACGTCGAGCAACATTGGGCAATGTTGGGCAAAGTCGGGCAAAGTCAAGCAAAGCCAGGTAAATACGCTCACACCTGCTTTACTGTTCCTTAACCAGTCAGGTCTGCCCATCAGGAAAATAAAAAGCAGTGACAGGGCTCAAACTCAGGACACTGTGCACTATAGTCACAGTACTGAACCACTAAGCCATGACAGCATTTCACTGGCACAGACACAACTTAAGTCACTTACACATACCAGTTGAGGGGGTCACATACCTAACAGTAGCAGCCAGCAGGACAATTGTAGACAAACACAAACACAAACAAATGCTGTATCATGCCCTCTGAAGTGGCATATGAGTGACCTCCCCCCAGGCCTATGCAGACAGATAACAGCAGGCCAGGCAGTGTGATGTGGGTTGGGTAGGCTATGAAGTCACAAACTAATATGCGTGTAATTGGAAGCTAAGGTCTGTAGTACAGTGGTATGCCTCAAGCCAGTATGATAGGCAACAGTACAGACTGAAATGGAGTACCTGACATAGCAGTGCAGGCCTAGCAAATGTGTGTCAGTCAGGTGTACCACTCATCCTATGTACACCCACTGTAACAATCAGGTGTGCCCCCCCTGGGTAGAAATGTACAAATAATAGCTGTCCCCACTGTATGTAGAAATGTTGATAAGTCTATGTAAACTGACTCATGGAAGCCCTGCGGGTACAGCGTGCTTCCTGTTGATGTTACAACACAAAGGTGAGCCCTGAAGTAAAAACCAACTTGAATTTTCACACACATATAGGTTCATAGGTTGGTACTAGGCTATCGGCCCTAGGGCCTATGCAAGCCTAGCCATAACAATTCCCTTGATATTTTTTCCCACAATATTTACTGCTCTGGACCCCTATCTAGCAGGGCAACTGACATGATCCCCGGGGTGATTTCCTATCTCCCATCCAATCATCAAGGTTTCTTTTGAAGAGGGCCAATGAGGCGCTCTGCTTGACATGTAGGGGCAGTTTATTCCAGACTATGGGGAGTCTCTGGGTCAGGAACCTATCCCTCCAGCATGTTTTGTTCATTGTGATGACAAGGTATAGATCCCTGGAGCATGTGGCTCTGAGGGATTTGGATTTCTTTAAGTTGAGCATGTCCAGCAGCTCAGGGTTTGACATGGCCTTGTATGTTAAGCAGAGATCGCCTCTGAGTAGACGATATGCCACAGAGAATAACTGGAGTTTTTTTAGACGGTCAGCATATGGCATCTGCTTTAGGCCTGTAATTCTTTTAGTGAGGTATTTCTGTGGCCTTTCCAGCTGTTGCAGATGTCTTGTGAGGTACATACCAAATGGGGCATTATACCTTATAATGGGTCTAATGAGGGATAAGTACAGTGGGACAATGACCTCCTTTTTTCTGGATGAAAAGCCCTTAGTGATGAGGTGTGCCACACAGAAGGATTTCCTGACTGTTGTGGCAATGTGGTTATCGAAAGTGAGACCACTGTCCACCTGTGTCCCTAAGTCTCTCATCACACTTTCAATATTTAGTGTCCTGCCACTTATGTGGTAATTCATGAGTACATGTTTTATTCCAAAGGGGATAACTATACATTTCTTGGCATTAAGCTTGAGCCCATGGCTCTGGCACCAGGCATCTGTTTCTGTAAGGCCCTTTTGTAGAATATCTACATCATTTGGGGATTCAGTAATGGCTCCCAGTTTGCAGTCATCTGCGAACTTTGTTAGCCAGAGTCCCTTAGTGTTGGCCTGTACTTCAGAGAAGTAGATGCCAAACAAGAGTGGTCTCAGGACTGAACCCTGAGGTACTCCACTTATCACTTGTCTGGAGCTGGATTTGGAGTCGGCTACTTTTACAGTCTGGGTTCTGTCAGTAAGCCAGTTGGCAACCCATCGAGTGACGTAGGGATTTATGCCCAGCTTAGTAAGTTTATCTATGATTCCAGAGTGGGGGATGGTGTCGAAGGCCTTGGTGAGGTCCAGATAGGCTGTGTGGACTGCCTTACCCTCGTCCACAGCTCTGGAGACTGATTCGAAGACATCAATCAGATTCAGGAGACAAGATCGGCCCTTCACAAACCCAAACTGGGTGGGGTCCAGTGTTTGAAGGTTGCCAATGTCTTTGTTTATAAGTTCCATGATAATGTGTTCTATGCCCTTGCAGATCAGGATTGTCAGACTGATGGGACGGTAGTTCCTGGGTATCCAAGGTGGATCCACCCTTGTGCAGTGAGATAACTGTAGCTGTGCGCCACTCAGTGGGCACAAAGCCTGAGGTGAGGCTATGATTAAACATGACACTTAGGTGAGGTGCCAGTTCATTTTGTAGTTCATGTAGTACACAGCCTGGGATGTCATCTGGTCCCATGGATGCTGTATTCTTAGCTTTGGAGAGTGCGGTTTCTACCTGTGTGGCCATGATTATCGGAATTTGGCAATCTTTTGGTATTGAGATGGGCCATTTAGGGGGTGAAAGGGGGGTGAAGTTGGCACTAAATCGATCTGCCAGGATATTGGCAATATCCTTGGGATCAGTATATTTAATGCCATTCTGTTGTAGCTCAGAGCAGATCTGAGCATTGCCATTTAGATTCTTGACATAACTATAGAATGCCTTGTGGTTGTCTTTGGAATCTTTGTCAATTTTATTTTTGTAACTAGCTTTTGAGGATTTTATGAGGGATCTCAGCTTCTTACTGAGGCTTGTGAGGGAGTTTTTTGCATCCTGGGATTTTCCTCTTTTCTGCAACAGTTTCTTCCTTCTCTTGTATAGTTTGTTTATAGCAGGGGACCACCAGATTGGCTTCCTTTTTTTGGAGAAGAGCATCTTGGTTCTATTTGGGATGGCATGATTCATGCACAAGTGGATGTGCTCGTACAGTGCCTTAGTGTAGGATTCTGCAGTCGAACTTCCAGATCCCGTCTGCGTGGGTTTTGTGAAGTTTGTCACTTCTGACTTCAGAAGCATGAAGTTGGCTTTGGAGAAGTTTTTTAAGGAGGTTTCCTTACTGGGAGGTGGGGGTGGGATGTGGATGTCAAAGGTAATTTGCTTATGGTCAGACCTGACCAATGAGGGGGTGACAACTGGTGTGGAGCATCTATCTCCCATGTTGGTAATGACCAGTTCTAGGATATTGGAGCCCCTGGTGGGACAATGGATTAGTTGATCCAGGGTGCTGGAATTTATGAATTCCAAAAAACGTTGGGAAAAGGAGTTGGTACCCAAGTAGTTTTCCCAATTAATGGCAGGGTAGTTGAAATCACCCAGTATTAGGGTGTTTGGTTGTATCTTAATATTTTCCAGTATGTTTAGAAAGATGTAGTGAGAATCTTGGGGCATGGTATTGGATCTGTAGAAAGCTACAGTTTGGATTGCAGTCTTACCTAGTGTTAGTTGCACCTGGAGAATTTCAGATGCATTGTGTTGGGCAACTAGCCTGGAGGTGTGAATATCCTTGGTGAATGTGGACACTCCTCCACCTTTAGTGTTTCGGTCTTGGTTTTGTGGCCGAAAAGTGTGGTAAGAATTGTAGCCTGGTATTGCAGGGGTGCTCTCTGGAGCCTTAAACCAGGTCTCAGTTACTGCACAGATATCGATGTTCTCTATTTTTTAGGAGTGCCTTGAGAGAGTGCATTTTGAGGTTTAGACTTCTAGCATTGAGTAGCATTTCCTTCAGATTTTGCATGCTTGTATCTGTTATGGTGGTGGTTTTATCCTTTGAACCTTGCCTAAAAAAGGCACTATAGGGGTGGCAAGAGCTTTAGCCAGTAACCTGAATCCCAGGAGTGACAGGTGCAGACCATCTCTGGCAAAGCATCGTGGTTTGTTGATCATGTCTTCCCAGGCAGACAAATACTGGATCCCCTTTATATGACACCAGAAGCTTAGCCAATTGTTGAAGTCAGTCATTTTGTCCTTATACTGTCGTATCATTCTGGGCGAAGGCAGGTGCTACTCAGGGCTAGGGTCATACCTGCCTGGGTCACATGATCCAAGAGCTCTTACATGTCTTTTTTCATGTAGTCTAGGGAGGTACGTCTCAAGTCATTCACTCCAGCATGGACAATGAAACAGTCGTATTTGTACTTGTGGAGTGACTTGAGTGCATGCATTATTTGGCGGATCCTGGCACCCGACAGGCAGCTGACTGTAATTTTCTCCTTGTTCAGCCTGGTGAGTGGGACATCAGTGTGCCTGACTATAGAGTCACCTATGACTAAAGTGTTGGGTACATTGTCTTGCCTTAGGGGCTGTTGTTGGGTGGCACACTGGTGTTGTGAGCTATGTGTCACTTTGGTTGTGACTGGTGTTTGTTTGCGTTTCGGCTTTGGAGGTCCTTGTTGCTTGGGCATGTTAATGTTAAGGGCCTCAGCATATGTGGGTTTAGTGTTGCTATGTGTGGGTGTTGATGGTGTGGGTTTTGAAGGGCTATGAGTTGCTTGAGGTGTAATGCAGGTGTTAACCTTCTCCTCTTGACTGTCAGGCACAATCTTGGCAGGAGAGAGCTTTGCTTCCAGTTTGGCTATGTAAGTGCATCTCTTGCAGGTTGTAGTGTTGGATGGTAGGAGGAGAGGATTGTCTGTGTACATGAGGCAGTTGCCACATTGCCCCAGTATGCCTAGATTCAGCAAGTGGACAGGAGAAATCACCGGAAGCTGACCCTTGGACATGCCTGTTTAGGTGCTTTTCTGTAAAGTTTAAAGCTGTTTTCCCTTACCTTTGCAAGGTACTTTGCAATTATAGGCTTTTTAGTGCCATGATTAATTTCTCCTTATTGACAAGGAGAGCTGAGTGCTTGAATCAGTTTCAGGCTTCCTAGTGCTTTCTTGTAAAGTTTAAGAGCTGTTTTCCCTTACCTTTGCAAGGTACTTTGCAATTATTGGCTGTTTAGTGCCTATGATTAATTTCTCCTTATTTACAAGGAGAGCCAAGTGCTTGAATCAGTTTCAGGCATCCTAGTGCTTTCCAGCAGGTTCTAGAGCAAGTGCTAGTCACAGGGGTTCAGATTTTAGTGCTACTACTGAGAAACTAGCTAGTTCTAAGGGAAAATTTGAAGAGCAGAATTTCTGGCACCTGGAATAGTTTAACTGTAGCCTCGTAGTGCTGCACGATGTGAAAAATGTGCAAACACACACGTTTTTAAGCCAGAAAGTTGAAAGGGATAGAAATCAGCCCAAAAAGACTAATAAAATTACAATTTCAGAGCTGGAAACCACTCCTCTAGCGTTAGATAGGCAGTACAATGCTCACCAGTCCCACTGGTAAGCAGTAGGACTTCCCTCTACCACAGCAAGGTCTGGATAGCTCTGAGTACAGAAAATAAAGTCCTGAGACAAGCAAAGCCTGGGATATGGACTGGCTAGAAAAGGAGGGAAATGAGCAAATAGGATAGTATTTTTTTTTTGTTGAAACAGGCTAAACAATGCAATAATACAGTAAACAAACACAGAAAAGGCTAACACACTTGAGTGTGTAGTCCTAAACAGTAAATGCAATTAAAACTCTACAAAATTAGCAATTTAAAGCTTTTTAAATGAAGCAAGGCAAGTGCACAACTGAAAAATGATTTAAGAGGCAGTAACACAGCAGAATAAGTAGCTAGACTACATATAAAGAAAGTCTATATATATACAGAAAAGCAGCTAAAACATACAAACACTTCAGATGCAGTGCATCCTAGAGCACTTGAGTTGTAGCAATATTAAGGCAATTACAGTTATAATAAATGCTCTAAAATATACTCTATATTTCCAATATGCCCATAGTGGGCATGCTCACACACACAAACAAATTTAGCAAATGTCAGTCAACATACTGAAAGGTCATCCTGGGCATGCTCACATACTTAAACAAATGAAGCAAATGTCAGTCAACAACATACTGAAAGGTCATACTGGGCATGCTCACACACTTAGGCCATGTCTGAGTACAGCAGTGGGGCCACACATATCTGGCAGTTGCAATTCTTACTCCAGACACATGTCACTATTCACCAATTTTGCCTTGCACACACAGTGATATGAAAACAGACCTATATAATTTATTGGACCCCTGTCATAATCAAACTATGTAATACAAGTACTTAAATTGTTCAAAAAAAGTGAAAATCCAAAGAAGATCAATAAATCTCTGACCAGTATCATCAAGAAACAATGAGCACTCCTAACATTATCCAAGCCATGTTCTGGCAAAAATATTGCCAAAGAGTCCATAGAGAACAATGAAGCTTTCTTTAGCTATGTCATAAATATCAATGTAAACTCATATATGTTCTGAGTCAGTGCAAAATGTAAATGAATACATGCACGTGTCTGACATTGCCAACATTTTGTCAGACAGGTTCATACAAATTTACTCCCTCTCACTGACAAAAGGGCCCATTACCATACCCGTAGATTGTGAAAAGCCAGAAATCACATATACAATGGTTAAACAGCTCTATCCAAACCTAAAAACACGGTGTCTATGGGATGACATGGTGTCCCTGGCTGTGTCATATGTGAAATCCAAAACAAACAGACCCTGCACCTGAACAGTCTGTTGAGACTCACCCTCTGTACAGGATATGAAACTGTTGAATGGGTTACAGCAACATTTGGCACACTCCACAAGTGTTGGTGCACAACAGAGCATGGGAACTATTGTCTTATAAGCCTAATAAGCCTGATCTGCAAGGCCATGGAGTCCATCATTATGTAACTCATAAACAGAGCTATTGGGAGCCTACAAACACCCAACCCTACCCATTTTGGTTTTGTCATGGGCAGATCACGGTCCCTAAACCTGCTAGACAGTTTTCAAGGCAGTTACCCAGGACATACATCAATGAAATGAGCTCCACACAGCCTACAAAGACCTTGAAAAGCCCTATTCCAACATCCCACACACATGTCGTATCCACAAAATCAACAACCTGTGCATAAACACGTATGTCATCTGATGGATTGCCAACTGGGGCACAGATAGATCCCACAAGGTAAGAATTGTGGTCTCCCTGTTGGACTGTAAGCTGGTAACAACTGCTGTCCCCCATGGCTCAGTCCTGGGACCCCTCCTGTCTGGTGTATACTTTTCAGAAATACAGTCAAACACATGAGAGCTATGGTTAGCAAAGTTTGTGGATGACTGCAAAAAGGTTGTCATAATCGATGTTTGGGACAACAGAGACATCCTTAAAAAGGGTCTCAGTCAAACAGATGTGGTGTCAAAATTATGGCCTTGAGCTACAATCATACAAATACCACATAGGTGCCAACACCCTAAATATGGAGGTAATAATAACAGATCTATGGACACGTGGATAGTCATCTCTACTTCCAGAAACACATTCACAAAGTGGTTAGAAAATCATGCTATGTGTTCTCACAAATTGCCAAGGTCTTTGCATGTAGGTCAAAGGAGGTTCCCTCTACTCATCAGTCATCAGACCCATCAGAGAGTATCATGGCACACTTGCGATGAATCTGACTAGGCACCTTCAGCAACTGGAAAGACCACTGAAGTACCTCAACAAGAGGATTACTGGCCTCAAACAGTTGCCCCATGCAACAAGACTGAAGTAACTCAATCTGTACTCTGTTGCATAGTGTCTGGCTCAGGCGATCTCTGCCCATCAGACAGGTCCATGTCCAATGCAAAACTGATGTATATGCTCTATCTGAAGTAAACCCAAGCTCACTGTGCCACATGCTCTAGGGATATAATCATCACAACAATAAATAGAACATGTTGGAGGGATACATTACTAACCCACAGACTTCCCTTTCTTTGGAACAGGCTCCCAACCTACATTAATCTGAGTCCCTCACTGACACTCTTCCAGAGGAGCCTTGATGAGTGTATGTGAAACTGAACTGTCACACCATAGATCACTTCATCAGCTCTACTACACAGAGGCATAGGGAACTAACTCCATGTGTGGTGATAGCTGCACACTCTGGCCATACTAATATATGCCTTCAGGCAGTTAGCCTTTTACCTACCTATGTATCTATATATATGTAGGGGAAGCACAGTATAATAAGCCAAAGATGGATGGGCAGAGATGTGTGTAAGAGGGTGACCATGACAGGGAGCCATCCAGGACTGTCCCACCCAGCACACATCCAATGGCACAAAAGACATGAGTTGCACATCTCACCCACTGTACATAATAGCCACCAGTATCTGTAAGCATTACAGTGTATGTGGTGCATGTGCCTGCTGTACAACATGACTGTACAATGAAGTGCACATCTACTATCTGTAGACATGTACCTGCCACATAGTTTCATAGGTATGTAGTAGACTATCTTCACGAAGGCATATATTAGCCTAGGCAAGTTGTGCAGCTTTCACCACCCCATTGGTTAGTCTCCTAAGCCCTAGTTCTAATAGTTAGTACCCTAAGCCCCTTTTTAGTGGGGCTGCTGATGTGATGCCTGGCATGAATTGTCTGTTTACCATCCACTCATCAAGGTTCCTATTGAAAAGTGTCAGCGAGAGGCTCTGTCTGATGTACATTGGGACTCTGTTCCACAGTAAGTCAAGTGTTTGGGATGGTACTCTATCCCTCTAGCATATTGTATTCATTGTTGTGATGAGGTTCATATCCCTGGAGTGTGTAGTGCGACTCAATTTTGTTATCCGTAGATGGAGCATGTTCAACAGTTATGTGTTGGACATGGGTCTGTATGTTAAGCATTGTGTGCCTCTGAGTAGGCAGAATGCAACGGAGAACAGATTTAGTTTTACCACTTGTGTTGCATAACACAACTGTTTGAGGCCAGTAATCCTCTTGGTGAGGTACCCCTGTGGTCTCTCCAGCTGCTGGATATGTTTAGTCGAGTACATCCAAAATGGTGCATTGTACTCAATGATGGGTCTGATGACTTAAGAGTAGAGGGCCACCACTATCTTTTTTGATCCTGATGCAAACCCTTTGTTGATTAGGTGGGCCACATAGGATTTTCTAATCACTTTGGCAACATGGTTGTCAAAGGAAAGATGACTATCTACTTGTGTCCCCAGATCCCTTATTACCTTGTCAGTTTTTAGGGGGTAACACCTATGTGGTAGTTTGTGGGTACTTTGTTTTCCCCAAAGGGGATTACTATGCATTCTTTCACATTGAGCTTGAGGCCATGATTCTGACACCACACATCTGTCTCATAGAGTCCCTTCTGGAGAATATTTGGGTCATCCGGGGAATCTGTTATGGCAAACACTTTACAGTTCCCAGCAAACTTAGTCAACCACAACCCTCCTGTGTTGGCATGTACTTTTCAGAAGTCTATACCAAACAGGAGGGGCCCCAGGACTGAACCCTGGGGGACACCCGTTGTTACCGGTTTACAGTCTGACATGTAGCCAGCAACTCTTAATTTGTGGGATCTATCTGTGAGCCAGTTTGCAATCCATCTTGTGATGTATGGATTTATGCCCAGGTTGGTGAGTTCATCTATGATACCTGACTGGGGAATGGTGTCAAAGGCCTTAGCAAGGTATAGGTAGGCTGTGTAGAGCTCCTTTCAATCATCTGTAGCCTGGGTAACTGTCTCAAAGAAATCCACCCAGTTCAGGAGGCGTGATCTGCATTTGACAAAGCCAAACTGGGTGTGCTCAACTGTGTGAAGGTTCCCAATGTCTTTATTGTTGACTTCCATTATGATTGGCTCCATTGCCTTGCAGATCAGACTCATCAGGCTCATAGAGTGTGAATGACAAGGGTCTTTTGTGGCCCCATCCCTGTGGAGTGGGAAGATCATTGCTGTGCAACATTCTATGGGTACATATCCTGTAGAGAGGATGTAGAGAGAGGTGTAGGTATCCTTGATGAATATGGATACATCCCCACCCTATGTGCTATGATCCAGGTTCTGATGCTGGAATGTATGGAATGAGTTGTATCCTGGTAGTGCTGGTGTGCTGTCTGGAGCCTTGAACTAGGTTTCTGTTACTGCACAGATATCAATATTCTCCATACTGAGAAGTGCCTCAAGTGTGTGCATTTGGAGGCTGAGACTTCTGGCAATGAGTAGCATTTAGTTCACTTTGTGGTTATTTGTATTGGTTACGGGGTTTGGTTTGTCCTGAGTGACCGGTGTTCCCCACCTGAAGTCAACGCCTCATTGGTCCGATCCAACCATAAGCTAATTACCTTACATATCCACATTTTGCTCCCACCCCCATTAAGGAAACCATGTTAAAAAATTTCTCCAAAGCCAACTTCATGCTTCTTAAGACAGAAGTGGTGAACTTCATGACACCCATGCAGATGGACAATACAGTTACGACTACTGAATCCTACACAATTGCACTTTATAAGCACTTACATGAGTGCATGGATCGTGCTATCCCAAACAGAACCAAGACACTATCCTCCAAAAAAGGAAGCCAATCTGGTGGTCCCCTGCCATAAACAAACTGTACAACAGAAGGAAGAAACTGTTGCAAAAGAGAGTAAAATCCCATGAGTGGAGGAGCTCTCTGGTCAGCCTCAGTAAGAAGCTGTGATCCCTGATAAAATCCTCCAAAGCTAGTTATGAAAACAAAATCTCCACTGATTCTAAAGACAACCACAAAGCATTCTATAGTTATGTCAAGAATCTCAATGGCAACACTCAGATGTGCTCTGAGTTACAGCACAATGGCACTAAATATACAGACCCAACTGATATTGCCAACATCCTCACAGATAGGTTCAGTGCTAACTTTACCCCCCTCTCACCCATGAAAGAGCCCATCTCTATTCCAGAAGAATGCAAAGTTCCTGTAATCACGGCTGCACAGGTAAAAACTACACTCTCCAAAGTCAGGAACACAGCATCCATGGGAACAGATAACATCTCAGGCTGCATTCTACACAAACTAAAGAATGAACTGGCACGACATCTGAGTACCATGTTCAATCATAGCCTCACCTCAGGCTTTGTGCCTGCTGAATGGCGCACAGCGACGGTTATCCCACTACACAAGGGGGGAGCCACCACAGACCCCGGGAACTAGCGCCCCATTAGCCTGATGAGCCGGGTCTACAAAGCCATGGAACGTATCATCATAGAACTTATAAACAAAGACATTGGAATCTCCAAACTCTGGACCCCAACCAGTTCGGGTTTGTAAAAGGCAGATAATGTCTCCTAAACCTGATAGACTTCTTTGAAGCAGTCACCAAAGCCGTAGACAAGGGTAAGGTGGTTCACACAGCCTATCTAGATCTTGCCAAGGCTTTTGACACCATCCCCCACTCTGGAATTATAGATAAACTCACTAAACTAGGTATAAATCCCTATGTCACAAGATGGGTTGCCAACTGGCTCACTGACAGAACCCACACTGTGAAAGTAGCAGACTTTAAATCCGACTTCAGACCAGTGACAAGTGGAGCACCACAGGGTTCACTCCTGGGTCCTGTCCTGTTTGGTATCTACTTCCCTGGAGTACAGGCTAACACAGAAGGTCTTTGGCTAATGAATTTCACAGATGACTGCATACTAGGAGCTGTAATTGAAACTACTAACGATGTGGACATCCTACAAAAGGGCCTCACTGAGACAGATGCCTGGTGTCAAAGCCATGGCCTCAAGCTCAATGCCAAAAAGTGCATTGTCATCTCCTTTAGTAAAAACTTTGTACCCATGAACTACAACATAGGCGGTAGTATACTTAACACTGAAAGTGTGGTAAGAGACCTTGGGACACAGGTGGACAGTAGTCTCTCCTATGATAATCACATCACCACAGTAGTCAGGAAATCCTTCTACGTGGCACACCTCATCACAAAAGATTTCTCAGGCAGAAAAAAAGAGGTCATTGTTCTCCTCTACTCATCGCTCATTAGATCCATTATAGAGTACAATGCCCCTTTTGGTATGTACCTCACAAGGCATCTACAACAACTGGAAAGGCCGCAGAAATACCTCATAAAGAGGATTACTGGCCTCAGACACATGCCCTACACAGACTGTCTCAAAAAGCTCCAGCTTTACTCTGTCACATATCGCCTACTCAGACGTGATCTCTGCCTAACATACAAAGCTATGTCAAACCCAGAGCTGTTGGACATGCTCCACTTAAAGAAATCCCAATCCCTCTGAGCTACATGCTCTAGGGACCTAAACCTTGTCACCACAATAAACAGAACATGTCGGAGGGATAGATTCCTGTCCCAGAGACTTCCCATACTCCAGAATAAACTACCTATCTATATCAAACAAAGCTCCTCATTAGCACTCTTCAAGAAAAATCTTGATGATTGGATGGGAAATAGGAAATTTACCCCGGGGATCACTTCTGTGTCTCTGCTCGACAGTGGCACAGGAAAATAAATTTCTTGGGTGGTAAAAGCCAGGGTACCTTTTTGGCTGGGCTTGTATAGGCCCCAGGGCCGATAGCCTAGTACCTACCTATGAACCTATGAACCTTTGAGCCTTACCTAAAAAAGGTAATATGGGGACAGCAAGAGCCTTGGCCAGTATTCAGAAGCATAGGGGCAACAGGTGCAAACCATCTGTAGCAAAGCAACAAGGCTTGTCTATCATGTCAGGACAGGCAGACAGAGACTGGATCCCCTTTGAATAACACCAGAAGCTCAGCCAATTGTTGAAGTTTATCATCTTTCTGTTATATTGCAGCATCATGTAGGTGAAGGTAAGATGCTACTCAAGGTCAGGGTCATACCAGCCTGGGCTACATGATCATAGAGCTACTATATATCTCTTGTCATGTTGTCCTGGGAGGTATGTCTCAGATCATTCACACTGACATGTACAAAGAACACATCATATATGTACCTGTTCTGGAGTGATGTAAGTGCTTGTGTTATGTGGCGGATCATAGCACCTGACAGACAACTGACAGTAACCTTTCCCTTGTCCAGCCCAGTGAGTGGAACATCTGTGTGCCTGACTATGAAGTCACCTATTACTAGTGTGTTGGGTATGTTGTTTTGCCTTAGGGCCTGTTGTGAGGCACACTGCTTTGGTGTATTATGTGTTTTCTGGGGTGTGCTTGGCGGTGCATGTTGCTTGCTTGTCTGCTTAGGAGGACACTCTCTCTTTTTCAGATTAATATTTGTATTCTCTGAGTATGGTAATGTGTATTTATGTGTGTGTTTTGCTGGTGCTTATATTGTAGGTCTATGTGAGACTGTTGGTGTTGTGGTTGTATGACCCTACTCCTCTTGACTGTATTGTTCAGTATTGGGTTGACAGAGCTTAGCCACCGGTTTGACCCTGTGTGTGTCAGCATGTGGTGCATCAACCCATATATGATATGGTCATAGCCTATGCATACAATACACTCACAATACACCTAGTATGATAAGCCTGCTGAGGTTAGCAAATGTGAAAAAAACCTTTGGGCAAACTGTCAGCAAGTAATGTCTGTATTGTACCCTGTAACTCTATATTGCTTGCTGAAGTGTAAAGACGTACTTAGTTTAGATTAAGAATCCCTCACTTGCCAACTGTGTGTGTGTGTGTGTGTGTGTGTGTGTGTGTGTGTGTGTGTGTGTGTGTGTGTGTGTGTGTGCGCGCGCGTCTCTCCCTGGGGAGAGAGCAACCTTCAAATCTGATGATGTCACAATCCTACAAATATACCTGTGGAAAGGTGAAATCCCAGTAATGTGTATAGTTTGTTGTGTAAATGTATACTGCTGTAGTATCATAATGTAGTTAGATAGGGGTTTGATTCCTGCACTTGCCAACTGTGGGCGTATGTCTCCCTGAGAGGAACAACCTGTTTGGAGCCTACTCACACCCCTTAAAAGTGGTGTACTCATCTTTGTCAAGTCTGATGATGTCACCATCCTATAAATATACCTGTGGAAAGGTAAAATCCCACTAAAGTATACAGTGCATTGTTTAAATATGTACTGCTGTCATATCATAATGTAGTTAGGTAGGTGTTTGATTCCTGCACTTGCCAAGTGTGTGCCTCCCTGGGAAGCACAACCTTTTTGGAGACTACTCAAACCTCTTAAAGGTGGTATACTCATCTTTATCAAGTTTGATTATGTCACCATCCTACAAATATACTTGTGGAAAAGTGACATTCCAGTAATGTGTGTAGCATGTGGTGTAAATGCATATTGCTGTAGTATCATAATGTAGTTAGGTAGTGTGTGCCTTCCTGGGAAGAGTAACGTTTTTGGAGACTACTCACACCCCTTAAAAGTGGTATACTCATCTTTGTCATGTCTGATGATTTCACCATTCTACAAATATACCTGTGGAAAGATGAAATCCCAGTAATGTATGTCGTGCATCGTGTAAATGCATACTACTGTAGTATCATAATGTAGTTAGGTAGGGGCAGGATTCCTGCACTTGCTGAGTGTGTGTGTCTCCCTGGGAGAAGCAACCTTTTTGGAGAGTACTCACACCCCTTAAAAGTGGTGCTGGTGGTGCTGCGGTAGCGTTGTCGCCTCACAGTAAGACGTTGTCCTGTTCAATTCTCAGTAAAAGTGTCTTCTGTGTGGAGACATACGTGAATGGGCGTACTTTCATTGAAGTTTGTGCATCAGAGCTGGCAACTCGGCATGTAAAAATCTACTGCCAATCCTTAGCGGACTGGAGTTCCGCTGTGGCGACCCCTAACCGGGAAAAGCCGAAAGACACAACAACTCATCTTTGTCAACTCTGATGATGTCACCATCCTACAAATATACCTGTGGAAAAATAAAAACCCAGTAATGTGTATAGTGCATCGTGTAAATGCAAACTGCTGTAGTATCCTAATGTAGTTAGGTAGGGGTTTGATTCCTGTACTTGCCAACTGTGTGTGTGTGTGTGTTTCCTTGAGGAGGAGTAACCTTTTTGGAGACTACTCACACCCCTTAAAAGTGGTATACTCATCTTTGTCAAGTCTGATGATGTCACCATCCTATAAATATACCTGTGGAAAGGTAAAATCCCAGTAATGCATATAGCACATCATGTAAATGCGTACTGCTGCAGTATCATAATGTAATTAGGTAGGATCTTGATTTCTGCACTTGCCATCTGTGAGTGTGTATGTCTCCCTGGGGAAGAGCAACCTTTTTGGAGACTACTCACACCCCTTAAAAGTGGTATACTCATCTTTGATAAGTCTGATGATGTCACCATCCTACAAATAAACCTGTGGAAAGATGAACTCCAAGTAATGTGTGTAATGCATCATGTGAATGCATACTGCTGTAGTATCATAATGTAGTTAGGATGGAGTTTGAATCTGGCACTTGCTGACTGTGTGTGTGTATGACATCGTTGGTCAATGGAGCGTGGGTTTTGATTTTTCTAGTGTATGACATATCACAATGACAACTGTAGGTGCATTACACATGTAAGGTAGCTGTGGGGCAAAGCCATATACATACATCTGACATCAATTATTTCATAAGTGGGTACTCTGCTTTCTCCATGAAAGCATCTGTTATCTTTGCCAGAGCGTGCTGTGCTTTCCAGACCTTAGGTCACTTCTGTATGCTCATGACAAGCTTAGCCACTGCAGTGATCCCTGGGCTACATCTTCTTTTTCACATCCACTCATCACGGTTTCTATTGAAGAGTGTGAGTGAGGGTTTATGCTTGAGGTATATTTGAATCCTGTTCCAAAGCAAGCAAAGATGACTAATCATTATAGGTGTGCAACAACCTCTGTGGCTCTGCATGCAAACCCTTTATTGCTTATGCGCTCCACAGAAAGATTTCCAAAACCCTTTGGTAATGTGATTATCAAAGGAGAGATGACTAAACACATGGCTCTATGTATACATTAGTACCTGTTCCACATTTTGGGGGCTACTACTAATGTTGTACTCTGGGGATACTTTGTTTTCTAAAAGTGGATAACTATGCTTTCTTTGGCTTATAGCTTTACAACATGAGTTTGACACCAGGTATCTGTCTCTATAATACCCTTTTGGAGGATGTGTGTCATCTGGAGAATAAAGTATAGCCCACAGTATGCATTTTCATCAAACATGGGCAGACATATCCCTACTGTGTTTGCTTGTACCTAAGAAAGCTATATGCCAAACAGGAGTAGTTCCAGGACTGAGTGCAGGTGAATACCACTTGTTACTGGCATAGAATTGCACATGGAGGCTGCAAATGTTACTGTGTGTCCTACATCTGTGCGTCAGTTGTCAATCCATCATCTAACAATCGTTTAATGTCAGTCTGTTGAGGTTATGTATAATACCAGAATGTGGGATAGGTATGAATTGCTGGTGAGCTATAGCTTGGCTGTGTGGACCTCCCCTCCCTCATCTATAGCCTTGTTAACTGGCTTGAAGTCTACTAGGTGTAGGAGCCATGATCAGGACTTTAGAGAACCTAAGTGGGTTTGGTGCAGTGTTTGTAGGTTCATAATGTCTCTGTTAATGAGTTCCATAATGCTGTGCTCCATAACCTTCCAGGTGACATTTATCTGGCTTATAGGGTGAGTGTTTCCAGGATCTGTTGTAGTTCTACCCTTAATCAATTTATGTTAACATTTGCACTGGGTGTGACGAGGGTGGACAGGATTAGGAATAAGTCTGTTATAGGGCCAGCCCAGGTTTGAAGGTTAGTAGACCAAGCTAGATAGATAGGATTATGTCGGTTTGTACATGTGCTGAGGAGGGATGCAGAGTATATTGTGAAATAGATGCTAAGGATGAAGCCGCCAGGTAACAAGAAAAGAGGAATGCCTAAGATGAGGTTTATGGATGTGGTGAGAGAGGGCATGCAGGTGGATGGTGTGACAGTGCAAGATGCAGAGGGCAGGAGGAAATTGAAACAGATATTTCTACTGTGGCGACCCCTAATGGGAGCATCCGAAAGGAGAAGAAGGAGAAGACATTGTAGCTCAACCATTATGGACTGAAAACACCATTACCGTGCGTCATTCCACAAGTATGTAACCTGTATAGAGGCTGCATCTGGACAGAGCGTTTAGGTGAGTGGTGACTTCATATGTCAGCTTGTGTATGACACAGTCAGGGACACTGTCCAGTACCATTGCCACTGTGGTTTGGACTTTGGTAAAGAGATGTTTTAACTAGGGTGTCTGTGAATCATCGGGTTTTACATTCTTCAGGTCTGAAAATGTGGTCCTTGTGTAAATAGAGGGTGGTGAAATCCGCATTCAAACTGTCTGACAAGAAATTGGTAATGTCAGTCAGATAAGTGTACTTTGTGACCATTTACATTAACTGTGACCCAATCTGAGATTTTCCCTGTAGATTATAAACAACACTAAAGAAAGCTTTAGTGTTGTCTTTGGAATCCTTGCCATTTTGTATTTTGAAGCTTGCCTTGTATGTTTAATGAGGGCTTGTATTTTTCCAATGATACTGACCAGAAAGGTTATCCCTTCTTGGTATGTAACTCCTTTTTGGTACAACTTCACACCTTCTATTATATATTTAGTTTATGGCAGGGGTCCATGAGACTAATGCACATTTACTGTATAAGTGAGAATTTCTTGTGTTTGTGACAGCACGGTCCATGCAACCCTGTAGGTCAATAGTGTGCATTACTAAAGGATTATGCAGCTGGGACAGTGTTAACCTTAGTAATGCAAATCAATGACAGATAGCAACAACAGCATCACCCACAGCACAGTGTCAACCCATGTCATACACACACGTGTACTCAAGTTCCAAAATGTGTGTAGTACAATGCATACTGGCCACCAATAGAAACTATGGAGTGCTAACACTGGCCAATACAGGGCATGTCACCCTGCCCATGTTTCCAATATACATGTACATGCAAACAGTGCACCACCACCATGTTCACAAATGGACACCTGCAAATGTGTGTTGCACACATCCCATACTTACTGTCCACTGTATAACACATGCTGACACAACTACACACATCAGCCAAGTGGCACATGGGCAAACAAAACACAATTGGAATAAACACTGGTGAAAACACTACAACATTGCTAATTACAGCTTTAATGCATCATGCCTGCTCAGCTACACCTTCAAGGATATCATTACACTTTACTGCTGACAACATGCTACACATCCAACCATTGCTATATTTTATTAAAGTCACCCTGTGCATCAGCACCATGGTAGCCTGTTCCTGCATCAATATTACAGATGACAGGAGGTGGCACAGGTTTCATCATATGCACAGGGTGTGTTGTTGGATTGCCAGAGGCCTACACTGAGCCATACAATCGACATGTGTGTGTGAGTGTGTGTGTGAGGGCCATGAGTACTGTTATGGGCCAATGTTGATATCATGTGTGTGGGTATGTGTTTGCCCTAGGTTTTTGGTGTATGTGTGTGTGTGTCTGCATGTACACAGTTCCACCATGTGGCTGCCATATACGGGGATTTATGAGACAGCTACAGACTGTACCTGGCAGGCTTTACAGATCACCGTCTCTGGCCACGGATATGGAACCTGTGCCTGGCAGGGGTGCTACAGACAGGATCAGGTACTAATCCAGACTGGGTACTATCCGAAGAGGCTGGCATATGTCCAGTGGATCCAGATCCCTGCTGGGACTGGCCAGAGCCACGTGCACGTGGTCTGCTAGGACAGTCTATGGACAGCCCCCCAACATTGCTGGGGCTGGTACTGGCACTACGGGAGCAGCTGTGACTTGCTGGATGTCCATGGCGACCTCCAGCTGGTGATGTTGCTGGCATATGTCCATGTTGACATCTCAACCATCCCAAACTGTCCTGACACATGGACATGACATTGTGGAGGACATCCAATGTCTCACCCCAACGTCTATCAATGACCTCACTGTAGTTACATATGGCACCTGCTAGGTCACGGATACTGTCATTTGCAAAGGTGTAATGAGCCCTCTGTGCCCTTAGCCCCTGTCTGGTGTACTGTTCCATTCGTGTCTGTGCCTACATGTCAGTCTGAAACATGCATGTAGTAGAAAGAGGTGTGGCATGTCTGCCAGGGGCATGATGACCATCAGTGCTCTGATGAGAACCCCTGGGCATCTGCCTATGTGGTACAGTTCCAGATATCAGGCTATGGCTGCTGTGCCTTGATACATGTGCCATAGATACCACACTGTCCTGGCCAGTGCCAACCGTACACTGTCCCTCAGCTAAGGACAATGGTGATGATGGATGTACAGGCAGTATGACTGTGAGCATGGATGGAGTGGAGACTTGTGTACTGTCAATTGGTGGCCCAACAAAAGACCCTGACAAACATGCCTGTGCCTCAACACACCTATCCTCATCATCACTGTCTGTCTCAGTGACATCAGGTTCCCTGCTATACTGAACCAGCCCCACCTCGCCACCTGTGAGAGGAAAACAGGAAACACACTTTAAGACCTGAACATGACTTCAGACTACATGCACACATGCACACATGCACATATGCACAGATGCGCACATGCACAAATGCACACATGTGCACATGTGCACATGCACACATGCACAGATGCACACACACAAAACTACACTACTCCCGAAAGCAGACACACACAACACCAGTAATCACAAAACATACACAATAGCAGGTGATGGTGGGGTACAGTATCACAAGCAAAACAGTCATATCATACATGTCAGCATGCAGGACATGTGTTGCTCAACAGCATGCAGTGCAAGTGTAGTCAGTCCTTGTTACTAACAGTATACATAGCTTTGATGCATGTGTTTTGTTATTTAGGTGATGGCCATCCCCCTGAAACACAATGCATACATGGAGACAACATTGCTGTGCAGGTATTCATAACCCTGTGATGTACTGTGCACCATAACTCACAGGTGTACATACCATTGCTGGATGTGTATCTGTGTGTCAGATAGGTATCCAATGCTGATTACAGCCTCTGTGTCTTTAGCAAATAATTGTGGGCACATTTTTAGCACATGCATGATGAGTATTCACACAACATCATCAGTGGTGCATGGATAATTGATGGAATACCATTCGGCCATATACCCAATGTATGGTACTTATGGTGAGTGTAGATCATATTGTGGACATGTCAGTCTCATACATGACATGGCATGCTAAAACACAACTGCATATTTAAACACTACACATTCCCAATATGTGTCATATGACCTAGCCACTCAATACCATCACAAGACATATGTGTCAGTTGTGCAAATGGTGATTGGTATGCATACAGTTTAGAGGTGCATATGTGTGCATACATGCATCATTATGGTGTGTAGCAATGACAGCTATGTGTAGTACTGTGGTTACAATAACTGGATGGGATATAGTACCATAGGCCATCATCATGAAGCATCAGGTGGTCACTCAAGGCTACAAATGTTTCACAAACCAATACTAATCATGCTGTGCCAGAACTGTACTTTCTTGGCAAAATTCACCATTTCACAAAGGAGGCCAATAAGGAGCATTCCCTGGCATGAATGTGTAGTGTGTTGCAGATTGTTTAAATGCCCCCTGATAGGCCTCTATCCCTCAGGAATAGTAAGTGTAATGTGTGGATGAGATTTTGCATACTGGAGTGTGTCTTTACAGAGGGTTTGAAGATCCTTTATGTGTAGCATGTTAAAATGCTCTGTGTATGACATAGATGTGTATGTTATGTGCATGTTGAGTATCAGCTGTGCCTATCCAATGGTCACTACAGTCTAGCCACATTTGTTTGAGATGGTCTGGGTATTGCATGTGTTTGAGGCAGCTAATCACATTAGTGAGATGTGCGTCTCTTACACCAAACATGCACAGCATGCATCATGGGTAAGTGTGCTACATTTGTACATGGCCTACTCCTTAACTATGACATGCACTTTTTATTTACAATAATAAATGTAGAACACAATCACCAGCATCTGTCCGCTGCCTTGATGTCACCCCAAAGGGACCTACATAGAGATGAGACAGTTTGTCAGTGGCCACAACTGTGGCATTGCTACTGTGTGCTTGCAATCTTACAGTACAACAACAGTTTACATTCACAGGGCTACAGATTATGTTCCAAATGATCAGTAGTGCACAGCAACAGGCTCCACATCTTTGAAAGACACACTCCACATCTCACATATGCATGATCTACCAATACAGATAACAGTAGTTTACAGATATGCCATGTTACCTGCATGCTGCATGTGTGCTTGCTGGGTGGCTCCAACCTCCATCATGGTGTATGTCTGCTGCTGTTGTTGTTGGGCAGGTGCCACCATGAGCAGCTCCTCCAATCTGGTGAGGGGGGGGTGGATATTAACACCACCTCCTGTTGCAAGCTGTTGTCTAAACACATCAGCGGCACACTGACGGACATGTCTGAGAAGATCACTGCAGGGGGCGTACCTGCTCATATGTCCAGTTATGCAGGCCTACCTCATTGACCCTGTGGACAACATATTGCCACATTGCAGTACGATCCTGCTGGTCCTGGCTGGTTTGTGAGAACATGAGACGGTAGTGTTGAATCATACTGCTAGTAATGATATCATCTTCAGCACTACTGTAACTCAGGTTCCTGTGGTGGGCCATGATCCCTGGAAGACATAAATACAAAAATATGTCTGAGCAAGTCATATGGCACATTTAACATTATCCAATACAGATATCACTGAACTGCCATGTATAGCAACCTATAAGCTAACCAAGAGTGAAACACTGTAACTGCCACTTATCACTGCTCACCCCACAACTGCTTAAAAGTGTCTTGCTCACTCTCTATCTAATGAACCATGTTCTGCACAGCAACAAAATAAAATCACTATATAAGACTATACAAGAGTACCTGGCACACTGTATGCAACACGATGCACCACCTAGCCACAGCAGATATACATCAAGCTGAGGTGTAAAAAAATATATCATCCATCACAATCAGTGTAAGGTCCAGTAAATGTATTACTATTATACCACACAACTTGTTAATGCCAAACCCATGGCCAAAATATGTGCACAGTTGGGAATATAGGTCACATACTGCTGTAGTACACTATGACTGTTGCTAGATACGCAGTTATATGTATTACCACACATATGTTAAAGGACATGTTACAGACATACCCACACACATATCAGACATAATTACAGGACACAAATGTATGACAACCCAGATAAGCTTTCAGTGTGTACTATACAGTACTGTGTGTCAGTACTTACACAACTTTAATTTTGAGAAATGTAATCTGTGGTGAATACAGGGACCACACAAAACAGTGGATGCATGCAATGTGGACATACACCATACTTTGCTGTACAGGCCTAAGCTTCAATTAGTACTACAGTACACACAGGATTTGCATTCAACATCAGTACCAATCAATAATCATAGATGTAGTGCTTTAGCCTCCAATGACACACCCTAGTTAAAACCAAGGGACTTAATCACACTGTATGCAATAGCACTTGTTCTGCCTAGCAACAGAATACACAGCTTTTGCTAGGATCAAAGCAAGGACCCATAATACCATAACATAAACAGTTTCCCATTAAGCTATCCCACAGATACATATCTCTGACATATTCACAAACATATTGACCATCACAGTCAGTCAACAGTACAGAGAATATATTGCAAGAAGTAGAAGTAGGTGTGTATGAGTATATATAAATATATATATATATATATATATATATATATATATATATATATGTATGTATGTATATATATATATATATATATATATATATACACACACACACACACATCCATTTGTCTACGTATACATATATATGTAGGCACATATACATTTCACCTTTCATAGTGATAATATCAATTATACAAAGGATGTAAGGTGTACAGTAATGTAATAAAATCGCACAGTCTTGGGATAAATGCATTGAAGGTGCTCACAGCCCAGGTAGCTTTAGCAGGCCTTACTGGCTTCAACATTGCAAACTGAACAAACCACCCACAGTGTTTAACCACCACATGTCATATACCAGCACTGTATGCTGTCTTGTTTGTCACACACTAAAACCTACATACAGATATGCGCATATTAACCTTCACCAACATATATATCTCCCCCCCTTCGCAAACAGTTGCAATATGTCCCCTGCTCTATGCACATATACAGATGTGAATATATATGACACATATATATTTCTCCGTATGCGTGTGGCATGCACACACATGGTCCACACTGTTGTAAGTCCCTGAACCTCACAGGTGAACTCTTGGGCCTTGCTGCAACACAAACAGGTGTCACATATGAACACAGACTAACATTAGGGGGTATATATGGCAACAGATGCTAGATAAGCATACTAGACTGCTACAGCAGTTGCCAATGCTAAGCTAATCTTTAATATGACTATCATGCATGTGTTGTTCTGTCACACCCATGTTTATATAATGTCAGCGCTAATCCCCCCAACAGCCATTGACCACACTACTGTACAGAACACAGATAACATGAATCAGATCTTTGACATTTAATGCTGAGCTACACATTTCACAGGTATGTCCAACCGCCCACAGGTACACACAGTATTGTCCATAGCAGTAGTTAAGTAGAACATCTGTGCATAAAGAAGTACTGCTGCCTCATATGAATGTTTCACATTATGTAGACTATTCTTCAATAACGTCTACTACATACCAGTAAATACATATGTGTCACTTACCTTTCCTTTGTATAATTTGGTAATATTTATTTTTCCATTTCATTGTCTCTCTCCCTCTCTGTCAGTCTCTGCAATAGAGTGATTGAGTTTGTTGGCAGAGATTGCAGCCTGCTTTTGTAGGAATTTGCACATGAACATGTGATGGCCTCTGCACCAATTAGTGGCCACCATTTGCTAATTGCATGCAGCCTGCTGTGTAGTAATTGCAGTAATCACTGTCATAGCAACCCAGTACTATAAATTGCTGACTCATGTAAGTGTGGCCCTTTCAGCTTTCCAAAATGGAGATCATCCTTGTTTGGTGTGGGCATCATTGTTTAAGACAGAATGTTGGTATAGTTCTTATATTAGAAGCCGGGAGTGTAGCCAGAGATTTACATTTTGTACTCAGACCTAATGTTGCTGCTTCCAGTACCCACTTGTCAGTGTAGAAATGTACTCACCCCTCAAAATGCTACCCCAAGATACATAGAAAGATGTACATTATTTTCAACTGTTACAATTAACTGCCATACAAAGCTAGTTATAGATATAGATGTATTCCTTTGGCACAAGAATTGTTTGTGAACTGCTATACTGTGAATATTCATTTACTCAGTTCTAAACAGTTTGTGCTTTTTAGTGTTGACATTAGCACAAGCTGCTCAGAAAAACTGGACACATTTCAGTACTGTGAGTATGCTTACCTACATCCTAGGTAGAACCTGCACACACAGGTATATTCTACATTTGGGTAGGGGTGCAGAAGTACAGAGAGCGTATGTAGCATTGTGTGAATTTTATCTTGCTGGACTTACAGGGTTGCTGTGTACATGTTAGTTTATCAAGGCAAGTAGTCTGTCTGCGTAACTCCCAACTGTGGACCTATCCACATGATAGCCAGAGAACAGCCTGTTATTTTTTGTCTGTGCACCACACAGGTCTTTTCAGCAATAGAGCAATGGCATTCTTACAGTTGGTTGCTACCAGTACATGGCTACATCCATTTGTATTTCAGTGTTGTATTCCTACATAAGGGTATGCTTCCAAAACTCCTTCCAAAGCTATTTGCACAGTGTGTAACAGCAGAAAGGCTAATATGCCTCTGTGTTTCTGCCTCTGCCAGACCTCTCAACCAATCAGGTACATATTTGAACAGACTCAGGGAAAAGTCAAGAAAAAGTCAGGGACAATCAGGGACACCTTTAAAATATTAGTGCCATTAAGTTGAAACATTGAGAGAATCAGAGCATATGAATTAATACACCTTTTCAGAAGTAAAAGAAGTGTCTAACTCTTAATTATTGTCATTATTCATTAAGTGTAATTCATCACCTTTCTGGCCAAAGTCAGTAGTTTTAGGAGAGATTCAGAGAGACAGAACAAAAATTTGTGTCAAAATCAGGGACATCCCTAAAAATTAGGGACATTTGGGAGGTATCGCCTCTGCCCTAAACAGATATGCTAATGTTTGTCCTGCTGTGATACTGTGTGGGGTTGTAAAGTGATGGTGTAACATTATTTCCTGCTAGAATGGCTGCTTCACTTATCACAGTCATGTAATGTAATCCCACAGCAACTGTTGGTCAACATCCACAGAACAAGTTGTGTGGTGTGGTATTCCTAATTTTCCTTTACATTCACTCATTCTGATGCATTATATAATTATTTAAGCACCAACTTGATGTATATCTACCGTAGCTTGGTGGTACTTCATGTTATGTAGTGTGTGCAAGGTCTGGGGTTTGAGACTTACAGAGGTGTTTTATTTTGCTCCTGAGCCAAACAAGGGTCCTGACATACAGAGTGACTAAGGCACTTTTAAGCAGTTGTAAGCGGGTTTGCATGGGTTTGCGCATTGCTTAGCCAAGCACAAACAAGTGCAAACTCGCACAAACCCGCTAACTACTGCTTAATAGTGCTTACGCCCGCTCACCCCCACGCTAATTTCTTTGAAAGAAAATAAAAATGGGGAGATAGGAAAGTGGTGAAAAAGGGGCACAAACAGGGAAAGACAGTATAGAAAATAGATCGGGATGTGCAGGATGGGTGTAGGGAAGGTCCATAGCTGCCCATTTCTTCAACAGCAACAGCTGTGCATATGCAATAGATTTGGAGGTAGATATGAACCCTTCAACCCCTGAGAGAGTGGTGAGGACAGCAAAGTATGTTGTAATGCCAATTAAATAACATTTCATGTGTCCAGTGGACATGTGTGCAAAATGGGAAGCTATGTATGGGACGTATTTTTTTTTGGGAGTAGATTGCCATTTTTTTCATTTTTTTTTCAGGTGAGAGAGGAATGTGGGGTAGGGGAAGTAGGTATATTTGGGGAGGTAGGTTGGGGAGGTAAACAGACAAGACAAACAAGATGCATACAGGGGAGATATATGACACATGCAGTGGGTGAACACCTTTGACGGGGAGGGATGTTTGGAAATAGCAAGCCCTTGAGCCCCCAGATGGAAATAGTGGGACTGAGGTCCCCACCCATGGGCAGTCACCACTGCACCTTCACGGCCCAGAGGGTGGCTGTGCTGGGGGCTGTGTAGGAGGGGCAGGCTGACCCAGGAGTTGTGCCAATCAGGCCTCAAGCTGGCATAGAGGTTCTGCAACAGAACGTTCAATCTATCTATGCACCACAGCCCGGATCGTTCAAAGGGTGATAGGTGCCCCTCCGCCCATGCTTGCACAGGGGGCTGAGCCCCATCCCCTGTGGCGCTTCCACCTGAAGGTGGCACAGGGCCAATGGAGGAGGAGGTCCCAGGCTGGGCACCAGATCTGCTGGTGCCAGGTGCCATGGCCAGCTGAGGTGGGACAGGTGGGTCTGCTGGGACCGGCCTTCCCATACGAACTATGTTTTGGAGAGTTTAATAAAGATATGGGTTAGTAACAGTCAACAGCACTCCCAATCAGTTCTAACAGCATACAGAAGTATTCCCATTAAACCAACATACCAGAATTTCAACAGTTGAAAAGCAAGCATAACACATGCATATATAGAACATTAGTGGACATTACAACAGCATGCAGGTTGAATTGACGGCAACAGGCCACCAATATTGTGGTATTTTAACAGGGCACATGCATAGAAATAAATGCAAATATTTATAAACCAATAGGACATATTTCCCAACAAATGTTTTGAGATTAGACATACTGATTGAGGTGTGGAATTGCATTTTTATGCACATGCAGTAGGGTGGGAAAAGATAGCTCAATTAACAACTTATATATCCTTCTAGTTTTCACTACATTCCCATTAACTGCAGTTATATGTCCCTTACATGTATTATTACACTACCCAATATCCTTATATTGTGCAATTGGATTTTGCTAGATCATTACATACATGAGCTGTATCCTACATACAAACTGTCCAAGATGCAGATTTTACTGCAACATATTTTGAGAGTTGCTCAAACACACTACTGCTAAGATGGTACACTGACAGATCTACTTTCATATAATTATCTAGATATGTTCAGGTGAAAGTATCAGTCATATGTTAACAGCTCCCTACATTTCTGGCAGCACACTGACATTTCTGGGGAACACAATACCAAGCTATTCATGTGCCAGATTAACCTGTACATGCGGGCCATGAACCAACAGTTGAGGGCTGTACATATGCATACAAGATACTGGCACTCCCTTCATCCACGTTATATGGGCCTACCCAAGTGTGGGTTGACACTGCTTAATACAACACTACTATTTGTAAAATGCAACAGTACAACAACATATCAAAGAAAATGACACAGACGCACTCCATGAATCATACATTTATTAAATGATTATTACATCTTTATTTACTGGGTTAAAAGACTTTTTGAAGACTCTCTCATTTATTTTATATAACAGTACATGCAGAATAATTACTAACCTGCCTCATAATGCAGCCTTTGCTGCCTATCTTCATGGGCTTGCTGGTTCATAGCCTGGACACCTGCAGCTGTGAAATAAATGCAGTGATATTGAGACATACCTATCCATAGTATAGACAAGCATAGCAATTTTTAACTACTTAATACAATGGCTACTTACTCAGTACTGGGGCATTAGGCATCGTACAGGATTCCTGGATCCACTGGTCCAGTTGATCCTCCCTACATCACTTCAGGTCAGAATAATGGTGCCTGACCTGCTCACCAGTCCGAGGAACACCAGTGGCTCTGGTGAGAACATGAGCAAGACTATTCCAAGCCTCTGTTTTATATTGGGTACCCTGATACTGGCCCCACAGAAGTCTTCCCTCATGATTGTGGACAAGGAGCCAAACCATTACTTTGGACTCCTGGATGCCCCAGCATTGCGCTCTAAATCGAGTGCCTTCTCCAACGCCAGCCATGCTGACTGCAGAAGGAAGCTACAACCAGTTATAGCAGGTATTCCTGCCTGTGGAGCTTAAATATGCCTCATTTCCCACACTTATTTGTGATTGGCCAGTTTTGGAAAAATTCAGCTGTAGGCATGCCTGCTTAGCTGATGTTGGCAATGTTTAAAATTCCTTTGATAGATATGTGTCTGTTGAAAGTGCATGCTTATGAAATGCTGTTATGGCTTAGTGGTTAAGTACTGTGACTATAGTGCACAGTATTCTGAGTTCGAGCCCTGTCACTTTCCTGCTGGGCAGACCTGACTGGTTAAGGCACAGTAAAGGAGGTGTGAGCATGTTTAACTGACTTTGCTCAACTTTGCCCAACATTGTTCAACATTGCTCGACGTTGCCCGATGGTGTGCTGGCTAGCACGGTGCGCAGCTACACGCAATTGTATTTAAATATGCTCAATAATTGTAAAATGTGCTTAGCAGTGCTTTATATTGCTTAAAATAGGGTACTCATGCCTCAGAATGCATAACCATTTCACCTTCATATATATATAATTCGTTCACTACTACATTTAAAATTTCAATGCTTTTTACAAAACTTATACATAAAAAATGTCAGGAAATATTTTTGTATACAGATTTCCCATAGAAAATGGAATGTGCAGTAGTGGAACTCAAATTGGGAATGCTTCCTCTTTGTGCGAAGGCTCTAACCACTACGCTATTGCTATTTTGCTTAATTTGCATATATTTTTCATATTATCCTCTTCTGGTGTCTAAGCTGCTAACTGTAGCTAAGAAATGGGCAAACCCGTGCAAACCTGCGCAAATACGGGCAGCTATATCAGAAGAAAAAAAATTCTTTTTATTTTTAGTTTTGTCAGTTGTTTAACATATGGGGGAGTGTAGTATTACATTGTGCACATGTGAGCAGACTCGCTCATGTAACTCGAAATTGCAGCATTTTTTCATTGCAGGGGCGTGGATTTTTGGACTACTCGGCAGTCTGACATGCCCCCTACACTCGTCCACGCTCCATGTAAGCTTTAGAGTTGAGGCAGCGCACCCTCATTAATATCCATGGCTCGCTGCCATCATACTCTTACACACTGGCGCTTCCATGTAAGACTAGTCTAGTCTTACACGGAAGATTAGTAAATCCGGGGGCTAGTATCACATAAAACGCCCATAGCTTTGGAAAAATTAAAAGTATCCTCTTATGCTAAATCTCCTAAATGTAGGCACAATCTATCTAAAAGAGCCAAAATGCAATAACATCTTAGAAATAAAAGATATTAACAATAAATCATAGACAGACATTGGAGACATCCTTGATGTTTTCAGAAATCATCGCATATATCTAAATCAAAAATCTGAAAATGAAGACACTATCCCAAATCTAGATCTTGATTTGTCCTTAAAAAAAAAAAGATGCCACAAGGAGATTAGTTTTACAGAGATCTTGGACAAAATCAAACAATGTAAACTTAATAAAGCCCCAGGTATAGCTGGACTTATAATAGCAGTATATAAATTGTTCCCCCCATCTATTATCTCAATTTTCCATAAAACCCTTTTAAAAGTTCATACACATAAGATGATTTCCCCATATTGAAATACTCACTAATTATACCCATACTAAAAGAAAATAATAATCATCAACTCTGTTCTTCATGCAGACTCGTATCACTTTGAAATAATGATTATAAAATGTTTGTCTGTCCTTTCAGATAAATTAAAAAAGACAACATTGCAAATCATTAATTTAGACCAATCCAGATGTGTATGTCAATGACAAACCTCATGACACTGTTAAAAGATTATTAACCCTCATAGATTTTTTTTACATAAAAATGATATTATTCTTGTTAGTCTAGACATTGAAAAAGCCTTTGACTCTTTAAATTGGAATTATTTATTTAAAATCTTAGATGCATTTGATTTTCCTTTTCAATTCATTCCCCCTATTAAAAATATTTATAAAGATAAGGATTATATTAAATTAGGGCATTTCATATCTGAATCCATTTCCCTAACTACGTTTACTAAACAGGGTTGTTCCCTTGCTTCTATTTCATTTGTTATAGCCATTGAAGTTCTTGCAATTTTAATTTGGAATAATGCAAATGTCACAGGTATAGAATTTTTAGAAAATTATACTTCAGTATTTGCCGATGATTTACTACTAACACTTCTCAACCCCAGATCAACTCTAAAAGGTTTACATTTTATCATAAAGCTATTTCAGTCATGCACAGGTCTACACTTTATTAATCTAAAATTTAAATTTATATTTCTAAATAAAAAAAGGAAATTGGAACTACAAAAAATCACATGTAAACAAATCACTTTCTTCGAATATTTATTAGCAACTATAATGAATGGGTCTATATTGAATCAATGAACACTTAAAAAAGCGAACGCTGATTCATCGACCCTATTTAACCAAAAGCCAACAATCCCGAATAGTCTGAACAGTGATTATAATCGCTGTTCCACAAAAAAAATCTTAAAACAGTATTTAATGTGGGGGGCTGTGTCCCCTACTTAAATATACAAACTCCAAGATCGCGCCACAGTGGAGGAAATGGCAAACTCCCAAAACCAGCCCAGCAATTTCTTTCCCTGGAAAAAAATCGCTGTTCCTGGTGTTCAGGATTGTAGGCTTTTGGTTAAATAGGGTCGATGAATCAGGGTTTGTTTTTTTAAGCATTCGCTGATTCAATATAGACCCTAATGAATACTATTGAAGGAATAAGAACTACAAATTATAAAAACATTTTGAACATAATCTTAAGTCTAACTAACAAATGCAACAAAACTATACTATCCTTTGAGGATAGACTGCAATTAATAAAAGTGATTCTCTTTCCTAAACTATTATATATAATACAAGGTTAACCCTGTACCATGCTAAGTCACTTACTAAAGACATTAATAAACAGCATCATTATCATCATGATCAACCCCCTTCTTCCTATTTTCTACATGGGGTCAGAGTGTTGTGTTAATTGTTGCTATCTCTCTCTGTTCAATGCCACACTCCTGCCTTCTTCAACACTTATGGCTGACTGTCACAGATCTTCACTCACACAATTCATCCACGTCTTTGCTGGACATCCTCTTTTTCTCTTACCTTCTTCATGTTTATCCCAAATCTTCTTCACTATCTTGTCTTATGATTTTCTGCACATGCATCTGAACCACTGTAATCTGTTCTCTTTGATCTTTTCTGCATTTGGAACTACTTTGACTTCTGCTCATATGTCCTCCTTTCTTCGACTGTCCCACAGTGTGCATCCTACCACCCTTCTCAGGCACTTCAGTTCTATAACTTTTAGCTTTCAAATCTGCTCTGCCTTTACTGCCCACGATTCTGTACCATAGAGTAGTACTGGTCTGGTCACACTACTGTTTTCTACACCTTATTTTTCAGTTTCTTTGGCATTCTTATGCCATAGACTACACCTGAGACTCTATGACAGTTGTCTGCAGCACCTCTGATTCTAGCTTTGACCTCTTCATTCAGACTCCCTTCTCATCAACCACCGCTCTCAGATACCTGAAGCTATTAACCTGTTCCACTATCTTCCCTTCTATCTCAAATTTCCCCAATTTGTTGCCATTATCACTGCCTTATGTGTACTTAGTTTCATCCCATGTGCCTTCAGTTTTGCATTCCATTCCCCCTATCCTTTGCTGAAGCTCTTTCTCAGAGTCTGCCAGTAATGTCACATCATCTGCATACAGCAGCTTTGTTGATCTGTCCCTTATGACCTGGTTGTCAATGTAGTTCATCATTAGTATGAACAGCAGTGGGCTCAGAATTGAACTATGGTGCATACCCGCTCCCACTGGAAACTCTTCTGTGAGGCAAACACTGTTCATACTTGAGTCATTAGGCCCTTATACATAGCCTCCACTAATTCTACCAATGTTTCTGGGACTGAGCTACCACCAGAATGCCTAAATCAATTTTCTTTGGACCTTGTCATATGTTTTCTCCAAATCTATGAATGCCCAGTTGGACTCTTTCATCATCTCTAGCTTCTTCTCAACTATCTGTCTCACTCCAAAGATTGGGTCAGTTGTACTGCATCCTGATCTAACTCCAAACTGCTCATCTTTCATCTTACATTCTGTGCAATCCATTTATCAATCACCCTCTCCAGAACTTTCATGCAATGTGACTGTGACAGGAGTTTGATGCCTCTGTACTGCTCACAGTTGTCAATGTCTCCTTTGTTCTTGAACAATGGCATGAGTATGCTTATTCTCCAGTCATCTGTGATATGTCTTTCTATCCACACTGCCATAAGTACCCTCAGGAGCCATTTCTCCCCCATCTCACCCAGCATCTTTATCATATATGTTGTGACCTCATCTGAGCCTGCTGCTTTCCCTGCCTTCATTTTCCTTAGTGCTATTTTTACTTCTTCTAGGATGAGGGTGGACTCCTTCTCTTCTCTCATCATAGACTATGCCTGAGGCAGTGCAGCTTCTGTGGGGTTTTTTCATTCAGAAGCTGCTGGAAGTACTCCTTCCATCTGCCTTTGATGTCCTGTGAACTAGTGAGCACATTGTTGCTGGTATCCCTTAAGAAGGGTGTCTGAATATCTTCTTTATCTTTCTGCATTTGTCTTGCAACCTGATATAGTTTCTTTGTGCCACATACTAACTCACTTTACAGAAGCTGGTAGAGTGCCTCTGATGCCCTGTTCTTTGCTACTGCAACTCCTTTCTTAGCTTTTTTGTTAGGCAACCAGTATTCCTTCCTAGCCTGGTTGGTCTTTTCTGTCTCCCACTTTTTCCTGCACTCCTCCTTTCTTTTGATGACTTCCTAGACTTTTGCATTCCACCTCCAGCTTTCCTTATGTACTTTATTTTCATATCTGGCTCTGCCACATATCAGTTCTGTACTCCTCACCCATGCTGTTTTGAGGTGCTGCTATTCCTCTTCAACCCCACCTATTTCCTTCTCCTTTTCTTGGGGTGCTAGAGTCCTGAGTAATTCCTTGAACTGTTGTACTTTCTCTCCAGTCAACTTCCAGGTCTTTTTTCTGGTCTCTGCTGACCTTAGAATCTTTTCTGACTACTGCTTGCAGCCGATTGTGGCAACCAGTGGTTTATGCTGTGGGCCAACTGTTTCACTGTGATGACTTTGCAATCATTGATTCTACCCCAGTACCCTTCCCCTACTAGGAGAAAGTCTACCTGAGTTGCATTTTGGACACTCTTGTATGTGATCTTGTGATTCTCTCTTTTTTGGAACCTTGTGTTGGCTACTATCACACCATTTGCTGGACAGAAGTCTAGAATGACCTCTCCTTTTTTATTCCTGTTGCCCCAACCACATGGACCCAGGCAGTCCTCATATCCTCTTCTGTCTGTCCTGATATGTGCATCCAAGTCACCCATTATCAACACCAATTTATGTTGTCCTGCTTTATCTAGTAGGCCTTGCAACTGCTGTCTGAATGCACTCTTTTCCTCACATTCAGAACCCTGCTGTAGTGCATAGGCTGAGATTATGAATACTGCCCTATCGCTACACTGCCATGAGTCTGTCACTAATTCTGATGATATCCCTCACTGCTATCTGAAGCCTGTCTCTTACTACAATTCCCACACCATTTCTAACTTGTCCTCCTCTTCCTGAGTGGTAGACTCTGGATCCCAAGCCAAGTGGCTTTGCTGCACTGCCCTTCCATCTTGTCTCTTGGATACACAGGATGTCCAGCCTCCTCTGGATCATCATATCATCCACTTCCAAGCTGTGTCCTGTCAGTCAACAAACATTAGTGCTGCAATTCTCAGTTCATGTTTGTCAGGTTGTTTGGTTTTACGTCCAGCTTTCGCTCAACAGAGCTATCCTATGTAACCCAGACTGGCCAACTAGACACCGGTCGGCCAATAGCTAACTGACCCAGGGCTGCTGGGCTTTATGGTTTGCATACACTGGCCATAGGGGCACATATACCCCTTCCATCATTAGCATGGGTCCCTGGCATAGGTCAGACTAGGCTGGGACCTCAACCCACTTATCACCGGTAACTATCCATGCCCATTTTGGCAACATTAGTCAACATGACTGAATCACCTAGAGCAGTATTTTACACTGCTGTGTGGCTAGCCATGCCACATTGTGCAGTTTGTGATCCATGTTCTCCTATCTTGAGGATACTGCTCACCACAGTAGATGCTCAAAGCGGTTGGTCTATACAACTTTTCCCCCATAGAGCACCAGGTAGAGTCTGTGCTGCTGCCCACAGATAAATTCATTGGGTGAGTTTGAGATGGAAACACTCAGCATGTTTTTCAGAGGTGGGTGGAACTCCAAAGAGACACAGGGAGAACCTGCAAATTCCAAATAGGCACTGGTCAGATGTCAGGATTGAACTTTGTACCTTGTGCATGGGAGGCGAAGACCTTAATCATTATGGTAACTGGTATATTCTACATTAATAAACAATTACTAAAATTCTTTTGACTTCCAAACAAACCTATGTTAGCCCTACATCACTATATTAAACCTTGGAAATTAGAAGGTATTATATTTCCTGGTGTAGATACCTGTGTTAAAGCAACGATTTTTAAAACTCTCCTAAATTGGATTAATCCTAATTATAACTCGAATTGGGAAACCTTTCATTTCAACTTACTTAATACTAACAATGGCTTAAATGAAAATAATAGCAGTCTAAATCAAAGGAAATTCTTTTGGCATCATCTTTGTAGCACAACATACAATATAATTCTCCACCCCATCATCCGTTTATTTCATGAACCACATCTTAAATTCTTTCAGAAATATCATACTCAACAAAATAGACTTGAAACTTTTGTTTGAGATTAACATTCTATTTAGCATAACTAAATCTTTCTTTAACAGTCTCCACACTTAAACATGACTTCTAGGGAGACTACATGCTTTTCGTGCTGGTATCAATGTTTTAAAGATCTAAAAGTAAAAGGTCTTCAACAACTTATAAATTATTATGACTTGAATCCTCAAGACTGATTACTTTTACCGAACATTCAAATACAAACTCAAAGCAAATGCTCATTACTTGCATATTCATGTCATTAAGAAAACCCTAAACTAATTCAAAATTTCTCTGATATATTATATAACAAATCTAAGGTAGAAAACATTATCTCTAAATTATATACAATTCTGATAGAGCACAACACTAATAAAATGAAATAATTTGGAAACGTATAACATTGGGTCATAACACTTTTACTTAATCAAGAGCAGGAACCCAAATATTAATTTTTATTAAAAATACATCTTGGTCTCAGCATTGGTATATATTTACATGGAAACTTTTATACAAATCTTTCTTAACTCCAAACAGAATGGCCAAAATAAATTAAAAATAACACCACCATTACAATGTCAGAGGTGTTCCAAGATGTGTAATGCAGATTAGTCATGTTTGGAATTTCATTGAAGATTCAACAAAAGCTTTATGGTTTAATTATTTTTCTTTAACTAGCTTTTTGGTTCCATTTAATATAAATGGTAATTTGCAAGTTGAATAATGAGAATTATCTACCTGCTCTCAACCACTTTGGCAGTGGCAAGGTAAAATATCACTAAGCACTGGAAATTAATTTCACGGCAACTTTTGAAGAATGTTATCTTCCTTAAAAGAAGTAGCCTTGACTGAAACTAAAATAAAGGAAAGTAGGTTATTTCCTAAGAAAAATGTCAACAATATTTGTACAGAAATATTATCTTTAATTGATTTATTTTAGCATAACTCTACCTCCTATTTTTTTCACAATGTTTATTGTTTACATAACATATATTACTACTTACTTTACTGTCTGGAGTACCACAGTTTGTTTTAGTTGCTGTCTCATAGGCTTGTTGTATATATTGTATACAATTTTCCACTTGGAAAAAAAAAAAAAAGAGTATTTTTTTTTTTATTTTATTTATTTATTTTTTTACAATTGTATTGTTGCTCTTCTCAATGGTATTAAATGTACTTCTCTTTATATGTTAATTTTATTTTTAATTTTTGAAGGAAAACAAAACAATGCAATGTTGAATCTGGCTTACAGTTATACATTAGGTGATCATTGGGGGGAAAGAGATGAGAGAGTAAATTTTATCTAGGTTCTATTTGCCTGACTCAAGAAAGTTCTGTGCTACTCATTCAACGTTAGGCAACTTCTTGAAATACAGCCTTTTGCCTCTTTGAATTGTGGGAAAGAAAACAAGTACTTTGGCCTGTAGTGAGGAACTGTAGTGAGGAAGCATTGGACATGGGCTCAAGAAACTCAAAAGCACAATTATAAGAAGCAGCTCAACAGATACAGTCAGTCAATGTACTGGATACCCAAAAGGACACATGTTTTTAAAAGCCTCTCATTTGACAGGGCTCACCCAGGTTCTTGAACTAGCCCTGGGAGTATGGGTAGCTGATCTCTTGTCACTAAACCTAAAGATGTTGCTTTGTATTAAAGAAATTTTCCCTAGCATTAAACATGATATAGTTTCAGGCCAGAAGAAAATGTCAGGCTGGAGCCTTATAGAAGCCCAGTTAAGCTACTGTATAGGTACTTAGAAGCCCATAGTAAATGCGCTGCTGTAGTAATGGCCACTGTGATGCAGCGGTTAGTGTTGTCACCTCACAGCAGGAGGTTATCCAGTTCGATTCTCAGCTGGAGTGCCTTCTGTGCAGAGTCTGCATGTCCTCTCTGTGGTTGAGTGAGTTTTAAAAACATGCCGGTAGGTGTGTGTGTGTGTGTGTGTGTGTGTGTGTGTGTGTGTGTGTGTGTGTGTGTGTGTGTGTGTGCATGCGTGATTGCTTGCATGTGTGTGTGCGTGTGTGTGTGTGTGTGTGTGTGTGTGTGTGTGTGTGTGTGTGTGTGTGTGTGTGTGCCTTCTAGGTCCCGGGCTGGCAACTCGGTACCATAAAAACTCCACTGCCAAACAATCTGCAGACCAGTGATACGCTGTGGCAACCCCTAATAGGAGAAGCCAAAAGACATTGTGCAGCTGCTCATTAGGATACTGTAATCAGGTAGAGTGATGCCTGAGAGTCTCACTTACCAAGTGTACAAAAACTACTGTACTCCATCAAGGCAGTGGGTTTTATGGCTGTATGCAGTAGTGTTACAGGTGATTAGACTCTCTATATCTGAGCTGGGGGAGGAGGAAATGTGACATGGCAATACAAGACCTGCTGTGCAAGCCCTGAGCTTTTACTATAAGTTTGGACATCTGCATATGGTAGGGGTCAGGCACCTTAAAGCAGCAGCAGCAAAACAGAAAGGATAAACAAGTACTTATAATCAGCAGATCTATTTGTAAAAGAAGTTTAGAGCAGAGTTTAAAAGAGACTATGTGCTAGTGTGTTGTGAAAGGCAAGATATGAGTTTTTGGAATGAGATGAGACTACTGCTTCTGCTTAAAAGCTTTGCATTTTGGAAATCTTTAAAAGTTTACTATTTATTTATTAATCATTTGTTAACAAGATATATGGCCCTTTTCAACCACTACTCAGGCCATAAGTAAACAACAACATTAAAGGACACAGCAAAGACACACAATGTAAAACAATGAAAAACATAATTTAGCAAAACAAATGGCATTATGGCACACTGCAAGTTAAGCACATGCTATCGACAAGATGTTAAATATATACTTTGAATAATTCTCCATGAATTAACTATTAGCTGCAAATAAAATATAGAAAAATCAACCTAACTATAATACAAAATATGATGTATTGAGGTAAAAGCAAGTAATTAAAGCAAATATGTAGATTGCTGACTGTTAACCAATTTCTCTGAAAGAGGTGCATTTATATTTTTGAGCTAGATGTAACTTTAGTTGTTTTTTGAAGAAGGCAAGTTTATCTAAAGTTGCAATGTGACCCGGCAGATTATTGCAGGAGGCAGCGACAAGTTTTGGAAAAAATCTTTCACAAGCAAAGCAAAAGCTGGTCTGTTTAATCTTATGGTGGCATTGCTTCAGAGGCTAAAAGATCATTCAAGTATAGTCAGACTATTAGCTAGTGGCAGACAGGAATTTTCTTTAAGCAGCTTAAATGTAAGATTATTAATGTGTTAGGTAGACCCTGCTCCTGCTTGAAGCGTACTACTTATTTGGATAGAGTTACCATGAGTTTCAGTAGAATAAGTAGCCTATACAAAATAAAGAATCTAAGTAGGCTATATAAAATAAAGACTCTTAGTTCCAGTAGTTTGTAGTAGGATTGTATTTATGACCTGATGGAGAGGCAGTGATGGGTAGACCATATTCAAGCATAGACACATTGGCATTTATTGCTGTGTTCTGGTGAGTTTCTATGTTTAGTAGATGAGATGCATTTAAGGCTGCTCTACGTTTCTGAGATTCTTTAGCTGTAGAGCTCTCAGTCTGATTGTGAAAGGAGAGAGCACCATCCAAGAGAATTTGTAGATATTTTTGCCTTTGTGTTGCTGGGTGTAGAAAAATTGGCAAGTCATTTAGCTGAACTGAAAAACATAACAGTGGATTTGGAATGCTGATAGTTAATTTGCTTTGGTAGAATAATTGCAGATAAAAAAGTATTCCATAGCAGTATATAACTGAAGTGTAGATTTATGTGCAACTGTCAAGTCTACGAAATCTGCATTCATGGTAATATTTTGATGCAGGAGGTCACAAGGATAATTATCTTGGTAACGGGATAAGAGTAGAGGGCCTAAGACAGACCTCATAGAACACCATTTGCAAATGATCTTACAGTTGTTCAGAAGTTTTGACATGATGGAGTGTGTTCTATTCTGTAGGTATTTCCTAAACTGAGTGTTTACTTCAGGAGAAAATCCATTACCTGAGAGCTATTTTACTAAGAGTTCATGACTGACAGTTTCAAGGGCTCCTTTTACATCTAGAAAAGTCACAACTGCTAAAAGACTATTCTCCATGTTTTTGCAAATTTGTGAGATTAAAGGCAAAACTGTTCTTTGCATACTATATTTAGAATGGAAACCATACTGCCTGTAAATTATGTAAGTCAGATGAACTAAATGGATTAGTTGGACTAGAAGCCAGAGAATAGCTTCTTTCCAATGAAAAAGGATAGAAAAGCTTTAAGTAAAACTATGTTTGTGTTTTACTATTATACAAAAACCTAAAATGCAAGATTGTGTCTTCTTGATTGTTGTTTAAAGCCCACTGGTACGTCTGTGCTCCCTGGTTGTTATTTAAAGTCCTGCATAAAAATATAAAGGTATGTGCATGGTACTGTCTTACACATCAATTTCTTGTAATACAAGTTGCTACATTTGTTTAAAGCTGATTTAAAACAGTGCTTCTTCTTGAACATAAAGGAATTAAAATATCCAGAATTCTTTTAAAAAAACTCAGCAGGCACACTGGACACAATGAAGGCACCTATAAATCACTTGTGTAGTATATCCAAGCACCAAACAGTAACCAAAAATGCTGGTAGTCCAACACCATAAAACTTTTAATGATAAATAAGGGCTTTGAAATAT
The DNA here is from genome assembly GCF_019279795.1 of Protopterus annectens. Classification (NCBI taxonomy): domain Eukaryota; kingdom Metazoa; phylum Chordata; order Ceratodontiformes; family Protopteridae; genus Protopterus; species Protopterus annectens. Next base: position 107,316,189 of record NC_056728.1, on the reverse strand, counting down.
TGAACAAAGAAAAATAAAAGCTGATAACATAAAATTGATATATATATATATATATATATATATATATATATATATATATATATATATATATATATATATTTTTTAATATGGAGTTGTACCACTAAACATACCTTTTTAAAAGGATTTTACAAGGTGGTTATTATATGGTTTTTAATATCTAAATGATTGTAATTGGAGTGCAACCAATGAACATTGTGCTAACCTTAATAAGTTAATTTATATTAATTAGTGATTGTATTTAAATGAATTTTAGTTGTATTAATGTATTCTGATTAAGTCCTCTGTGAGGAATGAAAGCGCTTAATTTTCTTTATCATTAAAAGTTTTATGGTGTTGGACCATCAGCATTTTTTGTTACTCTTTGGTGCTTGGTTATACTACATGAGTGATTTATAGTGATTTATAGGTGCCTTCATTGGCTCCAGTGTGCCTGCTGAGTTTTTTTAAAATAATTCTTGTTTCATTTTTAAACTCATCTTTCAACCGATTATGTATTGTGGAATTAAAATATCACTTTGTGGAACATCGTTATGACAGTGTGATAATTTTCAGTGGATATTGTGATGTCCCTGCACTAGCCCAGTAATCAAGGAGCCTCAATCCTCACCACTGGCAACAGTGAGGGACATGCACAATGGGAACATACACAGTATAGTATAATTTCCCTTAAGAACACACAGAGATCACAGTCAGTCTGGGGTTGGTTTATTCCTCTTTCTCCAGATCCCCAATAAGACTCCCCACTGGCACAGCTATAGGGTCAAGATCTCAGCTGAGGGGTCAAGCCAAGACCTCCATCACCCTCTCTGTCCAATCAGTGCTTCATGTCCCTGCCCAAATAGCTGACACACACACACACACACACACACACACACACACACACACACACACACACACACACACACACACACACTTTGAGACTTGGTTTATATACAAACACACACACACACACACACACACACACACACACACACACACACACACACACACACACACACACACACACACATACACACTTGGGGAATGCTGGCACAGGTTTACTAGCTATGCCTCCTTCTGCCCAAACTATAAGATAGTTATCACTGCCACTTATAAAGGCCATTACAAAGGGTGACCAGTCCTACTATGTAATGTTACTATTATCCAAATGGTAAGTGTGACTAAGAGCAAGGCTATTGGAGTGGCCTGTACAGTGTCACTAAATACATATGCAAGTACTCTAAGAGCTTAAATATCTCTAAACAAACCTGCCACAAAGAAAGGTTTAAATATATTTAATAATAATTAATAAAAGAACAAGGCAATACTCAATCAACACAGTAACTACAGAGCTCAGAATCACAGGAAATATTTTAGCATTGCAGAACAGTCTCAAATGAATACAGAAAACATCTAAACTAATCTTTATTATATTTCTATCTATCTCTAAAAGAGATGCTATGCTTAAATCTTACTTACAAAGTAACATGCAGGCAGAAGTGCTGAATGGATGTTTCTAGGTTCAAGATACGATACAAAATGCCCAATCTCTCTATCTGAGAGAGTTCTTAAATTAATATCACATAGTACTGCTGGGTTAGCCTGGATGACATCACTCTCTGTCACCTGCCTTCAGTTCCCAGGCTAACAGAAACTAAGAATGTTATCATCTCTGTGTGAGAACTACATATCTTTCAGATGTACAGCTGCTAGTAAGCAATAAAACACTTTGTATTTTAAAGCTAGTAATTAAAATTACTTTCAAGACAATATAAAAACTTCTAGCTCTAGACATTGTGTCTGCTTACTGAGATAATGCAATCATAAAACTCTTTACTTTTCAACTTATTTTCTTGAAGTTTTGCAAGTTAACTCTGTATGTTCCAGCTTCTACTATTAAAACATACATTTGTACAGATATATAGTTTATATACATTTCTGTTCTTTTCCAGTAAGGTACACTGTGGTAGCATTCTTGAAGCTCAGTATATAACATACAGTTCATCACACACTTAATATACACATAAGATATAGTTCTCTTACATTTGTAAGACAAGCATATGAATCATATTAATATTCACAAATGCTGCATGACTATCCACAAAATTCTAGATAGCTGGGCTGGCAATGTCACAGATACTAGCAAAGCTCTGTTGTTTTTTAAAGAAATGTTTTCCTTACTGAAAATCAGACTTGACTTTATGGTTTTCTGTTCAGCTGAAGCATGTTTTGTTGTATTCTAAACCTCCCCCTTTGTCAGACCTGAAAAAAGCCATGATTACTGATTAGAAATCAGTAGTTTTTGCAATTAGTGTCCAGATATGCATCAGTTTGGCATATGTGTAAGGTATGAAAACAATATGCAGTTTGGCATAGCTGGTTTGAAAGCTGTTAGCAAGATCTGGTTGCCTCCTTTATCTTGTTAACAGTAGATCTTTTCTGAATTAAAGTTTGCTGGAATCACCAAGTAGTAATCTAGTAGCTACATGGACTCGTGAATTCTTAACTGTTTACCTTGCCAAGATGAAATGTGCACAGCATAAATGGGTGAAGAATATGACTGCATATTTTAATCTTAATAAAATTAAATTTGCATGGTCTTTGTCTTCTGTTTTAGGAACTTCTTGCTGTTCACAGTATATAAATGCTCGATGCTATTTATTGCATTTGTGGCTGAAGGAAAATGTTCTGCTTTGTCACTGTGATTCACATGTACACTGAACAGTCACTATTTACTAGACTAGATGCTAAGTGCACATTGGCATGTTTAAATGGCATCTACATGCAAATGAGTTTGTCTTCATAACCTTACCTAGACTGGAAAGGGGGGGGGGGGTCATCTTCCATGTAATCACAAGGGGTGACTGTAGATCGCTTCTTTGGGAACTCACTGCTGTCTTCAGTCGCTTGAACAGTGATCACAGGGTAAGTACATGAAGGAGGGCTCCTGCTTATTGGCTCAGTTTCCTACAGATTGGTGTTTGTATTGTTTGTCAGGCTGAGTTGTTTTATTTCCTATGTTTAATTATAGAGATATTGGTCCAGACAAAGTAAGCTGTCTGCTTAACAGATTAGGCCATGGCTACAATTTGGCTCCCAGAAAACAACAAAATGTAAAGACTTATCATCATCTTTTTGTAGATGATTTAAAACATTATAGTTCATCAGATAAGGAACTGAAATCACAACTACAAGTCATCAAAGCATTTTCATACTGTATAAAAACGTCATTTGGTCTTGATAAATGTGCAAAAGCAACCTTTAAAGCAAGAAAGCTGCAGCACAAAGAAAGCATTAGTTTGGGACAAGAATGTGATATAAAAGAACTTAAACAAGAGGGAGTGTTTAAATATTTGGTAATTGATGAAGGATCAACACTAAAACATGAACAAGTGAATAAAACTTAGTAAGGAATATTTTAGAAGATTTAAATGAATACTGAAAACAGCACTGACATCTAGAAACAAAGTCCAAGCTATAAACCAACTTTCTCTTCTTGTCCTAACTTACAGTTTTGGAGTGATTGATTGGCCCCAAATGCAAACAAATGCTAGCAGAGCAGCAAACCAACCAAGCACAGCTAATGTTGTTGAAGTCTTTGTCTGCCAGTTTATCCTGATCTGTGGGGGTAGACAGCCTAGGCCTATCTATCATCACCCTTAACCATGTATAACGACATACTCATCCTAAAGCAAGGCCTTGTACATTGCCTTCAGCTTACGAAACGTCTGGTCATATTATAACCAGGCTGTCCCACTCCTCACTTAGAGTGCTTCCCTTAAGGTCAAAAACTGTTAACAAAGGCAAGGCCTGCTGAAGGCCCTTCTTGACAATCTCTACCATATAATATGAAGCCTTTTACCTAATTACCACAATTCTTGAGCCTAAATTGCTAGTCTGCCTTCTATTACATGCAGCTAGGGCTAAGGGCTGCTGCCAAATCCTTGGCTCCTGAGCCATCAGGCTCTAAGAGATGCTGAATATTATCAGCGTCAGTCAAATCAAATAGATCCACATACTATCCAATGCAAATCTAAGAATGTGATCTATGATAGGTGCTGCTGCTATAACATTTGAACCACTAAAAGAGGTGACTCCATGCTATCTCCTGTAGGGCCCAACAGGTCCCCCTTGTCTCACAGACACTTGATGGTTTGGTAAAGGATGCTGTGGAAATACTGAAGGCTGCAGAAGTGGGACCTCTCCATCTTCTACCTTAAAGCTCGAGGTGGTCAGCTGCTGCGAATTATGCGAATTATGCGAATTACTGAAGCCCTTCTTCATAACTAAGTCAAACAGCCTGGATCTATTATCCATTGACTACAAATCTTAAAAAAAAACCTCCAGATAATCTTCAAGTGCCTGCTCTTGTAAATTAAACATTTATAGGTGAATTCTACCGCAGCCACATTACCAGCAGGAGTGGCAAGAATCTGCAAAGTCACTCAGTTAACAGCAGTCTGTTCCTCACTTGCAGGCTGTACTGCTCCTTTCTAATTCTGACTTCTCAATTTCTTGGCTACAAGTGTTCTGTCTCTGGGATCATATTCTCCTGCTTGGGTTCTCACCCTCTTGCCCTGAGCCTGTGATACCCTCTCAGCTGGTCATCCTTCTCTGCAATCTCTAGCAAGAAGGACTTCTGAGGCAAAGGTGACTGTAAATGAGAGAGAAGAGGAGTGAAAAAAAAGGAGGGGGACATTTTAATTCCTGATTGACTAAATAATAATTACTGTCAAGTATAACAAGCATTCCATTCAAATTTCCTGCCAAATCGATGGCTAGAAATACCACTGGAGGAGAGCAAGAGAAAAATAAAACTTTAACTGGCCAAGTTCAAATCCTGCACTCTCTGCTTGGAAGACCACAACTTTAAGCTCCAATTTAAACCCTTGTTCTGTGTAACCGACCACCTGACTTCCTGACTGACTGAAGCATATTAGTTAGCAGAAGAATACATTTCAATGCACCCTCACCAGTCTAATTAACCAAGACAAGGGGAGAGTGTATTGATGACTGCATCCCACACTTTATATGCTTCATTATTTGGTATTCCTTTTTTGTATTATATTACTTGCTTCTTGTTTCCTCCTTTCTTTATTTTTTATTTATTTACCTTTATTTTCTGTAGTGTCCTTAAGAATGTGATGGAGCTGTCAGTATCACTGGTCAGGCAGGAAAGTCAGAGTCAGGAGACAAAGAGAAACAAGTTCCCTGACAGGAAAGGTGGGAAGCCTACGAGCCATGCATCTGTCAGAGTGAAACAACTATGTAATTAATACCTGACAAAATCAGTACCTGTGGGTAAACCCACCAAAAACCCAAAGTGAAGGGGGTGACACTGACCAATAGTTAACTATGACCCCTTCTGGGTTATAATTACTTCATGAAAGCATGAAAGCATCCAAACTATGGTACACAGAAAACCAACAAACAAAAAAATGATTACTCCTTAACTAAGGAACCAACCAAGTACCTTGCAGAATATTATTCATTGGCCTAATGAACGAGCCAGTGCTGCTCAACATGTGAAGGCAATAATTACAGTTACAAAGTTCTGTAAATTTCATTACTGAAAGTTTGAAAAGTGCCTATTATTGTACCTCACTACAAGACGGACAAATACATCTTTTTAACTGAAACCATACCAGAGTAAAGCTATAAAAATGAAGGACAAGAAATAGGAGGTTGGTAGACTAGATGGGAGAAGATGTAATAGCACAAACCAACAGTAATCCAAATGTCGAACCCAGCACGGAGGCTCGGCCAGAACAGGAACACAAACTTGCTGTTATATAACTTTGCTGACACTGCTCCCCACCACAAAAGCTCCGTTGACGAGGATGTAGTTATGACAAATTTTATTCCTTATAGACTTCCACACTATAGCGTTTGACAAATACTTAACACAGTCTCAATGAATCACAAAATTCAATCACAAAATTCAACACAGAGGGTTAAGCGCTTTCATCTGTTCCTCACAGACTTCCTCAGAACCATTTTTTCACTTCCACTACACATTTAAATACGCCCCTTTGGCGCCAAAATTGTGTTGATTCATTAATACATTTAAAACTTTAAAAACTTTATTATATATGTATATAAATAAAAATAATAATAATAATAATAATAAAATTCATGAATTACTATGTTATTACTGTGTTGTTTCATAGTAATCTAATGCCTATGTGCATTATACCTTGTATTTGATCTTAGTTGTCGGTGTTGCCACTGACAAAATAAATTAAATAAATAAAAAATCGTGTATATATTTTCAATATTGTACAAGGGCTGTACTTTATTGCACTGATTACACATAAAATCAATATAAATATATGTAGATGAACTCACAATCAATATTCTGATATAATAATATAATGGACAATTTTTAATATTTAATATATCACTATTCATATCTAAATCGGTTCAAATTCTACTTACTAAAACCATATGTTTGAATGTATATCTACAATTAATGAGCAAATATAATAAATAATAATAAATTAATAAATATATATGTAATGAAGATAAAATGTATATATATCTGTCATAAATTGATGTGTATATCTCTTTATGGAATACATTGTACAATGTAATGTTGGAATGGGAGGATCAGTTTATTTTCCATAGTGAATATTACGAACACATGCTGCTATATACACGATTTTTGGATGATATATTCATTATTTGGAAAGGAGAATCTAAAGACATACCTGCCTTTATTGAATACATTAATAAAACAACAGAATTTAATCAGTGCAATAAAGTACAGCCTTTGTACAATATTGAAAATGAACATAGATTGTTGCACCTAGTACTTTACATTTAGTTAGAGTTATTTTGATTAGAAGTAATTATTAGTGTTTAGGTAGTTATACACAACAAGCCAATATACTCAGTAACACAAGCGTCTATTCGACATTATTTATTTATTTATTTATTTAATTTATTTTGTCAGTGGCAACACCGACAACTAAGATCAAATACAAGGTATAATGCACATAGGCATTAGATTAATATGAAACAACACAGTAATAACATAGTAATTCATGAATTTTATTATTATTATTATTATTATTTTTATTTATATACATATATAATAAAGTTTTTAAAGTTTTAAATGTATTAATGAATCAACACAATTTTGGCGCCAAAGGGGCGTATTTAAATGTGTAGCGGAAGTGAAAAAATGGTTCTGAGGAAGTCTGTGAGGAACAGATGAAAGCGCTTAACCCTCTGTGTTGAATTTTGTGATTGAATTTTGTGATTCATTGAGACTGTGTTAAGTATTTGTCAAACGCTATAGTGTGGAAGTCTATAAGGAATAAAATTTGTCATAACTACATCCTCGTCAACGGAGCTTTTGTGGTGGGGAGCAGTGTCAGCAAAGTTATATAACAGCAAGTTTGTGTTCCTGTTCTGGCCGAGCCTCCGTGCTGGGTTCGACATTTAGATGGGAGAAGATGACAGGCGGCCTGAACATTACCTCCTCTTTTTTAATTAATCCACGTCTTTTGGGTTACTAATACCATGATGGGAATGAACCCCATTCCTAAGTCAGAGTATGATTAAAGTTCATGAAATTAGTATTGATTCACTCTTTGCTACTAGCCAGAAGTGCTCTTTGCAGCACCCTCAATGTGCCCAATAATGACTCCTTCTGCAGTTCATATGGAGTTACATGTATCGGAAACAAATCTAAGTATGATTGTAAATTCTATTTTATAAGACCTGTTGCTCCTATTGCTACTGGAACAGTCTGGGTATCCTTCTTCCACATTGCCCTCGTTTATGTCTGCAAATCCTGGAATTCTATGACTTCATGTATCTCTGTTTGTAAGACACTGTAGTCACTGGGTGCAGCAATTTCAATGATCAATGCTACTTTTGTCTTCTTTTCATGGACTACTATATCTGGTTTTCTCACATCTATTTTTTGAACTGTTGGTAATGGGTGATTCCATGTGATATAAACTTCATCATTTTCTATAATGCTTTGTGGCTCATGTTTCCAGTGTTTTTCAGCCACTTCAATACCATAATGTTTGCACACTCACCAATACAACAGTCTTGCCACATTATTATGCCTTTCAGTATAAAGTCCTGCCATTAGTATATCACAGCCAACAACAAGATGTGTGACTGTTTCCAGTTTTGTTTTACAAAACTTACATTTGTCTGCTTCTCACATGTTCAATGGACTTTGTAAACCAATGTGTATGTAGTCCACTAACTTGGGTCACCAATATTAACCTTTCATCTTTTGGTTTAAATTTACCTCCCCTTAACCATTCCTGTGTTTGATCCTGATCACCATGAGATTATTCCAAGAGTTTTCTGTACTTCCAATTATATTTATACATTTTCCATATCTCTTGCCTTCTCATCTGATCCTTCACCTTATATCTTTTCTTTTGATTTTTGGTACATTTAGTTGCTGCCTGATTTTTATTTACTTCTGATTTGATTTCCATTCCTCCTTGACTGATATAGTTTGCTTCAACTTAACATTTTTACCTTTATTTGTTACTCTTTTAAAAAAGTAATTTTATCACTTTAAATATATTGCTTTACTTGGAGCTCAGCAATCATGTAAGTATGTGATCTAGTAGGTTTTGTTATTTAAATTGAATTCAAATACTGTGTTTTATCTGCAGTTTATACTTAATAAACAAAATGACTAATCTATTTGTTTTTTGGTTTGTTTGGTGTACATTGTTTGTTTATTGGTCATACTATCTGTCAGAGTCTTTGTGGCCTGCGGTTTATCTTTGCTGGTTTACAGTTTTGTCTGTTTTTTTAAACATTTGCTTTTTTGCTCCTTTGGCTGAAAGAGGACTGAGAGTGTCCCAAACTTTGTTTCCCAAACCAGATATTTCAGCCTTGCGAAAGTCAAATGGAGATTTAACACTCCTTGTTTACCAGCTTTCCCAACATTTTGACAATCTTTCTTTTACTATTCCCTCACCATTGGAGGACAGGGAGTGTGTTACATTTGCTGAGTCTCTTTCCAAGTTACCTGTTACATCTACAAATTAGAACCTGAGATTTTTGGGGGGCTGAAACTACCATTGCTGACAATATTAGTGTGAGGAATAATTCTCCGAATGAAATTTCCATCTTAATAGCCTGGTTACAAGGAGATTTTCATTTCTCAGGTTCTCAGCAACAAGGTAATTCTACCATTATTCATAGACTAAATGATTTTGACCATAAGTTGCTGAAATTTAAAAAAACTGCAGCTTGAAAGCACTTTCCTAACTGAATGTATTAAAGAAAACTGAGTCCTTAAGGGTTTGCGCAAGTGGAGCTACTCTTCTGGCTTGGTTAATGATTCTCCCTTGGATCAGGACTTATTAAGATTTTTTGATAAACATGGGTGTGAATATATATGGTTATTAATTAATCACAAGTTTTTGGATGAGTTTGGTTCAGAGATTAGTAAGCTTGATAAATTGTTTACATGTGATCTATCATTCAACCAGTATAGATTTGATTATGGTTGAATATTTAAGAGCATAGACCAGTAACTTTCTACTATAAAAAATAGGAAAATCAGGAAACTTAAAAGGGATTTGCAAGCATATCAGAACCATACAGCTTATCCTACACCATTAGGTTCCCAGACCTATGGAAACCCCTATCTCTCCCTATATGGTATCAACCATGATAATGTGTCAGATGGTGGACATTTTGGTGATTCTGAAGCATCTAGACCAGCTGATAATGAAATTCTTGGTGATTATGACCGTGATGACCTTTTAGATGTCACACATGCCCCCCATCTATCAGAATGGATGACGGCCAGGCAGAATGCACTCCAACCATATTACCAGAAACAAACACAGCCACCACAGAGGACCCAATCACACTGGCACACCAACAAATACCAGAACAACAACCAGAAGTAAGTAATAATTCTTCTTCTACTGAACTTAGACATGTTTCTTGTAAAATTATCAAGAACAGTAAAGGGATTTTACAGTGTATAATTATTCTTCCTATGAAATAACTACTAATTGTGCAAACCTTTTCGAGCATGGGGTGATGTTTAAACCAAATAAACATGCACGTTTACCTCATCATTTAATGGACTTTAGACTTTTTACTAGAAAACTTAATTTTACTGTCATTTTTGACAGTAGTACAACAACTACTGATGCTCAGAATTTCAAGTACATTTAACCTCCCTGTTCATCCTATAATTTCTTATTTTGAAAGAATGTGTGAACTAGACTTCTGTAACACCCTTACTACCAGAAAGACATGACCTGTTGAGAATAACAACTTAACATCTAGTGAACAACAATTGCTTCATGAATTAAGTTCACAAGATTTAAGAGTATAGTGACAGTTACATCTTTGTCATTATTGATGTTAATGACTGACCTCTACACTGTCATTCCCATGACTTGGGAACTCAGTGGTTTCCAGCATTTCTATTTTAAAAGGGGTTTGCAGAGGAAATAATTAACACATTTGAAACACTTTTAAAAATTGCATTGAAAAATAAATTTTTGATCTTTGATAAAGAATTTTTCTCCAGCATTCAGGTGTGGCCATGGGTTCTGCATGTCGTGGGTTGTTTGTGAATGTGGTTATGACAAAGTGAGAATATTCTCATTTGTTTGAATATGATTTATGATTTTATGAACTTTTGTAAACTATATCTGTACTTCCTGGATGACATCTTTAATGTTTGGGATCATGACAGTAATTCACTTCAACATTTCTTCAGTTATATCAATCAGCCAACTGAATTTCTTGAATTTTCTTATGCTGCAGATAAAGATAATAATTTTAAACCAAAATGTGTAGGAAATCCACCTTTTCAAACATGTACTTACATTTTACCAGCTATACTGCGGTGGTGGTGCTGCGGTAGCGTTGTCGCCTCACAGTTAGACGTTGCCCGTTCGATTCTCAGTTAAAGCGTCTACTGTGTGACGACATGCGTGAATGGGCGTTCGCCGTTGAAGGTTGTGCGTTAGGCCCGGCAAGCCAGCATGTAAAACTCTACTGCCAATCATTAGCGGACCGGAGTTCCGCTGTGGCGACCCCTAACCGGGAAAAGCCGAAAGACACACACTTACATTTTACCAGCTCCCATCCCTGTCATCAGAAGTGTGCTGTTGTTAAAGGACACTTTGTAAGAGCTGCATGCATGCTTTCTGATTTTGATTCTTTCCTAGATGAATGTGAACATATTAAACATATGTTTTTGGCCAGAGACTATCATAGTAAATTTATTGATTCACTAATGTATGAGGTGATCAACAAAAGGAATATGGACATTTTAGACCTATTTTACAGCATGCTCACTATCAGGATCCTGTTATTACATCAGTCAGTCCCATGGAGCTGATAGACTAAAGTATGATCTTTTATAACAACATTGATTCTTCTATATGTCCTCTTAATGCTTGTTGGGTCAGTCCTGGTTTGGCAGGTTCATTTATTACCCATTACAATGTGGACAGTAACATAATCAGAGAAATCTTTTACAAAAACTGGGCTATCTTGAGAGATGCTAGCCAAATAGTGGTAAAGTCAGTGATAAACCTCACATTACTTTTAAGAAAGGACAGAATTTTAAGTACTTGGTTGAACATTTTGGCAATAACAGCAGGAAAATGTTTTCACAAATTTTAAAATGTCTAAGTGTGGGAGCTGTTCTTTGTGTAAATTTATTCTTTGCTGTGAACAGTTTATAGTAAAGAGTTTTAAGTTTAACATGAAAGAACTTTGTAACTGCTCCACCAGAGGTGTTGTTTATGCTGCTTTGTGTGAATGCTTATTACATAGGCAAGACTGAACGCCATTTTAAAGATTGCATTTGGGGAATTTGGGAATGCAATAATGACATCAAAAATAAGAAAGTAAGTAAAGCTTTAGCTAAACACATCAGCATTTTTCCTAATCACCTATTTAAATTTGTAGTTATAGACAGGGTGCCAATTGATTTGCGTAGTGGCCCTTGGCAGCTACTTTTGGAGAAATGTGAGTTGTGTCGGCAAATGCAATTAATTGCTGGTAGCTGGCCAGGGCTTAAAGATATTATTTCTATTTCATGTTTATTAAAACTGAAGGCTTTGGAGTGGTAGTTTGCTTCAACTTGACATTTTTACCTTTATTTTTTTTTACTCTTTTAAAAAAGTGGTTTTAGCACTTTAAATTTGTTGCTTTGCTTAGAGCTTGGTAATCATATAACCATGAGATCTAGTACCTTTTGTTATTTAAATTGAGTTCAAACACTGTTTTATCTGATGAAGTTTATACTTAATAAACAAAAGTGCTAATCTATTGTTTTTGCATCGTTTGGTATATACTGCTTGTTTATTGGTCATACTATCTGTCAGAGTCTCTGTGGCCTGCTGTTTATCTTTGTTGGTTTACAGTTTTGTCTGTTTCGTTTAAAACATTTACACATATGTACACCTTCACAACAAGCATCATAATCAACTTTGTTTTCATATGAAAACCATTCAATTATTTAACCAGCTCGCCAGCATCAACAACTGATGGAAAACAATGTTACAGGAAAGAGCCTCATGTTGTAAGAAACAGTCTCTACTTTGATTTTGCATTTATTTTCAAATGTGGGCTTGCCCATGACCTAATCTGTACAATTGCATATTAAACATCACAAACACCTTAGTAAAACAAACTTGTTTTCATAATAAAGAACTACATGCTTTGTTTATGTAGCTTGACAGCATCACTAACAACTAACGGGGAAGATAACTATAAGAACCTCTTCTAAAAAACAGTCTTTCCTTTCCTCTGATTTTACATTTATTTGCAAATGTTGGCTTGCACATGACCTAATAGGTACAACTGCATGTCACGCTTCGTAATCACCTTTGGGAAAAAGCTTTATTTTCATAAGAAAGAACTACATTCTTGTTTTTGTTACTGTAAGACAGAACTATATGCTGTAAGAAAAACAAAATAATCAAGTTGCCACATAAGCAACTGCAAATGTCAAGTTTCTCCACCTCAGCACATCCTGCCTATGAATGCAGTGCCATCATTTTTCTTATTTTGACACTTTTAAAAAAAAAGCAAAGATAATCTGGAGATGCAGCATTCTATAAACCTCAGACTGACAACAGAGAAGAAAATTAAGTAGCATTTATGTCTATATATAGCACAAGTGAATGCAAGTCAGGAGAAAGGTAATTTAAAAATAGCCATGAGGAAGTACAATGGAATGGATACAAAGGCTACATTGCTGTCATTAAATATGTTATGGCCTTTTTTCCTAGATGACATCTTTTTGCCAAGGTCAGAAGATTAGTTCACAGTCAGGTAGCTGACATTGTTGCTTACTCTGTCTGCCATCTATTTCCAAAGGCATCCACCCAACTGCAAACTTTATTAAAGATGCCACTGAGCCAAAAAGACAGAAACAGCATAACTCGGCTTCTTTCATCCACCAATTGCCCACCAGTTATAACCACTTTGATGATGTACACCACAAATGTTTATTTTAAGTGGTAAAAAAAAAACATGATCAAAAAAAAAAATTAGCAAATTCAGGTCAAGAACAGCAAGGGTGCACTTTCATCAACAGACTCCAACTATACATATCAGTTATACCTACTTAATATTGACAACTGCTTGCTTTTGATTACATAAAATATGAGTGACTGCAGAAACTCACAGTAGCCATGTAAAACCTGATTAATGACCGGCTTACCCCAAGGTTAAACCATCAAATATACATATATTTATTCATCTGCCCCACATACAAGTACAGCAGATAGTACCTACCCAGTTAAGAATCAAATGAGTATTCAGTCTCTGGTTCGGCTAAGCAGGACTCTAACTTTCATCTACAGACTGCTGTCATACCCACCAAATGCAGCCATTCTGACAATTTATACATCAACTCTTTTTAGATAGATCATATGAAATGAAACATATGTGCATTGTAATACATTTGTTTCACACAGATGCATAGTATCTCTGCAGAGTTATATCAATGCCTGCATGAATGTGGTCATGAAATTACAAGGGTCAGTCAATTTTATCTACAGACCCACCAAACCCAACAATTAGACATTCTGACTATATACACATAAAGAAATGCATATTATATCTTCCCACCATAAGCAAAACACAGGCACATGTGCTTACAGATACACACAAACACATGCAGATAGCACACACACACACACACACACACACACACACACACACACACACACAGACACACACACACACACACACACAAACACACACACAGCAGCAGGGGTCATTCTCATCCACCGATTGCCAACATAGCCATTACAGCCACTTAATTATGTACCTTCATGTCTGACTGAGATCACAAAAAATAGTGACCATAGCAATACATTTTAACTCATTTCACACAGACACACAGTAGCCCTGCAAAGCTACATGTGGATACATCCAGTTAACAAATAAAACTTATATCTCAATGGTGTAGAGGGATAAATCACTGGCTATGTACATTTAGATAGTGGCTTGGGTGAATGTAGGAGCTGGGGCTGCAGCTGCTTGCTGAAAATGTCCTGTGCAGACATTAAGTAAGATCATCGCAGTCAGCCCACCGCATGCTCCCCTTCATTGCATGAGCTGAGCATCTGCAGGGAAATGCTAGCATGCAAGAAAAAAACCTTTGAATTACCCCTGATGGCTGTCTGAATGATGGCACCACCCAGGCAATCCTCACGTCAGTGAAGAAAGAGAATAAAATGGCCAATTGGCCAGGAGGGTGCTGATGATCAATGGACATTTTTGGGAGGGGACAAAGAGTGCAAAAAGATAAGCAAATAAATACATAAATAAAACTCTTCAGATGGCCATTGTAGCGCATTACTTGGGTCTCCCTTTAGCAGTGACCACTGGTATAAGTAAACTAACTAACATAAAAGCATAAATAAATAAAATAAATGACAACAAATCTTGTCCTTCAATCATAAAAAATGGGATATTAGGAAGTTAAGTGAGCTACCAACTGCAACAAGCAAATAGTATCAATAAATAGAAACATACATAGATACTTCTGTGTTTATATAGATATATACACACACACACACACACACACACACATATATATATATAATATATATATATATATATATATATATACATACATATATATATATATATAGATATATGTGTATATATATGTGTATATATATATATATATATATATATATATATATATATATATATATATATGAGTCTACTTCTGATTGTCGAAAACACACTTTCTCGACAACCAGAAGATCTAACCCATTTAAGTGAAAGTACACTTTCGCAAAAGCCGGTCTCTGAAGCACATTACAGTGAGGATAAGGAAATATATCCTTTTCCCCACTATAGTGCAATCTCGGAGTTAGCATATTAAAGTAGGGGGGTGTGGGGGTGCAGACTGCCACATAGGGGGCTGCATGGGGGCTTTCCCCCCTGAAAAATACTGTTTAAAGTACTTTTTTGTTTGTTTTTTTCTGGTTTGGAGACCGACTTTTTCAAAAGTACACTTTCGATGTAGTGCACTTTTGCTTTAATGGGTCTCGATGTTTCTTGTTCGAGATTGTGAAATTTCGATCAAGAAACATAGACCCATATATATATATATATATATATATATATATATATATATATATATATGTGAGTTTGTGTTTGTGTGTGACACATATACAGACATAGCTGTGTAGGTATACTAGAATACATATTAAAATGGCAATGATAAAGTACTTTTCATGTCATAATGACTACAATTGGTGGGTATGACATCAGGT
Source organism: Protopterus annectens (assembly GCF_019279795.1). Taxonomy (NCBI): domain Eukaryota; kingdom Metazoa; phylum Chordata; order Ceratodontiformes; family Protopteridae; genus Protopterus; species Protopterus annectens. The sequence continues at coordinate 107,300,416 of NC_056728.1, read as the reverse complement.
GAAAGTCAGAGACCTGCTTAGAGGAACCAGAGACTGAATCCTCATTTGTTTCCTAAGTAGGTAGGTACTGCCTGCTCTGTTTGTATGTGGGACAGATGACTAAATATATGCATATTTGATGGTTTTTCCTTGGGATAAGCTGGCCATTGATCTGATTTTGCATGACTACTGTGTTTTTGCGTGAAAAAGGTTACAAATATATTACTGCAGCCACTCATAGTTTATGTAATCAAATGTCAATATTAAGTAGGCATAACTTTCTTACATTAATCTGATGGAAGGCATCATGTTTTGCAGTGAAGACACATGCTGACTTGTTTCTTATAGTTAATTTAAAACTGTGACACATTTAGCGTATCACCATTTCCAGAGTGGAACTGATACATATCAATCAAGGTATGGAAGTTTTAACTTCAGTTAAGTTTAAAAGTCATGCATTACATTTTGTGTGTCAGTGTTTGATTCAAATGTATCATTTGTATTGTGTATCTGGCTGCATTTAATTTTCGGATTTTATCCTAGTGCTGGTTTGGTCTTTCTCTGGGTACTTCTTGCTTTAGTTTGATTCAAAGAACATACATCTGCTCGAGGGTTTAAACAGTGAACTCTGTTGGCTATAAAATAAAGCAATATAAAGTGACTTGGCTTTACAATATTCCACAATGGAATGGAAAATCCCTGAATGTGATGGATGATACTTTCCCTTGAAGAGGCAAGGAATGAAAGACCTTGGGCTATACTTCATTTATTCTTCAGTCTTGCAGAAAATGCCTAGAATTAATTATTCTATCCTTACATTTACAATGTAGATCTTACATTTTTATTGCCTATAAATATTAAGCATTTTCAAATAATTTAGAAATAAAACACAACACTAGCCTAATTATTTTAAGGCTAATATATGAAAGATATGCATACTATCTACTTTTTTGACCTGGACTTGTTTTAGGATGGGTTAGAAAGGAAATTACACCAAATTAAAAAGTACAGCATAAGAAATATTGAAGCTAAGGAGAAACAGTGTATATTAAAATGTTTACATTTACTTAAACTGCAAAGAAATAACTACATCAAATCTGGAATATGCAGATCTGTATTAAAAATGATATCATACAATACAAAACTTCACTTATATAAATTTATAACAGTGTACTAAGCAGAAAATTGAATTAAATTTGTATGTAACAGTGAAAAGGCCATTTAAGGAAGAAAGATTTCATGGTGTTCCTGGATAGCATGATCAGGACCAATAAAGCATTATAGGATGATGCAGGGTACATTAACATTTGAGGCCTCCTGACTGCATCCATATGGCTACAGTCTGTTTCACCAGCCAAGCAGTTTTAAATGACTTATCAATCAATGGTATGGATTGTATAACGGGATGAAAAATCTGTGGCTTAAACAAATAAATGAAGGATATCAATGAGTCTTACTGCACTTTTTAGGCCTAAAGCATACAAATATGTAGAAGAGATTTGGGGTTGGTATAAAGGTTAAAGTGTTTACCCCAACGATATGAGATACAGGGTCTGATTCTTACCTTTGGAAGTGAATATTGGCTAGAATTAAAATGGCCCCAAGGATAGCTACCCTAATATTATGAACCTATAAATGCACTATGTTTCATATTGTTTGGTGAAGAAATGTTGATGTAGATTCAAAGTGCTTTCTTTACATTAATGATGCACATTAATCTTATTAAATTTTATAATTTACAAATATTCTACTTACATTAATATGTTTTCACAATCAACAATTTCTGCCCAATCTGCCCTACAAAATGTTAATTTTAGATTGCCATGGAAAGAATGTCTCACACATACAGTAAATAATGTAAATCTGTCATAGAGTAGCTCAACTGCTTGTTAAAGAGGGGAAGAGAACACCATCTGTACAGAAGTAAAGCACAATGTTATAGAAAAAACAAGAAGTCAGTTTATAATAACAAGGGACACTACATTTAAAATGATAGTTGGTAAATCAGCCTGCATTGGTGCATCACAGTGGAAGTAGTTTCCTTCCTCAGACTCCCTACTATGCTGAGGAGCTGAAACACTGAAAATAGGGTCTATATTAAATCAGTGAATGCTTAAAAAAGCGAATGCTGATTTATCGACCCCATGTAAGCGAAAGCTTACATTCCCATACACTCAGAACAGTGATTTTTTCCCAGAGAAAAAAATCGCTGTTCCACAAAAATAAAAATAAAAACTTCAAAACATTACATAAAGTGGGGGACTTTGCCCCCACATCCCCCGATGTGGGGGGCTGTGCCCTCCATACCCCCCTACTTAAATATTCCAACTCCAAGATTGCACTACAGTGACAAAAATGGCAAAGTAACAGAGGTGGCCGAGCAATTTCTTTCCCAGGGAAAGAAATCGCTTATACACCATTTAGCTATTTTGCTGTTTCATGCTTTCAAGTTCAGTCAAGACACATTCGAAGGATTTCATCTTCAGTTACATAATAGGAACTGTAAAAATGATGCCCGAAACACTGAAGGGTAAAAAAATCAACTTTAAGCACTTTTGCAGGTGGAATCCTCCTGCACCTACAATGTGGGGAGCAAGCCGCCCCCCCCCACACACACACACACACACTCTGAAATTATATATACCAACTTAGTGATCACACCAACTTGAAGAAAGGAGAAACCTCCCCAAAACAAGTGAATAAATGCCAGTATACACTTAGAAATTGTACCAACAATGATTTCCTATGGAAATTTCCTTTGGCTTTACTTTATTTGGCTTACTGACACATGAAGAATTTAACCTGATCACCTGTAGAGGAGCCCTTTAATACCATACTACATGCTAAGTTTAACAAACTATAAGTGTATTGACCTGTAATGTTATAGTATTTGTGTTCCTTTATTGCTGTTAGCTTTAAACTACCCTCTCATCTGACTCCCTTTAGATATTAGACACTTGTTTACCCAAATGTTGGGTAGCTGTTTATCATGTCAATGTTTCACCCCACTGGGCATCAGGCTAACGAAAACTATAAATGGTGAGCAGTTATGTTTTAACTTAAACTGACTCTCTGTGTGAAATATTTGTGTTTGTGATGCTGAATAAAAACATAAAAATAGTAAGTCCAAAGAGAAGATAATGGCACCAGTTTGAAATTATTTTTTTCTGCTTTTAGCACATCATAAGTGGGTGCTTTTGTTTTGTGAGGGGATCACTTTGTGTATTAATATGCCCCTTTGGTATTCTGCCTGGCCCAGGACTTTATTTTTCAGTACAGTTTCTGAAAAACATCAGTATGTAATGCCAGTGGGGAGGCCACCTAAAATGCATAGTTCATTCTAAGTAAAAACTCAGTGTTGCACTGTTCATGGAAACAACCAGTGCCCAAACATTTAATCTAAAGACTTGTTAACAGCTAATCTGTCTCTCAGATAGCAACAGTGTGTGTTCTGTGTGTGTGTGTGTGTGTGTGTGTGTGTGTGTGTGTGTGTGTGTGTGTGTGTAGTAAAAGTGACCTCTGATAATGAAAGGGCATTTTTTTATTTACTATTAAGACATTTATGTAGCTGTACACCAGCTAAACAAGCATTGTTGATGCCACAGATGTACAGGCCCACACAACCCATTGCCTATCACTAAGGTAGAAGCACTTGGGAGAGTGGTGGAAGGTAGAGAGAGAGAGCGCAAATGAATTACGGGGAACAATGACGGTAGCTTTACAGAATAGCATGAAGAATAATGTGAAAAGAAAGGCAAGTCTTGTGGAAAGAGCCTAGATGACTTGTAACTAAAGACGACTAGTGTGGTAGGGGCTGTTTCCCAAGAGCTTCCCTCTTAGTGTTATCAGCAGTGTACTTGACAATCGCCAGCATTATTGTCATCACTCAAAATTTTTTGCACCCCTGTATTATAGCAACACTGTATCCAAGTGTTAGTTCTTTCAGCAGTAAACATTTACAGGATGGAATGGTGCACCACATTATATGACACTGTTAAAAAGCAACACAGCAGTCAGAGGAGTACTCTTTCTCCAATCACCAACCTTATTATAGGCTGTTCTGAAGACAGCACATCTTGTTTCAACTTTAGAGACTGAAACAACTGTCAGATAGGCACTGTGCTACAAGATAGAATGATGCCAAAATATTGCATATAATTGTCAGGAAAGCCATCAATATGAAGACCTCTGCTGTCTGTCTCCCTTGCCCACTCCACTCATACTGCTGGTACAAGTTGGAAATGTTCCATAACAACTTTCATTTTTAAGTGTCAGTGGGGCAACAGGTAGCACATTCAACTTTAGTGCAGAAGGTTTTGGATTCTGTTCCCAGACCAAATAGATGGACTGCTGACACTGCACTGCAGTATAAGGGGATACTGCATTCCTTTGTACTTTATCCTATGGATGAGACATGAAACCATTGTCCCATCTGCTTCAGTTGGTGATAGCTGAGATGGATGTAAATGATCCCATGGCACCTATCAAAAAGATTACAGGAAGTTCCCCAGTGCCCTGGCCAAATTTCCACTAGTAGTAGAAAATACCACCCTTGGGTACCCCCCTTTCTGAAAAAAGGCTGCTAGCCTAATGAGACTAACCTAGTCAACAAAGGGTGAATAAATAAATATTTTCTTTCAAAACTAACAATATGTCTTTTTATTGCAGTACACCAGGATCATTACACTCATTTCGGCAGATCTAGGACAAATCCTTCCTTTGCACAATAAAAAGATAATTTGCAATTTGTAAAATTATCTTCCTAGTCAAACATAGTTTTAATTTTTTATGCATGATTATCATCAAATAATGTGAAAATTTAAAAACATAGCTGTGAAAGTCAACTTCAGTAGTCACCATATGTTTTAATTTTTAGTAATGCATGCTTCACTGCTGAAATCAAGTTTTCCACAGTACTCCAACATATGGAGACAGTTACAAAAGAGTTGCTCTCAGTGCCAGTCTGCTCTGATTCTGAAAGATTTGCATCTCAATGTAAGTGACTTTGGTCTGTAAGGCCCATATATAAACAGGCTTACAGAGGGGGCCAGATTCCAAAATAACTGCTCTCACTGTAAGTGGTTACTTACACTAAGAACAAGTCTTTTGAAATCTGGCCCATAATGTCTTATCTTTTAAATGCTTATTTTATTAATTTTTATTTATTAAAATGTGTTGCGTAGAGTAGAGCACCAGTCCAGTTAGACTTTCACAGGCTAGCCCATTTATTACAAACCAAGGGTAACAAACAGTAACATTACTAGAATAATAGTTATAAGCACAATATGAATTACACTATTTACAAGATTTAGGTCCTGAGACTGAAACTAGATTGTAGTTAGGTAATGCATATACATATAGATCTGTTTTATTGTTAGAAAACTGCAAACCAAAAGCACTTCAAATTTACGTTTGCAGCACATTCTGTAAAACTAATCATTCAGAATGCAGTAAGCAGAACTGCTTATACTTAGGCACTTTTTGAAGTCTATAGACTGTTGCATCCCCCCTTTAGTGTAATGTTGGATAAATACATACAGCTGGGAGAAGTAAAATAGTACAGCATTGACAAAGTGACTGTAACAATTTTGACAGAAATTGCAACTTCAAACATTTAAGTAATAGCATGTGTGAAACGGTCATTCTGGAAAATGTCCATAAATCACTTCAAATTTTCCTTCCCTTCCCTAGTGGCCATTATGTATTCTACCTTACTTCATAGCTTTTATCTTTTTCACATCAATTATTTAAGTTCAAAATTTGACTTTATAATACTGAACCAAATCTTTTTTTCCAAGCATATCAATTGATTTTTATGTTGTAGACAATCACATACCATGCTATCTTTGCATTTTTTCAGGAATAATCTCAATAACTATTCCAAAGAAACACCCTGTTTTCTTACTTTTCATGAGGTCACTCCACCAAGTATTTTCCTTATACCATATTGATGAAAAGAAACTGTTTATGTCATTTCACAAGCTGCGGTAGTAAGCATTTCAGAGTGAGTTTGGTTTCTAAGCAGCACATCACAGCAGGGATATTGTTTCACTATTCTGTAGTTATGTCTATTGTGATTCTTGTATTAATGAACCTTCATATTTTATACTATTCTGTAGTCATGTCCATTGTGATTCTTGTATTAATGAGCCTTCATATTTTGTACTATTCTGTAGTCGTGTCCATTGTGATTCTTGAATTAACGAACCTTCATATTTTATAATATTCTGTAATTATGTCGGTTGTGATTCTTGTATTAATAAACCTTTGTATTTTATACTATTCTATAGTTATGTCCCTTGTGATTCTTGTATTAACAAACCTTCATATTTTATACTATTCTGTAGTCATGTCCGTTGTGATTCTTGTATTAATAAACCTTCATATTTTATACTATTCTGTAGACATGTCCATTGTGATTCTTGTATTAATAAACCTTCATATTTAATATACTTAATGGACTTCAGTGGTCTGGGACCAGCGAAGAATATGATACACCACGAAGCAAAGAAAACTACTACTGCTATCACCTCCAGTGGCTCCAGAATTCTGACATAAAACCTCATTATTCAGTGAGCATCTCAATGTGATACCACAGATGGAGGATTCGGTATATGACAGCTTGAAAGGAAATCAAGTCCCTGGCCTGTTTTGTGACTGATGGTACATCTGTTCTAACTTGGGCTGTGTCCTCTGTCTCTCCCCTATTTAACTGCCTTACAGAGAATTTAAATTCATCTAGATGTGGAGTAACTTGAAACAGACACATACAAAACTGAACTATGAGTGGCCATAATGAATGTTAGAAGTCTAAATACCAATATGGGTGATCCTGAAGCATTCATACTCCTGAAGAGCACTGAAATCTGCAATGTCATAGAAAATTAGGTCAAGGACATCTGTACTGTTCCACACATAATGGGGCATTAGTGCAAATCCCATGGGAGGGGTGGGAGAAACACTGTATTTGTAAAAGATAATAAACAAGTCATGCTAGTACCTACACAAACATGGATAGACTACATCAGTACCACAGTTAATGTTAACAATGAAAATATTAACTTTATGGGCTACTTCTGCACTATTTGTGTGACTACTAGTGAAAATAAGGGGAACATTCAGTAACTGGCCTGAAAAGTATGATAGCTTTCATTTTTGAGCTCCGCTTACTCTGCTAGTGTTCACAGTCTATAGTTTAGTATTAAGTTAGTTGCTTTTGTAAACCATTTTAAGCCTAAACAATTTTCTCTTTAGAGGTGAGAATCTAACCTTGTACTTTGTGTTTGGCAAATAGCCAGGCTTAATAAATGACAAGAGAGGGGGCTATCAATACTAGGTATCTGACTACATTTTCATTTTATAGAGGTATGTTGCCTGTATAGTATGACAAAAGGAGGGGGCTGTGTACCAAAAGTGATAATGCTACACTTTTTAAAATTTAGTTTTTGACCATTTTACTACAACACAATTTTACTAGAGAGAGTTTATTCCGGCAGACTTGGGTTTCTCAGGGTGACTAACAAGAACTCTGAATTTGCAAACATCAGCAAATTTTGTTAGGCAGAGGTCCTGGCTCATGGCTTGGACATCTGAAAAGTAAATACCATAAAGGAGGGATTCCAGCATCAAACCCTGAGGGACATTGCTGTTCACCTTCATACTTTCCTTTCAGGCTACTGCAACTCACACTGTGCAAGTTTTGTATTTCAGCCAGTCTGCTATCCAACTTATAACATATGGGATCATTTTTTTAAAGCTTTCACCTTTTGTATACTGCCAGCATGGGAAATGGTACTGAAGGCCTCAGTCATGTAAGGATACATTTTGTTTACTGCATAGCCACCTTCTACAGCCTCCATAATCTCTTCAACGTTTACCAAATTAAATAGACAGGATCTACCCTTCACAAACACAAAATATTGGGGGCCAAGTCTAATAAGAGTCTTGATATTACAGTTTATGAGGTCAGTTTTAATATGTTCCATGGCTTTGCAGATGAGGCTTGTAAGGGTGACGGGTCTGTAACCAGTTCAGTTGTAAAGCCGTCCTCATGGAGGACATCATCACTGCAGTGTGCCACTCATCATGGACAAAACCAATAATTAAACTGATGTTAAGCAGTTTAAGGAGTGCATCTACAAGGGTATGCTTAACACTCTTAATTAAACAGCCAGGTATACTGTCAGGTCCCATAGAGGAGTATTTGTGCACTTTCAGTAAATGGTCCTTAGAGATAATTGAGGGAGTAAGGGATTCAGATATCACAAGACTTTAAATAGAAGTCATGGGGGATGACTGTGGCACTAAATTGTGTTTGCAAAGATATTGACAATGTCTGCTGGGTGTAAGTAGGAGGCAACATTATGAAGATGTTCAGAGCAATGTAGAGCATAGCTTTATTTATTTATTTTATGTTTGTTTACCGGGATAATCTGCCTGGGCTGTTAACCCTTTTTCAGTGGAGGCCCAGGGGAAAAGCCCCACATTACAATTATACTATATAATTAACAGTATTATATAAAATATAAAATATTAAATAAAATAAAATATAAAATATACAGTTAATTGAAATAAAATAAGAAAAATATACAAACAGGGCAAATTACAATAACAGATACATTCACATATGAGTTACACAGACAAAAAAAAATCACTTTTAATACAATCTAATAGAACAGTACAATAAGAGGAAATAACTATATTAAACAGGTACAAATCAGTATATATTAATAAGTTAATAGCGTATTTGTTTAGTATTAAAAGATTGTGGAAGAGAGAAAGAAAAAGATGTAGGTTACCTAAAAAGAAAAAAACAACCAAGTATAAGATGAGTCAAGTAGAATAAAAAGAACTATAAATAGTGCAATAGATAATAATAGTATTCAGCCTGGTTTAAGAAATAAGCAGAGCCATGATTTGGATAGGTGAGGCTTGAGAAGTGGTTTAAATATATGAGGGTTAGAAGTAGAAAGAATCGGCTGCGGGATCTTATTCCATGCCCTGGAGAAACTACTGGAATATAAAGTGTCACCATGGAAGTTATTAGACCTAGTAACTTGCAGAAGGAGCTTATCAGAGGATCTGCATTGTCTAGTGTTGGAATGGATTTTAAGTAGATTTTGTAGAGCTGGACACTTCTCAGGATGACATATTATCTTGTGGGCTATTAAAAGTTGGGTATATATATGGAGATTTGATAATTCTAGCCAATCAAGTTGCTGCAATGTAATACAGTGGTGTGTTCTAAATGGGAAATTGTTAGTAAATTTGGCAATTTTATTATAGCATACTTCAAGTTTAACTAGTTCAGTTTTCTTCAAGTTAGTGAAAATAACAGAGGCATATAGGTGGGGAGATAGTAAATGTGTCTTGGTGATGGTATGAGATACTGGTTCGATCATAGTGTTATTTGAGGAGAAGATTTGGAAAGATGTAAATTGATTTGAGGGTTTATTGTCTAAAAATAGCATTAATTTTGTTTTATTAGGGTTAAGGATTAATTGTCAGTTGGCAAGCCAAGATTCCACTTCAGTAAAAGAGAGTTGAGTTTGTTAAGGAGTTCAGAGAGGAAGGGTGCTGCACATATGAGAGTAGAGTTGTCTGCATATTGTATAGTTATAGCTGAGTTAGTAGCAGAATGAAGCTTATTTATAAAAATATTAAATAAAAGAGGGCCTAAAATTGATTCCTGTGGTACCCCAAGTGTAACAGGTAAAGTAGGAGAGAATTCATTACACCATTTTAATGCTTCTTTTCTATCTGATAAATAGTCATGAAACCATTGGAGGGCAGAGATGCTTAACTTAAGAGACAGAAGTTCTTCGAAAAGTTTGTGATGGGAGACTGAATCAAATGCTTTGGATAAATCAAGGAATATTGAGGAGACTAGCTGACCACTATTTCTAAAATGGTTGATGGTGTCTGTAAAATGTGAAAGTACAGTGGTTGTGGTATGGCTTGGTTGAAACCCATGTTGGGTAGTAGTCAGAAGATTATTAGAGATAAGATGATTCATTAGTTGAGAATGGATAAATTTTTTTAAGATCTTGGATAGGGGTGATAGAATAGTGATAGGTCTGTAATTAGAAAGGTTGGTGTTGGTTCCCCCTTTGTGTAATGGTATTATGTAGGAGGTTTTCCAGATTTTTGGTAAATAACTTTTTTTAATGGAACGATTAATTAGTATTGATATTGGATAGATGGGTCTATATTAGAACACCGAACATTTGAAATGTCGGGTGTTCTAATATTGACCCATTTTCAACGAACGCTGAAAATATTGAAGTAATAGGAAAGAATTTGGTTGTCTGTTTCTGTTGCTTTGGTAGTTTCAGCGCTCTAGTAGAAAGTTACGGGTCGGGTTCAGGTAAGTGTGCGATTGTGTGGACGTGTGGGTTAGGGCGGGTTAGGTGAGTTAGGGTTAGGGCGCGGGTCAGGTAAGTGTGCGATTGTGTGGACATGTGGGTTAGGGCAGGTTAACTGAGTTAGGGTTAGGGCGCATGTGAGGTGACTGTGCGATAGTGATGGACCTTAGGGTTAGGGTTTGGGTTAAGGTAAGTGGATAGTTAGTGGTGTATGTATAGTTTAGTGTAGGGTTAGGTGTACAAGTTTAGGTGTATGTGTGTGGATTGCTGTTTGTTTGGTGTGCTTGTGTTGTGTGTATGTGTTTTGGAACAGTGGATTTTTCCCTAGGAAAAAAATTGTTGTTCCGAATGTTCAATGTTTTTTTTTTTTTGATTACTAGGGATCGATATTAGAACACTCGACATTTTGAATGTTCGGTGTTCTAATATAGACCCGGATAGACTTATTGCGTCAGCTGCTAACTTGAAGTAGTCAGCAGGTAGCTTATCTGAAGCAAGGGTGGCAGGTTTAAGTTTGATAATCTTCTTATTAAACCTGGTGAAACAGTTTTAAATGAAAAGTATCCAGTTGAATTGTGAGGTACAGTAGGGAGTTTTAGTGGGGAAGTATTAGTTGATTTGGTAAGGTTTAAGATGGAACTGGTAAAGTAGATATTGAAATGGGTAGCAATGTTATCTTGCGCATTAATGGAAGAGGGAGTTGGGATGAGAAATCGACCTGGTTGTAAAACTTAATTTATACTTGCCCAGAATTTTTTGTGTTATTTTGGTATTTCTGTTGTATGTAGTATTTTTTTTGTCATTTTTTTTTACCTGATGTTTGATCTATTTCTAAGTTGGTGATAGATATTCAGTGTAGATGGATTTTTATTAGAATGATATTGTGCCCAGGCTTTATCTCTGTTTTTGAGAAGTCATCTAGTCTCTTTTGTTAACCAAGGGGCATAATTTGCTTTAGCACTTATGGTTCTTAGTGCTGCTTGACTATTAAGTATGTTCAGAAATGTATTATTAAAATATTCAACTGCATTATCAATTGGGAGGAATGAAAGAGGGGACCAATTACAGTCTTTTAAGGTTAGCATGAAATTTTGAGAAGAGAAATCTCTTTTATTTCGTATTTGTTTGAATATTGTGGTTTTGGGAAGATGTATATTTTGTTGAAGTAGTGAAGTAGGTAGAAGATCGCTTAAGCTACCAGGAAGACAACCTGATTGAGAGGCAAAAGAAGGTTTATTAGTTAAAATCCAATCTAAAATTGAGTGTCTATTTGTATTTTTATCAACTCTAGTTTGATATTTTATTAACTGGAAGAAGCCATATAAATCTATGAAATTTGTGGGATTTTCAGATGAACAGGTTGACCAATCAAAATTATAATCACCCAGGATAATGGTTTCTTGTGAAAAAGTAGCTGATATCTAGCATAGAATGTCTTCAGTTAATGTTAGATCATTGTTGGGGGGAATGCAAATAGCTATTATGATTATGAATTTGTTGGGGTTTACTTCTAGCCTAGAAAACAATATCTCTGCATTATTGAACTTTGGTGGGTGTGGATCTAGGTATTGAAGTTGGAGTGAGTTTTTGTACAGAATAGCTATACCTCCACCCTGCTTATTAAGCCTGTCTAATCTATGGATGTCATAACCTCGTGGAAGAATCTCACTATTACATATATGAGTGCATGTAGTACATGTATTTTATTTGACAGACTTCTTAGATTCACGTTTAATAGAAGAAGATCAGATTTTGACTGGGAGAGATTAAAATTAGTAAAATTATTTATTGGTGGTGTTACACTTGGTTGTAGTAGAGCAACGCTGGGTCCTGGGTTTGGGTGAACATTGCCACAGATCATAAATGCAGATAATATTTGTTTAAAAGTGAAAAGAGGTTCAATGAGTGTAGAAGAATATTTGTATTTGAAAAATTGGACATTGGTGGTATTGGACAAGCTTGAAGAAATGGGAAATTGTGTGGTTTTGTGTTGTAATGAAGAGATAGAGATGGTTGGAGAAGAATATGTTATAAAAAGCTGATGATGGTAGGATGTAATGTTACAGAGAAAGAAAAGTAGGATTAGGAATGGAGTGTAAATAAGAAGCATAATGATCAGTAAAGGGAAGTAGAATAAAGAAATAGCAAGTGATGATAGGATATGAGTGTAGAATAAAAGACGAGCAATGAGAGAAGGGAGAAGTTAAGATAAGTAAATGTGGGATAAAGTCAGTATGTTTAACATAAAAATGAAAGAGAAAACAAGTATAATGGTTTGTGAATTGCGTCAGGTGAGATATAAAGCTAAAGTGAGTGGATAGTTAGAATCAAGAAAAGATAAGATGTGTAGATTCAGAGAGTGGTTAGTGAATCCTAATGAGTAATGGTTAAAGAGCAAGTAAGTGAAAAGTTTGTCTCAAGAAATATAATTGGATGTGAAGAAAGATGGAGTGGCTTGATTCAGATAAATGTATGTGTAGTGGGGGACGGATGGGATTAGGGGGCAAGGTAGGGGAGCGGAGTGAGCTTGAGCATAGTGAGGGCAAACAGAGCAGGTAGAAACGACACCACAATCGGGCATCTCTGGCAAGAAATACAACAATCTACAAACAGAAGTCTGTATGGAAATAAACCTTGGGTTAGTGCTCAACACTAGTAATGTGAGTCCTCTAAACCATAAAAAAGCAGTGAATGTTTAAATGATAGAACCTGTTATAACAAATATAGGTCAGGGTAACAAACTTAGGGAGGAGCCGTTTTAGCTTTATAACATAGCTAAACAATTACTTACAATTATCTTTCGCTTTAGATGCCAGGCTAAGTTCAATGGCTATTTTAGTGGACGGTACAGTATTAATATTTTTGGAATACTTTTGATATTAGCATTGTGAAGAGGGGTTTTGAATCTGCTAAATAATTTAAGAAGTTTCTTTCTTTTGTTGCATGGTTTATTGACAGAGGTGTCCCACCAGGATGTTTTTTTATGTTTGAATTCCCCATGATAGTTTTGGTAGGCACTGCTAGCACTATAAATGTTTTCTAAATGGGCACAGAATTCCTTGGTGAATCTTGGTGTGTTAAGGTCAGTGGAGGTGTAGTCATAAGTGATTTTTGATATTTTGTCACAGAGTAGGTTGAGGTTGGCATGTTTTTAAGTTTGTTTTCTTAGGATCATAGAAAGTTACCAGGCTAAAACCTTTTTAAGACTAGCCATCCATGCTCCAACATTCCCATTTATTAGTCCTCAGAGACTAGAATGGCTTTGGTATATGCCCGAGCCTTAAAGCATCTACATGCTTGCCCCTGCCCAAAAGGGACACAGGTGACAAGCTGTGGTGAATTTGCCACATCCCATCCATTGGTCCAAACTGCATTTGAATAAGTTCAGGGAAGATCTCTGCTTCATATAAATGGGGAGTTTGCTTCAGAGAATGGGTAATCCCTGAGACACATATTTGTCCTTTCAACATGTTTTATGTCACACACAAGGTTTAGATCCTTAGAGCTGGTAATTCTAGTGCTGTTTGTTTTCCGAATATGTACCAGATCTATCAGGGCTGGGCCAGAGTATGTCTTGTAGGTTGAGCATAGATTGCCCCTTAGTACTCTGTAGGAGACAGAGCACAGGGTCAGGGCTTTGAGGCAGTCTGCATAAGACATTTTATTTATACCTGGTATTTTTTTAGTGAGGAACCTCTGAGGCTGCTCCAGCTATTTAAAATGAATGGTTAGGTACATGCCAAAGGGTGCATTGTAGGGCTGAGTATAGTGGGACTATGATCTCCTTAGATCTGGCTGCCATACCCTTACTTATAAATTCTGCCATGCAGAAGGATTTTCTCACCACTATGGACGCATGGTAATCAAAATTCAAGTTATTGTCAACTTGAGTTCCCAAGTATCTTACCACTGGGTCTAGTCTTGGATGATTGTTACCGATTTTGTAATTTTCAGGGATGGTTATATTCCCAAAGGGTATAATTCTGCCTTTTTTGCGTTGAGTTTTAGGCTATGGCTCTGGCACAAGTTAGTTGTCTGTGTCAGACCCTCCTGAAGGATACATTTCTACATTTTTCGGGAATTCAATGAGTGCATCCAGCTTGCAGTCATCAAGAAATTTGGTCAGCCAAAGGTCCTCTACATTTGCTTTGATTTCAGAGAAGTAAATTCTGAACAGCAGAGTTCCCAATACAGAGCCCTATGTGACACCACTAGTAAGAGGCCTGATGCTGGAGGTGAATTCCTTGTTTAGTTTATCCTTGTTTTGTCAGCCTGCACTAGTGTGGCATTATCATTTCAGAATATACTGTCATGAATTATCCTTGAATAGCATAAATATTTTTGTTGGTCCTATATTCTAGTGCTGTGTTTAGTGTTGATTGCTGCTCCAGCTTGTCCTTTGTGCCTTTCGGCCTGAGTCATGGCTAAAAAGTGTATATAGACCAGGTCTCTCATTCTGTAATAAAAAAATAAATAAACAAATCATTTCCAGTAAGTCATGCTAGTATATTAAAAAGGAAGCAGTGCTGGTGGAGATAAAAAAATCAACAATTTTATTTAAAAAGGAGAAGATACATAAACTATAGGAAACACCCAGACTGAACAAAGCACAGACAAATCTCTGAATAGTGGTCACAATATGAAAAATATACCTAGTAAGAAGCCAAGATACCAAAGATAAAGACAATAATAAATCATTTCTTCAACTGTGCCAGAAAAAAATGAAGGGCAAAAGCAAGAAAAATGATATATTGGCAAATGAGAAAAATGTATTTTTCTGGAGATATATCCAATATATTCCAAAGGACGTAGCAGCAATCATAAAATCGTAAAAAGAAGTTATAACTTTTGGATAATGTATACTTATCACAGAAGAGTTCAGGTTTATTCAACTGTTTAAAACTAAGCAACAATTCAAATATAAAATAAATAAAAAATAAGTAGATTACACAAAACAATATTGTAGGGAAAACTGGTTAAAATCAACAAAACGAACTCCTTAAGACCCAATAACATTTCAGGGGGTTTCCTGTGCAATATCAAAAACAACGCTAAGATGTTATAATGCCTTTTAACAGATTACTGAAAGAAAATTTTAGAAAAATTAGTGGCAAGCAGTGGCGGTTCTAGTTATAAAGGGATGCAGTTTCTTTTAATGCAGATATTTATCAACCCATCAGTTCAACATATATACTTTGTAAAGTACTCCATAACATGACTGTGAATTATTACATGCCATCTCATGATCCTCCCATGTATAGTATTAGCCGTTTTATGCTTGCATTCACCCTGGCCGCAACAGTTACATGCATTATAACATATCTTGACAATTCTTTCAGCTTCAAAGAAAATATAACTCTAGATTTTTAAAACAAATTTCACCCATAATGGGTGTCAAGGCTCACTCCAATCAATTAATTTTAGTAATAACATGCTTCAAGCAAATAGGAGAACTAAACCACTATTTCATCTCTAAGTAAACAAATCAAATACCTCTGGTGCATCCTTTTCATCACCTATTTTCCCTGTGGATTTGTCCTCACCATACTAGACACATTTTTGGCCCTGCCAACAACATCTGGTTATCTTTCTGTGGCATTAAACTAGTTCATAATAATGTAAGATGCATTAACATACATGTCTTGCAAAGCTGGACTGTACTATATGTCCCTGACGTTGTCATATTTTTTGAATCTTGCAGACTGACAAATTCCTATGCAATATTATGGCATCCTATGACCTGACAGGAAGTAGAAAGGGGCAGGTTGCATTGCTATTGCTCACTACTCTGGTCTCCCCCGCTCCTTAAGTGGCATGCAGATTTCATAGTGTTTACACAGGCAGCCCATTTTTAATCATCCAGGTCAAGCTACTTACTGCTGCCTTTACCTCTGTTCTCTTGATCCCTATGCTTCTGTTGCTGTGAAGGGTTTCTGTTATGTTGGCTCACTTCCAATATAAAATATGAGCTTATTGTGTTAGATGATGTGAACATTGACTGGAAGATGTCACAGGAGGTGAATGGTCCTATTGCAATGAACATTTCCTCTCTGGCAAAACTTATTTCTGTCATTGTGGGAACTGATAAAAGGTATTGGTTATCAGTACACAGATGATTTGATCCTTCTGTGTACTCTTGACAATATCGTATGCATTGATGGCTAGTAAATTCAATGCAATGGCCATCTTTCTATGTTTGTATTCTGAGGGCTGTAGCAAGATCTATAAAACACAGTGGCTGTACTAGTAAATATGAAAAAAATTAAACCCCAGTAATCCCGGGCATTTCTGTAACATCCTATGCTTCATAAACTGGTCATCTCTGTGTGACCGCCACTAGATGAGGCAGTGTAATGTTTTACATTCTTTTTAAAACCATCCTTACTATGTTTCAACTTTGCTTGCACAGGAAATTAACTCTGAAATTAAAGCTCTGCTGTCACAAAGATACCATCTATATGCCATTTGCCATGAAAACAGTTTCTACAGTTCTACAGTTATTTCTGTCAGCTAGAAACCAAGATAAGTCAATTTTGCTCACTAGCAAAAGAGACTATTTTGGGGATGAACAAAATCAGTTTATGAAAATCCTGAAAGTTGTGGAATACCAGTGATCATGTCCTGAATCCTGGTCATTTGCTCACTCCTTCTTCATTTCCACAAATTAATCATGCTAACTTTGTCACAACTGTCTCTTCTACTATAAGGATTTAATTCAGCAAAGTAACTTTAATGATTGTTGGCAGACCATTGTTTTCAACCTTAATATCACAGTCTTATGCTCATATTTTATGGTCCATAGACTCTTTTGTAAATTGAAATATAGTTGGCCTTCATGAAAAATTTACTCTCAGAATTCTTAAAAGTGCTAGACAGGTCCACAGGCTATGCTGTGTCAATACTAATCAACTGCTTAATCAAACAAAAGGTCCTTCATTATAAACGCAGGCCCTTAAATACCCTACCTGCTCTTAACAATTAACAATTAAATTAATTATTCCATGCATAGGTCCCCTTAAGTTATCTATGATATGATCCCAATTATTCTCATTGGGGCTAATAATACTTACTGACCATGGGACGAGTAAGGCTAATCTATAACCAAATGGGATAGGTTATTTCAAGCACAAAAAAAGTAATTTGGTTAGGTCTAAAATGGATGGCCAACAGGAACATATAGCCTAGTACTTACCTATGAAGTATTGATTCCCTAAATACTGTCATGCTGTTGTCTCTAAACATGTGTCATAATGAAGCATCTAACAGCTTTTAAAGCCATTAGATCATCTTAGGGACAATTTGCTTCTGCTCACTGTCTGTGTAACAGCAATAAGTGTTTTACAGCTTTTAAACTGTAAAACACTTCATGCCTGTACACTTCTTTTTCCTGTAGCTGGTACTAACTACATGGAGCAGATAAAGCTCCATGCACTACAAATAATTATGATCAAGTTTTTCTAAACATTGGTATTATGTGTCCATGATATGGATGTCAGGATTTACCTCTGAAGCTTCATTTCACTCTGTTCTTGAAGCAAATTTATGACACACATTTCTCTAAAATGTAATCCTCTGAATTCTCAGCTTTTTTTTTTTTTATTATTCATGTAAAATTTTAGAACTCCATTAGCAGATCTTCTGTTTATCATAAATTAGGTAGCCAATATAAAAATAATTGTTGAAACAAAATGGAGTTAAAATGACCAGAACCAATAACAGAAACTCTGTATTTCAGATAAATATAAAAAGCAGATTCAGTGTGTTATCAAATATTCATTAATAATCAATATTTATTTAGAAAAAAATATTTTTGTTACTGTTTAACACAGAATGGTAATAAATATATTTGCTCTTGCTTTTAAACTTTACTTTCTTTTCCTGCGTCTGACATCACATAACATTTTTAAAGTGGAACCATACAGCAGTTACCATAAGCTGGGCTGATAGATTTTGGTTGTCTCTATTGCAAATTATTTACTTTCAGGTTCTATGGTTTGCTTTCCAGCTGGAGTGCTTTCTATTTAGAATTCATATACCCTTACTTTGTATATACAGGTTTCCACTGCATGTTCCAGTCTCTACTTACACTATTAACAATTCTCCATATTCCCTTTAGGTATGTGCACAGTGTGCATGTTTTCTTCCTGCAGTGAACTGGCATCTCATATAAAACTATTTTTTCTATGTCACACCACTGAATATGAAGATACCTTCCAACTCTGCATGTTATCCTGAAATGGTAAAAAAGCTTGTTTCACAGAAAGAATTAATGAATGTTGCATTACGGCGATAGTTGCTTTTATTCATCTTTTTTGGGTTTATGGATGAATCCTTTGTTAGTACTTTAAGAGTCATCTTCTGAGGAGTAACAGAAGCTTATACTGAATCTAAATAAGACATCACTGGATATATATATATATATATATATATATATATATATATATATATATATATCAAGATATATTCCTTGGTAAGTACTAGACAATCACACTGCAGATCATTACAAGCCTAGCCAAAAAATCTTATTCAAAAATTACCTCTAGCCTCAAGGAGGGTATGGCAAGATAGACTGGGGGAGAATTTGAGGCTTCCCAATCAATTATCTAGGTTTTACTTTTAGGTGACAAGGGGGGTTCAGGCGCCTAGGCAGCGAGACATTTCCCTGCGATACATTTTGGCTGGGGACACATGGCGGAAGTGACATTCAGCTGCAGAGAAATATGGCTGTTTGTTTTCCCCCTGTGAATTTGGTTATTGAAGTTGTAGGTATGACAACACATTCTTCTCTTTGCCCACAGGGAATTTGCAAACAACCATATTTCTCTGCAGCTGAATGTCACTTCAGCCATGTGTCCCCAGCCAAAATGTATCGCAGGGAAATGTCTCGCTGCCTAGGCACCTGAACCCTGACAAGGGTGCTACTTTGCTTAACATGTACTGGAAGTTTATTCCAGAGCTGGGAAATATGTTGAGATATGACTCTATCACTTCAACATGTCTTATTTAAATTCTGATGAAGGTTAAGTTCCTTTAACCAAGCTTTTGCGGTACCAAGGAATACAAGGTCATACAGGGTTGGATATTTCATGGAGGAGTCTGTAAGAGACTGAATACAGAGAGAGGGCTGACAGTATCTCCTGATAGCTAATATTTTTTTAGGCTGCTAATCTCTTTAGTTATGAATCTCAGAGGTCTCTCAAGGTGTGTCAGCTATTTGCAGCTTGCAGTAAGAAGTGTTGAAAATATAAGAGGATGGCACATTTTCAGCTGTTTGCAAAATGAAGGTGGTAACAGAACTGACAGCTGAGATGGAGGAGGATACAAAAGACACCACCTTCATAGGGTCATTCACAAAATCAGAACGTGATGAAATATGACATCTAAAGTTTTTCATGAGTAGCACTGACAAACGTTTAAAATAAATAGATATAACAGTGATGTCTTATTGTACATACAGATGCATTTCAGAGTCTCTCTATTTCGCTGGGTGATGAAGAGAATGTCTGTAGCCAATATGGCAAAGTGATGTGCAAGTGAAAATTCCTAGCTACAAGTGTACAAAGCGAGTAGTACAGGTTTTGATTTATGTCATTTTGCAACCTTATGTGAATAATTTGTTGAGCATATGTAATGAGTGCATGATGGATCTATAATTATGAAAGTTGATGGGATAAATGCAGGTGTGTTTGAAGATGTAGGAATCCTGAGCTGTGAACCTGTTGAAACAGACTCAAAACCTGATGCAATTTCATCTGCATTCTCGAAAACATTATGGTTTAAAGTGACTTAGTGAAATGGGTGAGGGAATTACTTTATCAACATTAGAGAATGTGGTACCCAAACTGTCTGAGACAATGATGTCCACCACAGTGGATATAAAAAGCAGGCTTTGGCAAATACCTCTTATTCCAGTCTGCTTGAAACTGATTTCAAGGGT
Source organism: Protopterus annectens (assembly GCF_019279795.1). Classification (NCBI taxonomy): domain Eukaryota; kingdom Metazoa; phylum Chordata; order Ceratodontiformes; family Protopteridae; genus Protopterus; species Protopterus annectens. The sequence continues at coordinate 107,280,136 of NC_056728.1, read as the reverse complement.
TGGGAGGGTGGCCTAATGGTTAAGGTGTTTGCCTTACAAACACAAGGTGCAGGGTTTGAGTCTCACAAGGGATAATTGGCTAGGCTTAAAATGGCTTGCAAGGGCAGTTAGCTTAGTACTAATCTATGAACCTATGATGACTTCCCTCAGTCCAGTAAAAAGGTCCTGTGTCATTTGTTTTCCCTTAAGGGTTTAACTCAGAAACTGAAATAGGCCAGCACTATTTTGAAAGACCAGGAAGGCACTGTTGAAATGGATTATATCGACAAGATTAGGCCAAATAATGAAACATATAATAATGGCTGTAGACAGTCACTAGGCATTCAGTACTCAAGCAATAACAAAGATATATTCTATGCTTAAAAACATTGTTTCTTACACCAGAAGTACAGATGTGTAAAGCCTCAACTACAGGATAGGTAGCCTAGGTTTAATTATAAAGCCAGGACTGCAGCATAGGCAGCCGAGGTTTAATTATAAAGCCTGGAGTATAGCATAGGCAGCCTAGATTTAATTATAAAGCCTGGACTGCAGCATAGGCAGACTATGTTTAATTATAAAGCCTTGACTACAGCATAGGCAGCCTAGGTTTCATTATAAAGCCTGGACTACAGCATAGGTAGCCTAGGTTTAGTTATAAAGCCTGGACTACAGCATAGGCAGCCTAGGTTTCATTATAAAGCCTGGACTACAGCACAGGTAGCCTAGGTTTAGTTATAAAGCCTGGACTACAGCATAGGCAGCCAAGGTTTCATTATAAACCCTGGACTATAGCATAGGTAGCCTAGGTTTAGTTATAAAGCCTGGACTACAGCATAGGCAGCTTAGGTTTAATTAGAGGCTTTGACACTTGATGGTGCAGGCAGGGAAGCTGTTGTTTATTAGTTCAGAGATTAAAGTTATTTATTTGAAATTATTTGTTTTTATTTTTATTAATTATTGTTGCTTAATTAATGTATAGTTATTTAAATACAGTTTTGTGCATTAAGCAAGGAAAATATAGGAGCCTTTAAATCTTGAGACAAGTTGTGATTGAAGCAATTTCTGTTTAGATCTTAAAAATCATGTGATGATTTATTTTTAGTATTTAAAATGTGTTGTAAAGTAAAGTATTGTTTAAGAAAAAATTATAAAGATTACAAGAATGAAAGCACTTTATTTTTTCTCTGAGATGCTTTTTTATGCAGAATGTGTTTTTTGGTTTCAGTTGGGTATAGAAATGTCCTGCGTTGCCATGATGCCAACAAGGATACAAAAAACCCTCATGGCTATCTGTATGATGAATACACCAGATGGTCCTATATAGTACTCTATGCATTCCTCATATATGGTGAATAAACAGGCAGCGCCAAATTGGGCACAGTTTGATGTCTGACAGGTAGAGGAGCAGAAATTACTTGGGGAAAAACAGCAGTCCAGTATGTTGGACAGTGCATTAGAAAAATAGAATTAAACTTTAAGCAAAGAAAAAAAAGACCATTACTAAAGTCTTAAATGTGATTTATGTCACTTGTAGACAAAACTGATTATAATTATTTATTGTTTTAATAAAGTCTGCCAGAAGTCTCCCAAGTGCTTTTTACATAATTTTGTCAAATTTCACTGTTTCTGTACCAAAACTAATGACCTTCATCTCCACCTTAAAAATCTCTGAACATGCAGATGTCGATAACTAATTTTAAGAATTTCAAATGTACAAATCTTATCAACATCTTTGAAGAAGTGTCAGAATTCACTTGTAAACCATAACCGTACATACAGCCGCAGCAAATAATTTCACAAAGAAGTTCTATGCCTCCCTTGAAAAGTCTGTAGAGCCAACAGTCCCAACTAAATGTAATATAATAAGGAAATTAAAAATGAACCACCCTAGTGGTTCATCAGTATGAATATACTTTACAATAAAATAAAAAAAAATCCTTAAGATATATAGTACATCGAAAGATCCTCACATCAAGGTTAATCTAAGAAAACTAATGAAAACTTTGAATATATTATTAGGAGTACTACAACTCCAGAAAAGTGCCCTGCAACCAGAAAGTACAGTTGTGTACACTTACCATGAATGTAGATGTTCGAGTCTATTCACTGTTGCAGTAATCACATTTTGGTTATCCCTGCCAGGGTAGCCCTTGGCCGGCCTGAATACCAGAGACTTAGTATTTTCTGCATCGGTTGCTGTCACTTGAGGACTGACGTCAGGTCATCAGTGGTATAAAGGAAGGCATCCAATGCCATTACATCAGTCGTTCTTGCCATGAAGCCCAAAGCAGAAGCAGTTTGCATGATTGCCGGTCGGCCGCTACCTGAGTTTCATTTCCAAATTGAAGTTGAAGTCTTCGAAAGCTAAGTACCCCGTTGGGGATCCTTTTTTCTTGCACTAACTAATGTCAGAAAAAGTTAATAATTGTCTCGCCTGTGGAAACAAATACCACACCGGAACTTCCATTCTTACTGCAACTACAAATCCTTCTTTAGCTATGTTAGAAAATGAACACCTAATATTGCTTTGAAATTTGGCACCACATACTCAATCCAGTAGACATTGCAAACATTCCAGCAAAAGCTCTCAGACTGCCCCCCCCCCCACTTTTACTAAAGAACATGTACTAAAGGTACTTTCTAATACTAAAAAAACTCCCTCTGTGGGACCGGATAATATAACTGGCTGATCCAGTTCTTAAACTATTCAATCTAATTTTAACTACTGGCTTTGGACCTTTGGTTTGGTGAATGGCCATGGTAATGCTGCTCCTCAAGGTTGGCCCGATTACTGGCTCTAGTAACAGTAGGCCAATCTGCCTAACAATTCTAATTTGCAAAGCTGTGTAACATACAACTGATAAGCTAAATTATAACATTAAAAGTCTCATCAGACTAGGCCCATGACAGTTTGGCTTTATAAAGTCTTTGTTATTGCTTGAGTACTGAATGCCTAGTGACTGTCTACAGCCATTATTATATGTTTCTTTATTTGGCCTAATCTTGTCAATATAATCCATTTCAACAGTGCCTTCCTGGTCTTTCAAAAGAGTGCTGGCCTATTTCAGTTTCTGAGTTAAACCCTTAAAGGAAAACAAATGACACAGGACCTTCTCACTGGACTGAGGGAAGTCATCAGTTTCAAGCAGACTGGAATAAGAGGTATTTGCCAAAGCCTGCTTTTTCTATCTACTGTGGTGGACACCATTGTCTCAAGACAGTTTGGGTACCACATTCTCTAATGTTGATAAAGTAATTCCCCCACCCATTTCACTAAGTCACTTTAAATATATGCAGGTTCCCATGCCGCCATTTTTACTGATGATTGAGACCATAGGATTGCATCAGTCAGTGGGTCATGTGACCTTTTCATGGTGCCCAAAGATTGCTTTTATTCCATTTCTGGTTTGACTTTTGGTAGAAGAGAAAAAGGAACCCATAATGTTTTCGAGAATGCAGATGAAATTGCATCAGGTTTTGAGTCTGTTTCAACAGGTTCACACCTCAGGATTCCTACATCTTCAAACACACCTACATTTATCCCATCAACTTTCATGATTATAGATCCATCGTGCACTCATTACATATGCTCAACAAATTATTCACATAAGGTTGCAAAATGACATAAATCAAAACCTGTACTACTCGCTTTGTACACTTGTAGCTAGGAATTTTCACTTGCACATCACTTTGCCATATTGGCTACAGACATTCTCTTCATCACCTAGCGAAATAGAGAGACTCTGAAATGCATCTGTATGTACAATAAGACATCACTGTTATATCTATTTATTTTAAACGTTTGTCAGTGCTACTCATGAAAAACTTTAGATGTCATATTTCATCACGTTCTGATTTTGTGAATGACCCTATGAAGGTGGTGTCTTTTGTATCCTCCTCCATCTCAGCTGTCAGTTCTGTTACCACCTTCATTTTGCAAACAGCTGAAAATGTGCCATCCTCTTATATTTTCAGCACTTCTTACTGCAAGCTGCGAATAGCTGATACACCTTGAGAGACCTCTGAGATTCATAACTAAAGAGATTAGCAGCCTAAAAAAATATTAGCTATCAGGAGATACTGTCAGCCCTCTCTCTTTATAAAGTCATCTAGATCCTGTCTAATGAATTTGGTCTGCTTCTTTGCGATAAGACCAGAACCTATTGGCAGTGGCCATGCTGTCCACACAGCGTATCTTGATCATGACAAGGCATTTTACACTGTCCCCCATGCTTCCATCTTTATTAAGCTAAATGCCATACAAACAGATCCCTGTGTGGTAAGATGAAAACACTGGTAAAATACAGAACCAACACAATGTGTGTAACTGCAGGAGCACCATCAAAGAGCATAAAGGGGACAAGTTGTGTTCCACCAGGCTCTACACTGAGACCCCTTATGTTCAGCATTAACTTTTCTGATCTCTAAACCATCAGCAAAGACCTCTGGCCAACCACGTTTCCAGATAACTTAGGTGGGAATCATTATCTAGTCACCCTTTGATACCTAAGCCCTTCAAAGTCCTTCAACAAGAAGTTGCCTTTGTAAATATCCAGTGTACATATAATGTGCTTAAATTAAATGCTTAAAAAATGTGCCATTTTCATGACATACTACCCTTTCTCATGACATAAAGTATAGACAATACTCCACTCCAAAAGGAAAATGTTGTTAAGACCTTGGAACGTGGGTTGACAATCCCATATCTTCTGATCGGCATGTATGACAGTGGTCAGGAAGTCCTTCTACTTTGTGCACCTAGTTGCTAGGGAAATACCATCCAGATCTAAAGTGGTCATTGTTCCCTAATATTAAGCCAATTACTGAATACAATACCCAATTTGGGATGTGCCTCACTAGACATATCAAACACCTAGAAAAGCCACAGAGGTACCTAAGAAGGCCACTGCCTAAAAACCCTAAGGGGTCAGGAAAGACAGTTTACCCTGGCTCCATTTTCTGTATCTTATAGACTCTTGAGAGGAGGTTTATGCCTTACCTTCTGCACTATTAGGGACCAAACAGTCCTGGACCTTATGTAGTTCCATAAAACAAACAGTCCCACAAATGCCAGAACCAATCTAAAGCTTCACCAAGAGAAAAAAACTAAATGGAATGATAAGTTCATTACAATGTGTCTTCTTCAGCTCTGGAGTAGCTGTAGACTCCCACTACTTAGTAAGCACTATGATACATTGTTTTCCTTCAAACAGCTAATGGATTATTGGAAGAATATTCACAAATTCACCCTTGGCTTGACAGGCCTGTCCTCTTACAAAGGAGGGTTTTGGCATGAAGTGTGTACTGGGAAGGCATAAATGGTCATATGACTCAGTTGCATTGTAATACCCATGATACTGTGATAACATTGTGCTCCATACTTGTGTATCTTTCATTGAATTTATAAACAAAAATAACAACAGATATGTAGCATATTAATCATTTTCTTGTGTTTCAGAGGATTTCTCATAGGATCCCCCTGCTCAGCAGCAGCTTCCCTACCCATATGAGGCAGGGTCCAGCCCTAACTCTATTAAGTGTAGTCTTGACCAGTGGAAGGGAAACTAGAAAATGACCATGGGTCTCACCCTCATAACTCTGGGTAGAAGCAGACAGTAATGCCCAAACTAACATACTCTCCCCCATGTAACATCTAGAAACTTCCAAACATACCCCTCCCCTTCTATTGAACACCCATGATACACAAGGAGACAATTGGGTTGGATGGCACTGCTAGACTTATACAGACTCTGGTGGTCTTTAGCCTAATATAGAACTATGAACCTATTCTAGTAACTAGTTTAAAATAATACTGCACATTTTCCTGAGATATGCAAGTCGAGAACATCCAACAGATAAAGTTGCTTCTAACAGCTTTAGGCTCTATGAGAGTATGAAGTGACTTATGTTTGACCTGAAAGGACAGAAGAACACATAAATGAGAGGCACATGGTTACTGGTTTCAGTGATATTATGAATCCGGGGGGGGGGGGGTTAAGGGTAACAACTGTCAAAACCAGTTGAAAAGTGAATAATGTCAATCTGCACAAATATTTGACTGAATGACTTCAGCCACTACACAAGCATGGCAGGCTGAAGAAAATTAAATCAGCAGGCAAAGGAGAGCAGTACTGCTGGCATTTAATTCATCCTCAGGTTTTGGTGAGTACCTTCATGAGGTGAACCTTGTTTTTAGAAATTCTCACCAAGATGACACTGATGTGTAGACTGTATTTCATATACCATATATCATGAACAGAAGTAGGTTAAAAACTTTTAAAAAAGACAACTGAGTGAACCGGTCCCAGGATAAAAAAGTGCCCAATCGTCATAGTCTCACTGGTGCCAAGACTGGAAAAATGAGTATGGAATACCCAAGACATGGAAACATTCCTACAATGGGGTTAGGAGAGTCTCAGGAGGAAGATGGCCCCTTTGTTGTAGAAGGAAGTAGTAGTCCACAAAAACTGACAGGCCAAAAAAGAATCATGAAGATGATTGAGTGGATGATTGAGGATAAGAACAAAATTATGTGTTGTTACTATTATGCAAGAAACCCAAAATTTCCAGACAAAAGATATACAAAAAGATTAAGAGAGAAATTAGAGGAAAGAAAAATACTTGCACAAGAAAAACTGTCAAAAGATTCAAATACAAATCTGTGTTCATTAACACAACAGATTCATGAAAAACATTATATAGACAAAGAAACCTTGGTCCATTGCTAAAAGAAGTGACTGAGGAAGTGCAATAATATAAAGAACAAAATCTAAAGATTTTTGAAAGGTATAGAAAAGAAACATGGACATGGGAAAGAAACAAAGAAAGATATGATATAGTGCAATATTTAAGCAAAGGAGAAAGCCTAACAAATCAATACAAAAAATCAGGTCCAAAGATATTTGAAGAGAAATACAGGCAAAGGTACCCATATGTAGAACATTTCACAATACAAAAAATAAGATCACAAAGGGGTAACAGTGAACAGAAGATTAATAAAGTAGAAGTTAAACAAACAGGAGCCAAAGTTATGGAATACCTGTGAAGTGAGGGATTTAATGTATTAAGACTATCATAGGTTATATCATAGCATGATAGAATGAGTGCCTCAAGTAAGGAGAAACAGAAGGAACAGGAGACATCTGAAAAAGAAATATGGATACGGGAAAGAAAGAGAGATTTAATATAGTGCAATATTTATGTAAATGAGAAAGTAAAACTAATCAATACAAAAAAAGCAGCACCAAAGATATTTGAAGAGAAATACCAGCAAAAGCATCTGGATATGAACAATTTTACAATACAAAAAATAAGCAAACAAAGGGGAAAAGTAGAAAAGAGGATTAGTAATGGAAAAGTTAAAGGAATAGAACCTGAAGTTATGGATTACCTGCAGAGTGAATGATTTAGTGCAGAAAATCCATCTCTGGTCTGGTAATATCACAGCATGATAGAACAATGAGTCCCCAAATTAAGGAAAAACTGGTGAAACGGGAAGCATCTGATCAGTTGCCGTATGAAGATACTTTGGAGCTTTCAGTAGGAAACCAGTACAAAAGTTCAGTTAGAGTTGTACAGCAAGGGAAGGAGCAGGAAATGGTAGCATGAATTTGGCAATCACTTCATAGAGAGCCAGTACAATTTTCTGACTGACAGTTGGGGCCATTTTGTTTGTTTAGTCAATTTCTGTATTTGAATAAAATCATCTTATTTGCATGATGCTGGTCATTGTGCAGTGGCAGTTGGCACTGCAATGTATGGACGTGCTCACTTAGAACTGAAATTTTCCATAAAAGCTACCCCATAACATTCCTTAGGTCCTAGCTGTACATAGAGCAACTAGAAGGTCCACTGAGGAGGATAACCCCATGAATTTTGTCTTACATAGTCTTGATTAGACTCTATATTGATTTGTTACCCAAGCAAACCTACTATAGACCCCTCATGTACCATACTTTAATGATCATGAAATAAGGATCTGGAACTATGGATATGCAATTACTTACTATCTATACAGACATCTTGGTGGGTATAGACATCCCGTGACAGTGTAGCAATTGTCTCATGTTTATTGACAACCTCCTAATTCTTAAACTGATACAGTATGTGAGATGCAGTTACACAATGCCACTGGAGGCAAGGCTCTCACATACAAGCACTAATAATATCACATACAAGCACTAATAATATTGAACAGGTTATCAGAACCACACTACACCTGCCACACATGCTTTGTACCAGACACACAGAACCAATTATGCAGAGGCTTTTAAATGCAATATTCCTAAACCCTAGGCATTGCACCCACAATAAATATCCTAGCAATCTACCAAAACAACACTACCATGAAACATAACAGTCACCATCTTGCAGCATCTCAACCTCTAAATCCATAAGGCAAACCATACAAACCAAAAAGTTTGGTCATAGAGAACTGCATTGTGATATACATAGGTCTTCTGCTCAAAAAGCTAAGCAAGGAGAGAGTAACAGTCAGTTGCCTGTCAGGGGCCAGGATCCAACAGTTCATGCACGCTCTCAGGATGTTGAGCCACAAGTTCCACTATGACTGGACTATATGAAGACAGGCACGACAGAACTCTCAGACTGTTGCCCCAGACTGGTAAGAGCCTAGGTTAAAGTGACAATCTACCTTCTCCAAGGATGATGCCACAATGTCAACAGAAGATAACAGACTTTAACAATTGGCTTAGTTTTTGGTGTAATTCAAAGACCGCTTAAGTGCTCACCTATCTGATGAATAAAAGATTTGCTTAATAAAACATCTGGCATCCTGTGCTTTATTTTAATTGCTGGGAGAATCACAAAGCAATATGTAGCACTCAAGGGAAAATTAGCTATTGGGTAGCACAGGTCAGAAGTCCATGGCTCTGAAACACCCATGACAAGCTTTTTCCTTACAAAAGTCCTTCTCAGGGCTATCCTTGTTTTTCGTTGTATGTCATTCCCACAGAGGTGGAAGAGGTTGGATACATTTGACCCCCACCTCATGTGTTGCATGTTACCTGCACAGATATAGTAGACAGACCATGCTGCCTGTCTCCTTTAGGTTTTTATATTGAAACTAAAACCTTATTCTCCCCCTTAGTGCCTTTTTAGGCACTGCCAGTCTGACAAACCTTCTAACATAGCAAAAACAACACAAAAACATGTAAAAGTGTTACTGCTCATTGAATGGAGTCTAAATAAGTAACTCCACCACCGGCAGGCTCTTCTCACCCCAAAGAAAGCAAACATTTGTGAAGTTACTGAGACATGGTTTAAAGCTACAGGAAGCACCCCAGCTGTGCAGAACTACAATACCTTTCACGCATTTAGTCCACCTACTACACAGGAATGGATGAAAGGTGGAGGTCTCTCAATTTACATCAAAAACATACACACCCATCAAAAGACTAATCAAGCAATACAATACATTTAAGTTTCTCCACATACTATATCTTTGCAAACTATAGGCCCCCCTGCATAACCTAGGAAACCTGTAATACATATTTAAACATACTGGAGACATTTCCCCATTCACCCCAACACCATATTTATAAGCAACTAACTACCCCCTATAGACTGGGAATCATACATGACCTCCGATATACATGCCAGGAGATTCCTGGACTTTATAAACACAAATTCCCTGAATCAGCTACTCCATGCCCTCAGTAGATGTGCAAACATCCTTGACCTGGTCCATGTAAATAGGGGAGAATATTGCACCATCCCTAGTGTATTGTCCATACTGGTTAAGTCAGACCACAAAGCTGCCTCCTTTGAAATAAAAATAAAACCCAGCACCCCAGGTAACCATGGAACTTTATGAATTATTCTAAGGGACACTTCCTACTATTAAGTGACAACCTTGGCAAAATTCTAAGCTTCTCCAAACCCCGAGAACACTGTTGCTAATATGGACTTGTTCATGGAAACCTTCTATGATCACATTAACAGCTGCACAGAGACAGCTGTACCCACCTGTAACAAGAGCAGGTCTAAGAAAAAACAAGCCACACTGGTAAAATCCAATCATCAATAGTTTGCACAACATGAGCAAGAAAGTCAAGGTGAAAAATAGGATGTGGAATGCTTGACAAGAAAAAAATGCCCTCATCAATCTAAACAAGCAACTCAATGATGTATCAAGTCTATCAACACTAAATTTGAATTAAAAATAACATCCCAGGACAAGGAACATTACAAAGCTTTCTTCAGCTCTGTCAACAACATCAAAGACAATGCACAACAATGTAAAGAATTAATTACAAATGAAACCATCTGTACTAAGTTAGAAGATATAAATAAATCTACTGGCAAACAAATTTAGCTCCAACTTTACCACCTTTTCCCCCATACACCCCTCAGGAAATACCCACAACTATAACTAATCCAACTATCACTAGAGAAAAGGTCCGCACAGCACTCTCTAAGGCCAAGAACACTGCATAGTTGGCCCCAGTAATATTCTGGGATGACTCCTTAGTAGCATGAAGCATGAACTAGGCCTTCTAGAATGACTATTTGATTACAGCATCCAAACAGGCATTGTTTCAAACAAATGGAGGACTGCAATGGTTATACCACTGAAGGCAAACCATCCACAGATCCAGGAACTACCAAGCCATAAGCCTGACTAGTTTAATATATAAAGCTATGGAAAGAATAATCATGGTTATGTTAAATGATTGTATAGGAAACTTACAGACACTAGATCCAACTCAAAGTGATGGACTTCAAGGTGGTCACCAAATCAATGGAAGAGGCAAGATGGTGTATACTGCCTACCTAAACCTGGCTAAAGGAGTTGACACAATACTGCATTCAGGCATTCTAAGTAAGCTCACAGAATTAGGTATTTACCCCTACATCACCCTCTGTCTTGTTAAATGGCTGTATGCAGGACGCAATAAGTTAAGATTGGTAGTATTCCACCACAAAAGGGATGGTCACTAGTGGAGTACCTCAAGAATCAGTGCTGGGACCGCTTCCTTTTGGCATCTACTTCTCTGGGGCCAAAATGAATGTCAAAGGCTTCTGGCTGACCAAATTCACAGATGATTGCAGGTTAGGTGCAGTCACTGAATCCCCCCCAGACACAAATACCCTCCAAGAAGTCCTAACACAGAATAATAACTGGTGCTGGAGTCACAGTCTTAAACTCAGTGCCAAGAAGTGCATAACAGTATCTTTTAGCAAGACACATACTCCCAAAAATTACTACACTGATAATATACCCCCTAACGGTAGACTCAGTAGGCAGGGATTTGGGAACACATGTAGAAAGTGACATGGCCTTTGACCATCACATGTCTAAAATAGTATGGAAATCATTCTAAGTTGCATAATTTATTAGCAAGGGTATGGCATCCAGGTCCAAAGATCTCATTGTTCCATTCTACTCTGCCCTCATTAAGACCAAACACTAAAATGTCCCCTTCATCATGTACTTAACCAAGCATATGCAACAACTAGAGTGTCCACAGAGGTTTATCACAAAAACTACATAGTTTAGAAAACAAGTCCAATACAGACTACCTCAATGACTTGCCCTTGTACTTTTTCTCCTACAAACTGCTGAGAGGAGACATATGACTTGACTACAAAGCATCCTGTGATCCAGCCTTAATGGACCTGTTGCACATATGGAAACCAAAAACATCAGAAGCACACAATTCAGAGATGAAAATCTCTCTTGCTGTTTAAGTAAGACGTGTGCATCTCAGAGGGTACCTCTTCCCTGGAACAGGCTTTCCCATCCATGTGTAGCAAAGTTCTTCCTTGCACTTATTTAAGCAAAACATGGATCAGTATATGGGGAATCATTAATTTACCCTGGGGTTGGTTCCTATGTTTCTGTTAGACAGAAGAAGTTTGGAAATGCTAGACCACTCATGCCTAAGTTTATATACCCCCCAAATCCTAGAGAGACCAATACCTCTCTAATATTTCTATTTAGCCTAGCATTCTCCTATGATTTTGTAATACCCTCCACTTTGTGCCATCCTGAGAAGCTCATTATTACACCCATCATGTCACCCAGAGATGCTTTACAAAGTGGCAATGATAATACCTCCCAATGTGTCACCTTTCAGACATCAACATGTGATGATGACACTACTCCAATTATATATTACCATGGTAGCAATGATAATAGCCACCCAATGTGTGCCATCCTGAGATGCTATTCAAGGTGGTGATAATTCCCATCATTGTGTGTCACATTTCTGCCATCATGCGGTGATACAGTCATTATTCTGTCAAACATGCTGTTCATGGTGGTGATGATACCTGCATTATGCATCTCTCTCTCAGTCTTATCATGTGGGGATGATAAAAACCACATTGTGTCACCCTTTGGAATTCATCATGTGATAATAAGACCACATTACATCATCCTGATATGCTCTTCAGGATGATAGCTACAATGCTGTGTTACCCCAAGATGCACTTTGAAGTGCAATAAAAATACCCCCATTGTTTGTTGCATCAAAATGCCCTTCAGAATAGTGGCAATACCCCCCCAGTGTAGCATCATGAGATGCTCTCTGAGGTGGAGATAAAACCCCATTATATGTCACTCATCAGACCATTATGTGGCAATAATACCCCTATTATGTGCCACTCCAAGATGAACTTTGAAGTGGTGATAATACCCCCATTTTGAGTCATCCTTAGATGCACTTCAAGATGGCAATAACATCCCCATTATATATCATCCCAAGCTACCCTTCAGAGTGACAATGATAATTTTCCCACATTATGTGTCACTCTGAGATGACTTTTGAGGTAGCGATGATTATACTCTCACAATTATGAGTCCCCCTTCAGAACTCATGTGGTGATGATAATGTTTCATGTGTCACCCTGAACTGTGATTTGAGGTGATGATAATGCCCCCATTGTGTCACATCAAGATACCATTTGAAGTGGTGATAATACTCCCTATTATGAGTCATCCTTCGGACCTCATCATGTGCCAATGATAATGCCTCAATTTGTGTGTCACCCTGAGGTGCCATTTGAGTTAAGGATGATAATACCCAAATCATCTGTCACCATGAGATGCTCTTTGAGGTAGAGATGAAAATAAACCACGTCAGCCTGAGATAACCATCACAGTGGCAATAATACCCCCAAATCAAGTCATCCAAACATGCCATTTGAGGGGGCAATGACAATATCCTCATTATGTCAGCCTTTAAACCCCATGTGGCAATAATATCTCCCATTGTGTTACCCCAAGATGCCCTTGAATGTGGTGATAATACTCACATTATTTGTAATCTTTTGGACATCATCATGTGGCACTGATAATACTTCCATTATGTGTTATCCTGAGTTGGCCTTCGAAGTGGTGATAATACCCCCATTATGTTACCCTTTGTACCTCATCATATAGCAATAATACTCCCCATTGTGTATCACCCTTCAGACCTTATGTGATGATGATAAAACTCCACATTGTGTCACATCAAGATGTCCTTCGAGGTGACAATAATAATACCATTATGTGTCAGCTTGAGATTTACTTTGAGGTGCTAATACCCCATTATGTGTAACCTTGAGATGCCCTTTGAGGAGGTCATAGCACCCAATATGTCTGGCTGAGATACCCTTCAAGGTGGCTATAATAAAATCCCCACAGTGTGTGTCACAATTCAGAGCTCATCGCTTGGCAATAATAGCCCCCCCATTATGAATCACCCAGAGATGGCATTTGAGGTGGTAATATCCTCATGACATGACCATGAGATGTTCTTCAGTGTGGCAATGATAATACCCCATTATGCAACACTTCAAGATGGCATTTAAGGGAGTTTTAATATCCCTTCATTGTGTGTCACCACAAGATACCCTTTGAGATGATACCTCCATTATGTCTCACCTTGAGATGCTCTTTGAGGTGATAATACCCCCCATTATGTGTCAACTTTCAGATCCCATGTGGTGATTATAATACTCCCCTTATGTATCAGTCTGAGATGCCCAAAGTGATAATGCCCCATTATGTGTCACTTTGAGATGCCATTCAAGATGCCAAAGATAAGCCCCCATTGTGTCACCCCAAGACACCCTCTGAGGTGCTAATACCACCAATGTATCACTCATCAGACCTCATTATGTGGTAATACCCTCATTATGTTTCATACCAAGTTCCCCTTCAAGGTGATGGTGAAAATGATGATACCCATTATGTCACTCTTTGGGCCTCATCATGTGTCACTGATCATACCCCCATTATGTCACCTTTTGCCCATCATGTGAGAATAATATCCCACCATTATGTGACATCTTAAGATGCTACTGGAGGTGGTAATAAAAATACTGCCCATTATGTCACCCTTCAAACTTCATCATGGGACAATGATAATCCCCTCCTATGAGTCACCCTGAGATGAAAGAGTTGGCTATGAGAATATCTCTAAGTAAGTCTCACCCCAGTAGACTTTTCAAGGTGATACCCCTATTATGTGTCACACTGCGGACCTCATTAGGTGGTGATAATACATAATACCCACACATTATGGGCCACCCTGAAATGCGCTACAAGATGGCAATAACCCATTATGTCTCAGCTCAAAATGCTCTTCAAGGTCACAATGATATCACCCATTATGTGGCATCCTGAGATGCCCTTTGTGACAGTGATAAATCCCCATTATGTGTCACATTTCAGTCCTCATGTGGCCATAATACCTCCCCATTATGTAGCACCCTTTAGACCTCATCATATCTGAGTGATAATACTCCCATGTGTCACCCCAAGGTGCCCTTTAATATTTCAATGATAATATACTTGCACTGTGTCACCCCAAGATGCCATTTGAGGTGGCAATAATACCTCTCCATTACTTATCACACCAACATACCCTACAAGGAAACAGTGACAGCAGCTCATGTGTCCCTCTTCTGACCTCAAGAGGCAATGACAATATCTCATTATGTCACCCTGAGATGATCTTGAGGTGCCAATTATGCCACCAGTATTCATCACATTCTAGACCTCATGTGGCAGCAATAACTCCATATTATCATACAAAGATGCCCTTTGAGAAGGAGATAATACCCCCAGGAGTCAACCCAAGAAACCCATCAAGGTGGCAAAGATTTCCCTTCATTTATGTGTCATCCTGAGATGCTCTTTAAGGGGATCAGGGTAATATCCCCTGATTGTATTACCCTGGGATACCCATAAGCATGGTAATGGTAATAACTTCATTATGTGTTAATCTGAGATATCTTTTGTGGTGATGGTAATACTCCCATTATGTATCACTCCGAGATGTCCTTTGAGGTGATAATATCCCCATTGTGTCAACTTTTCATGCTCATCATATGGAGATAATACTGCCCATTTTGGGCCAACCTTAGATGCCCCGTAAGGTGGTAACAACCCCTTTGTCACCCCATTATGTCAACCATCAGCCCTCTTCATGTGCCAGTGATCATACATACCCTCATTGTGCATCATCCTATCGAACTCATGTAGAAGTAACATCCCCATCCTTTATATGCCACCCAGAGATCCCCTTGGCAATGATGATAATATGCTCTATTGTGCCACTCCGAGATGATCTTCAAGTTGGGAATGATAATACTACCATGACATTTCACACCATATGCCTTTCAAGGTGGAAATTTGAATACCCCCGTTCATATCAACGCAATGTTCTCTTACAGATGGTGATACTATCCCTTATTTGTCACTATTCAGTCCAAATCATGTGGCAATAAAACCCCAATTATGTGTCACTCCAGGATGATGTTGAAAATGGTAATAATAACTTTCCAATATGTGTCACCCCAATATCCCCTTTGAGGTGGCAATGATTATGCCCCATAATGTATCACCATATGGTGCGCTGCGAGTTGATAACACCCCTATTGTGTGTCAACCTTCATATCACATCATGTGATAATACTTCCCATTATGTGCCAGCCTGAGGTGCCTAAGAAAGTGATAACATTCCCAGCTGTCATCCCAAAATGCCATTCCAGGTGCTGATATAGCATTATGTAACCCCAAGATGGCATTTAAGGTGCTAATAACCCCATTGTCACACATCTGACCTCATCATGTGGTAATAACACCCCCATATGTGCCCCAAGTTGCCTTCAAAGTGGTGTTTCCACTACTGTGTGTCACCATTTAGGCATCATATGCCAATGATTATACTCCCATTATGTATCACCCTTTGGACCTTAGGTGGTGATAAAATTCCACCATTATGTCACAGCATGATGCCCTTGGAGGTGTTGCAGACTTCCCCCCATTGTCACCACAAATGGTCTGAGGAGGCTATAATACCTCCCATGCTGTGTCACCCTTTGGACCTCACATGGTGATAATGCCCCACCATTGTGCCATCCTATAATGTCTTGGAGGTGTCAAAAATACACCAATTATATGTTAGCCCAAATTATCTTTAAGGAGGGGATAATGACCAACCACGGTCACCCTGAGATGCCCTTTGAGGTGACAATACCTACTCATTGTTACCCTAAGATGCCCAAGGTCACCGTGATATCACCTATTATGAGTCATCCCAACATATCCTTGATGGTGGCATTAATAAAACCCCCTATTACATCATCCTGCACTCATCAAGTCCACATCTCCACAAGATTTCCTTTGAGGTAGCAATAACATCTCACCACTTTGCAGACCTCATCATGTTTGAGTGATAATACCCCCCCGATATACTATTCATGGTGGGAATAAAAGCAGTCATTATGTATCACTCTTCAGAAATCATGTAGCAATAACACCCCTAATTGTATCACCCTGAGATGTCCTTTGAGGTAGAAAAAGTATCCAGCATTACGCTATTAAGCTGCCCTTTGAGGTGGCAATAACACTATTTATTACACTTCAGACCTCATCCTGTGGCAATGATTCCATTGTGCCATTCAGAGATGCCCTTTGAGGTGGAAATATCTTTATAAGTCACCTTGAGATGCCCTTCATGGACATAATACCTGCATTGTGTCACCAAACGATGCCTTTCAAGGTGTAAGATAATACCCTCTCATTGTGTCATCCTTTAGACCACAAATAATACCCTCATTTTGTCTTGCAATGCCCTTTTAGATGGCAATAATATCCACATTGTGTCACTCTTCAGACCTCATCATGTGGCAGTAATATTCACCTGTTCCACCCTGAGATGCTCTTTTTGGTACTAATACCCACCATTGTGTCACTCCAGGATGCCCTTTGAGGTGGTGATGATAACACTGAACGGGTATTAAACATGGTTTACATGGTACATCCATTAAAGTTATTTATTTATTGACATTTGATTACTGGGAAAGTCAAATTGGGTAGACACCCATTTTCAGTTGAAGGCCTGGGGAGAAAAGCTCCAAATTATTACAAAACATTTTATTTATTTATTTATTTTATTTATTTATTTTTTTAAATTAGTACACCGGGAGTGTCCGACTGGACGTAGGTCCATTTTCAGTGGAGGCCCGGGGAGAAAAGCTCCACAGTAAAATAAACAGACAGTAGTTACATTGGATTACATAGCGATTAACAATTTAACATAGCAATTACTTACAACATATTTACAGATGAAGAGCAAAGTACATCAGTAGACAACTAGAATCTTTATCTGTGAAGTACATAACAGACATTAACAAATGTTACAATGAGAAGTTCCTGCTGTATAATAAGTACTAGGCTTATGAGCATCTGAGCTTGCTATAATCAAGGTAGTTAGTGGAAAGAAAGGTAGTGGTTGGATGGGGTGG
This sequence comes from Protopterus annectens, assembly GCF_019279795.1. Lineage (NCBI taxonomy): Eukaryota > Metazoa > Chordata > Ceratodontiformes > Protopteridae > Protopterus > Protopterus annectens. Next base: position 107,262,388 of record NC_056728.1, on the reverse strand, counting down.
ATGATATTAGAGTGGGAGTTGCAAGGGCATAGCCAGCATTTTTTTTAGGTGCGCTTTTAGTAAAGTTTTGAAGTGGGTGCATGATGGTACGGAGGTAATTGTGGGTGGGAGTGAGTTCCATAATTTGGCTATGGCGCAAGAGAATAGTGCTTCACCAGCAGAGTTATTGGCTTTAGTGATCTGCAAGTGATTTTTTTGCTGGATCTTAGTGGTCTGGTGGTGCGATAGGGTTGGAGTAGATTCTGGAGGGATGGGACATTTAGTGGATGGTTTACTAGTTTGTGGGTGAGTCAGAGTTGATACCACTGAAGGAGGTGAGGGAGTTCAAGCCAGCCCAGTTCAGCAAGTGAGAGAGAGTGGTGACTACAGTAGGATGCCCCTGTGGCGAATTTGGCAATTTTGTTGTAGCAGGTCTCTAGCTTGTTTAGATCACATTGCCTTAGGTTGGTATATATTGGAGAGGCATAAAGTAGGGTGGAGATAAGATGGGAATTTGCTATTGAAATCTTTGCTGCTTTGGTGAGAAATTGCTTATTTCTGTATAACACTCCTAGTTTTTTGTGGACTTTTTTATGGTCATGGATATGTGAATGTCAAATTTTAGTTTATTGTCTATTTCCACTCCTAGCAATTTGGTGTGTTCAGTTGGGTATATAGTGGTGTTGTCTTTTGCTGTGATGTTAAAGTGAGAGTTGTTTTGAGTATGTTTGGTGGGTTGGAAGATGAGTAGTTTAGTTTTGTTTGGGTTGAGTATTAATTGGGCATTGGATAACCATGTTTCAACAGAGGAAAAGGCTTCCTGTGTGACTTTTTGCAGTTTGGGTAGGAAATGAGCTGAGCAGATGATGGTTGAGTCATCTGCGTATTGTATGAGTGTGCCATGTTTGGTGGCATAGGCTAGATTATTGGCGTAAACAGAGAAGAATAGGGGTCCAAGGATGGATCCTTGGGGAACCCCTATGGAGACAGGTAGTTGGAGAGATATGTCATTCTGCCATACAACAGATTGTTGGCGGTCAGACGGGTAACTCTGAAACCAGTTGGTGACTGATTGTGAGAAGGATAGGTTACTTGAGGACAGAGATAAGTTGTTTGTGTGGGACCATGTCAAATGCTTTAGATAGGTCTAGGAAAGTAGCAGAGGAGAGATAGCCATTGTTTTTATGCTGAAGGATAGTGTTAGTAAAGGAGAGTAAGGCAGTGGTGGTGCTATGGTTTGGTCGGAAACCATGCTGAGTACTGGAAAGGAGGTTGTTAGTAAGGAGGTAGTCTGAGACCCGAGAGTGTATGCATCTCTCTAGTATTTTGGAGAGTGGAGAGAGAATAGCTATGGGGCGGTAATTGGTTAGTTCTGCGGAGGGTCCGCCTTTGTGGAGGGGAATTATATGTGATACTTTCCACAGTGTGGGAATGTAACTTTCTGACAGAGATCGGTTAATCAAGATGGATACTGGGTAGGCCAGAGCATCAGCTGCGATTTGTAGGTATTCACTTGGGAGGTTGTCTGCTGCTAATTTGGTTGGTTTAAGTTTAATTAAGAGTTTTTTTTATGTTGGAGGGAGGTAAGGGAGAAAAAGAGAAGGCAGTGTGGAGATTGCTAGTTGAAGGTGTGGGTTGGAGGGGAGGGGGTTTGTGTTGTTTAGCTAGTGATAGCACGGTTTGGGTGAAGTGTGTATTGAATGAGGTAGCAATATTTTCTGAGGAGTGAGGGATGTTAGGAGGAGGGGTACTGACTTTACCTGGGTGGAGGATGGAGTTTATGGAGGACCAGAATTGTTTGGGGCTGTGTTGTGAGTAGTCTAGGGCAGACTGGTAGTATTGGAATTTGTCCTGTTTTATTAGCTTTTTGACTCTATTGTGTAGTTCTAGGAATTTCTGTCTAGCTGAGGGGTTTTTGGTTTTGCGCCAGTGCTCCCAGGCTTTATCCCTGTATTTCATTTCTGACTTAGTGGTTTTCTGTAGCCATGGGGAGGGTTGTGCTTTGGTTCTGGAAAATCTTATGGGGGCATGATAATTAAGGATGTTCAGGAAGGTAGTATTAAAAAATTCAACTGCGTCATCTAGACTGAGGTACTTTAGAGGATGCCAGTTACATTCTTTGAGGGATGAGATGAATGTGAGTGGGTTAAAGTTTAGTTTTTTACGTATTTGATGGTAGATGACAGGTTTAGCTTGGTATAGGTATTTTTTGAGTAGGAATGTTGGGGAGTGATCACTGAGGCTATCTGATAAGCAGCCTGTTATATATGACTGGGGGCTCTTACTGACTAGTATCCAATCCAGGGTAGTGTACTTGCTGGAGTTTTTATTTATCCTGGTTGGTGACTGGACTAGTTGGGTGAAGCCATGAAGTTGTACATGATGGGTTGGATTGTTGCCAGAACAGGATTGACAGTCAATATTGAAATCACCTAAGATGATAGTTTCTTGGGGGAGATGGTGGGTAAACCAGCTGAGGAGCTTTTCTAGTGGAGGGATGTTTGGCCAGGTGGGAAGTAGCATCCAGTTATGTTGATGGTTTTGTTTTGGTTAATTTTAAGGTTGGTATATATTATTTCTTCATTGCCTATTTGTGGAGCTGATGATTTTAAGATCTGGATGTTTAGATGCTGTTTAAATATTATAGCTACACCACCTCCTTTTTTGTTTAACCGGTCTACTCTTAGTATGCCGTAACCTGTAGGGAGTATTTGCTCACTGGTAATGTGAGGTTTTAGCCAGGTTTCTGTCAGGATGACTATATCTGGGGAGTACAAGTCTATGGTGGCATGGAGTTCATGGACTTTGTTGGATATACTTCTAATATTTAGGCTTAGTAGAAGGAAGTCACTTGGCTTTCTATTGGCTGTAATATGGGAGAAGTTGTGGTTTCTAGTCTGATTATGAGGATTGGGGTTGGAGATGGTAGGGCCAGGGTTGGGGTGGATGTCTCCACTTAGGGCTAGTTTTGATATGCATGAGATTATTAGTTTTCTCAGTTTTTGAACGTGTTTGTTTATAAAAACAATTTTATAATTTTCAAAAATAAAACAAAACATCTGCAGTTTAAATAATTATAAGAAATTAGACATTATCATACCTCTCAACCTATAAACCTAAGAAATCTGTAAAAGCCTAAAATAATGGGGGGACAAAGGCCCAAAATAGGGACAGGTTTTAAATATTGTACTAACAAACTTAGAAAGCTGCTAGAATAACAGGAATTGTGTTTGCATACATTTTCTGAAGGATATAAAGTCTGAAAAGTCAAATATATGGCATGATTTGTTCATTATTTAGCGACTTTAATACTACATGATTTGCTAGAAAAAACACAGATTTTATGACAAACAGACCAAAGATTTTTTTTCAAAATAGGTTTATTGTTTTAACATATAAGAGAAATATCATAACAATTTTATACAAGTAATTAAAAATAGGTATTATTATAATATTCAACAAAACAACTAAAGTATTTACAAAGACATCCACTACAATCAGATCAATTAATTAAACTAAAATACCATGCTATTGAAATTAAATTTTTTTTAACAAATTTTGTAAATTATCCCATACAATAAAATAAGATGTTTTTCTATTTGTTCTAGTCCTAATTGTGTTTATTTCCATATGGCACACTATATTCATAACATTTTTAAATTCATTGAACGAAGGAGGTGTATCTGAAATCCAATTTCTAGTTATTATTTTCCTAGCCACTGCTAGAATAGACCATAACAAGGGAAGCTTAACCTTTTAACACTTTGAGGTACAGGTGTGTTGAATAATATAAGAGGTTTAGAAATAATGAAATTATCTGTAAAATAGCCTGCAAAAATTCATTAATTGACTTCCAGTATTCTTTCAATTTTATACAGTCATAAAACATATGAGCCCAGTCAGCATTAATTTCTACATTACATCTCTTACATAGATTATCTTTATTATTTATTTTATTCATCATCAAAGGTGTATAAAAAGATCTATGTAAAAATTTCCATGTATAAAGTCTCCAGACAATGGAAGACGTAGTTCTATAAGCAGATTCCAATATATATTGTTTATCTTGTTGATTTGTTGGGTCCCCATTAATAGAAGTGAAATAATTCCAGTATGAATCTACACTGTAAAAAGTTTCTTGTCTGATAACTTTATGTATGTATGAAAGTTTACCTTTATCAGAAACTTTATGTTGTAAATTTAATATCAAGTAATCAATCAGTGTTGGAATAGATTCTTTAACAGTTATAGACATTAAATCTATTTTATTAATGAGATGTTGTCTAAAGGTCTGAACCTCTAACCAGCAAGTTTCTCTTAAATCAAATTCTTGTTTTAAGAAATCTAGATTTTTAACTTTATTATCAGATATCAACTGATACCAGTACTTTAGATCATTATCTATAGCTAAATGAGTTCCTTCAGAAGTAGATGACAAAAGCATACCCTGAGTATACATTATAGGAAATACAATAAAATTCCATTCCCTATACTTAGGGTGCATGAATATAAAGTTATGATAACTAATAATAATATTTAATGGGTAACAAACCATATGTTTAGGTGTAATAGGTGAAGTACAAAATTCCTTTAGTAACCATAACATGGAGTTATTTACAATCATATTTTTATGTGTTAAGGAGATTTTCATGAAGTGTATACTAATTAGCTCCCAATAATCTTTCCATTTTGTGACATATGACTGATCTATTAATAAAGTAATAACTTTTACAATAGAAGAGATAGTATATAAATTAAAGTCTGGAAAAGAAATACCTCCTTGAGACCAGCTATTAGTATGTTTCTTTAATGCAATCCTAGGTCTATTAGGTGCCCATAAGAAATTTAACATTAGTGTGTTCAGTTTCTTGATAATTATTTTTGTAGGTGGAAGTATTATTGATTGTATTAAGTATAAAATCTTGGGGAATATTATCATTTTAATAATTGTAAGTCTCTCCTCCATAGTAAAAACATATTATTCCAGGTATTAAAAGATTTTGTATATTAAGAAAACAGGTATTATAATTATTATATATAATAGATTTAATATCTTTAGATAGTATTATACCTAAATAAGTTATCTGACCTGAATTGGGTACATATTTAGTAAAATCACTAATGAGAATATGTTTTCATGTATATATAGGTAGTATTTTAGTTTTTTCTTCATTGAATATTAAACCAGAAATACTTTTAAAATTCATCATGTTATCAAATAGAGACTGTATAGAAGAATAAGATCCTGCTGATGTAATTAGAACATCATCTGCAAAAAGTTGAATTTTGGATGTTGTATTTTCATCTATTTCAAAACCCTCTATGTCAGTACTGTTTCTGATCAAATTAGCCCAAGGCTCCATTACTAAAGTGAATAATAGTGGAGAAAGTGGACATCCTTGTTTTGTACCTTTAAGAATGGGTATTTTTGTGAAACATATGTTCCTACCTTAATATAAGCCAATGTTCCTTTGTATAAATGTTCAATTAGATTTACAAATGCATCCGAGAAGTTTGTGCACTTCATTAAGGTAAACAGATAGTCCCAACTTACTGAATCAAATGCTGAACTTATATCAAGACTAATAAGTGTTAAATCTTTCTTTTTCCTATTTGCAAAATCTATTAATGTTAAAGTTCTTCTTATATTATCAAACGTATTTCTATTTACAATGAAGCCTGTCTGATCTATATCTATAATGCCGGGAATGATTGTCTTCAATCTATCAGCAAAGATGTTCATAAACATTTTATAATCAACATTAAGTAATGAGATGGGCGATATGAAGAACATCTAGTTGGATCTTTATTAGGTTTTAAAATTGGCGAAATAAATGTATATTGCCAAGATGGGGGGGTTATTAACTCAGTTTGGGCCAAAATAAAAACCTTATGTATTAATAAATATGTATTTTTAGAAAGGATTTTATATATCTCTGGTATAATACCATCATTACCCGGTGCTTTGTTTGATTTAAGCTTATTTATTTGTGTAATAACTTCTGTATATGAAATACTCTTGTCCAATAGTTTAATCTGTTGTTTATTAAGCTTTTTATTCATATTTGTGGTTATAAACTCCTTTATTTTATCTTTAGGTTCCATGTTAATATTATTATGGTTAATTTTGTGAAAGTGATTTCTAAATTCATCTAGTATTTCTGGTATACTAGAAACATTCTTCTTTTTCTTTAGAGAAAAGATTTCTTTGATATGGTTTTGTTTATTCAACCTTTTTGTTTTATTTTTAAGTCTATGTAAGTATTTGGGGCTTATTGAAT